>NC_034605.1:15417337-15420948 GCF_900095145.1 Mus pahari
CATAACATCTGTCCAGGATCTTCTGGCTTTCATATTCTCTGGTGAGAAGTCTGGTGTAATTCTAATAGGCCTGCCTTTATATGTTACTTGACCCTTTTCCCTTACTGCTTTTAATATTCTATCTTTATTTAGTGCATCTGTTGTTCTGATTATTATGTGTTGGGAGGAATTTCTTTTCTGGTCCAGTCTACTTGGAGTTCTGTAGGCTTCTTTTATGTTCATGGGCATCTCTTTCTTTAGGTTTGGGAAGTTTTCTTCTATAATTTTGATGAAGATATTTGCTGGCCATTTAAGTTGAAAAATCTTCATTCTCATCTACTCCTATTACCCGTAGGTTTGGTCTTCTCATTGTGTCCTGGATTTCCTGGATGTTTTGAGCTAAGATCTTTTTGCATTTTGCATTTTCTTTGATTGTTGTGCCCATATTCTCTATGGAATCTTCTGCAGCTGAGATTCTCTCTTCTATCTCTTGTATTCTGTTGTTGATGCTTACATCTATGGTTCCTGATTCCTTTCCTAGGGTTTCTATCTCCAGAGTCGTCTCACTTTGTGTTTTCCTTGTTGCTTCTACTTCCCTTTTAAGGTCTTGGGTTGTTTTGTTCATTTCCATGACCTGTTTGGTTGTGTTCTCCTGTGTTTCTTTAAGGACTTTTACCTCTTTAGCAGCATTCTCCTGCATTTGTTTAAGGAATTGTACCTCCTTAGCAGCATTCTCCTGTATTTCTTTAAGTGAGTTATTAATGCCCTTCTTAAAGTCCTCTACCAGCATCATGAGGTATGCTTTTACATCCGAGTCTTGCTTTTCAGGTGTGTTGGGTTATCCAGGACTGGCTGAGGTGGGAGTGCTGGGTTCTGATGATGGTGAGTGGTCTTGGTTTCTGTTAGTAAGATTCCTATGTTTGCCTTTCACCATCTGGTAATCTCTGGAGTTAGTTGTTATAGTTGTCTCTGGTTGAAGCTTGTTCCTCCTGTGATTCTGTTAGCCTCAGTCAGCAGTCCTTGGAGTCCAGCTCTCTACTGAGTCTCAGTGTTCAGAGTACTCTCCACAGGCAAGCTCTATTCTTTCAGGGAATGTGCACAGAGGCCTGGCATTCAGATCTGCCTCCTGGCTGAAGAAGTAGGCCAAAAATGGGGCCTGCCCCAGAAGATGTGTCACCTCTGCAGTTGCACACTCACCTGCAGACTAGACTCTGAGGGACCCTGGACACAATATGTCTCTCTCACCTGCTCTGGCAGACAGAGCCCTCCCAGGTGGCCACCTTTCCTCTGGTGGGGAAGGTGCCTAGATGGCTGGAGCCTGAAACAGGGTCTGTCCCAGAAGCTAGATTGCTTCTATCTGTCCCAAAGGTGTGTAGCTTCTGTAGTCCACGCTCTCACCAGTGCAGACTGGAGCCTGGACAAACCAGAGCAAAGATGGCTCCCTTACCAGCTCAGGCAGTGAGAGTGCTCCCGGTGGACACCTCTCCTCTGGGGGGGAAGGTGCCCGGAATTCTGGAGCCAGAAATGGGGTCTTTCCCAGAAGCTGTGTCCCTTCTGCAGTCCCCCCTCTCCCAGGCAATGACCAGACTCTGTGCTCACTGGAGCAAAGATGGCTCCCTCAGTTTCATTAGTTTTTGAATTTGAATAATTATTAAATTATAATCTAGATTCTATCTCCTGATATTAAATTTTCTATAGTGAAATATATTTGTTTATGTTATTAGTCACTTTTTAAATGCTCACCATTGATCGTCAATGGTTTATGTTTGCAAGGGAAGCATTTACCACTGATGTACACTCTTAGTCCTCACAATCTACTTGGCTGTTATCATATTTATAGGGAGTGTTGATCTATATATTACTAATTTTCACTCTTGCTTGCACCCTACTTCCATGAATTCTTAATTTACAAACAGCTTTTCTGTTTATGTGTGCATGCACACACCCAGGAACGTCTATGTGAATGCAGATATGTGCTAAATGAATCAATGGCCTTGGGACAACTTGATGGATTGGTTCTCTCCTTCCACAGTGTGGGATCCAGGGATAGAACTTGGGTCAACAGGCTTGACAGGAAGCATCTTTACCAACCTTGCTGACTCATCAGCCCTGCAGACACACCCTCCAGTTGCCCACCATCCTGCATTAGTCTCTTCCCTAAGATGCTTTGTGAATCTTTCTGTGTATGGTTTTTCTCAGTTTTGTTCCAAACACTGCTGATTGAGGTCTGGTACTTCTGATGCCCCTCATTTCATTTTAGCTGTGTTCTCCCATTATCATTACATTATTTTACATATTTTAAATACAAATACATTATTTGTATTTTTAATAAATCATATCCTTTTTTATTACATTGCCTTCAATTATTACATAGTGAAAATCTTACAACTTGAAATATATTTATAAATGCTTTCTTTAGGAAAAATGTTTACTTGCATAAATACAGATGTTAAAACTATAAGATAGCATCCATATTTTATTCTAACAAGGGACAGGAAAGCATTTCATTAAAATATAAACTAATATTAGCATTAATACAGTTAAGTGTAGGCAGACATCTGAGTGAATCAAATCTGGATAAATGGATCGGCAACTAAGAGCATTTACTGCTGTTGCAGAGAATAGAAATTCAGTTACTAGAACCAACACCAGGTGGCCTACAACTGCCTAGACCTCCAGTTCAGGGGTCTGATGTCATCTTCCTGTCTCTGTGGGCATCCATACACATGTATACACATACCTGTGATGGAGATTGTGTCCCATGGCAGCTATCTTGCAAAGCCTTAATGAAGGTGGAGCTCCCATTTGTTCTCCTAACAGACCTGAATACTGACCATATTGAATTAGCCATTATATAACTTTGTATTATCTCTACTTCCCAGATGTCAGATGCTTGGCTTTAGGTCTCTGTCTTAGGTGACTTGGCTAGGTGAAAGTTGAGGTCAGTGTTTAAGTGCCTTAGACTCCAAAGTCATGGTCTGTCCTGCTATGGGTTTCTGTACCTCAGGAAAAGGGATGATCTTAGTTTTCATACATTATGGAAAATTAAAAATTTTAAAGGTCAGAAGGGAATATATTTGAATAAATATGCCAGACTTTAGTCCCTCATGACTACTATTTATCTGCAGCACACTGGAGACTACAAGAAAGTTCAAACCACTGAACCCCATAACAGAACCTTCACCTCCCTGCATAACCCCAGCTTTAGCTGAGACATCTTGATTCAATAGTACAATCCAGGAAATATCAATGAAATGGTTATAATTCTTCTTTAAATTTTAACTATTTAAATACTGTTATAACAAATATACTAATTTTTTGTTGTGAGGCACTGAGTATTCTTCATGCAAAATATGACCCTTGTGGGGAAAAGTCTGTCAATGTCAGCTGCCAACCCTTCAGACTTACAGGGAGTTACTACTCTGATAAGGACTTCACACAAACTCCCCGGAAGGCTCCAGCTCAAGCAAAAATGCAAATGTATTCTGCGGTGAAATCTTAATTTCTGATCTAAAAGCGATTCAGAACTTCTTGAAGCTTTTGTTCTTAAACGGGCAAAGGTCATGTATTAGTCAGGGTTCTCTAGAGTCACAGAACTTACGGATATGCTCTATATAGTAAAGGAATTTATT
>NC_034605.1:15420959-15454760 GCF_900095145.1 Mus pahari
GCTGGAGTTATCACAGAGAAAGGAGCTTCAGTTGGGGAAATGCCTCCACAAGATCCAGCTGTAAGGCATTTTCTCAATTAGTGATCAAGGGGGGAGGTCCCCTTGTGGGTGGTGCCATCTCTGGGCTGGTAGTCTTGGTTCTATAAAAGAGCAGGCTGAGCAAGCCAGGGGAAGCAAGCCAAGAACATTCCTCCACGGCCTCTGCATCAGCTCCTGCTTTCTGATCTGCTTGAGTTCCAGTCCTGACTTCCTTGGTGATGAACAGCAGTATGGAACTGTAAGCTGAATAAACCCCTTCCTCCCCAACTGCTTCTTGGTCATGATGTTTTGTCCAGGAATAGAAACCCTGACTAAGACAATTTGTTTGCAGTTCTGGGGATCAAATTCATAGTCTTTACCTGGTGCTCAGCATTTCTACCATGAAGTCACCTCCCAGACCTAAATGGAATAGTTAGATGACCAGGTATCGTAGCCAAATTGGTGCATTTCATGTAAAAGTGAGAGATCCCATCTTTAAAATAATGGTAAATGCCTCCTGGGGAACATATCTGATATTCACCTCAGGCCTCCACATGCACATACATATACATACATACATGAGCACCTTTGTACACAGATGCACACATGGCAACATGATTGCACACACACACAAACACACTCACCACTTTTACTACTTTATTGGTTATTTTTCTATCACTGTGATAAAACACAGTGACCAAGACAACTTATAAAAGAAGTAATTTAACTGGGATTACATTCCAGAATATTGGGTCAATGATGAATGATATCAGAGCAAAGACACAGAGTCAGGAACTGCAGAAAGCTTACATCTCAGACCACAATCAGGAGGTGGAGGAAGCTAGCTTGAAATGGCTTCAGTCTTTGAAGCCTCCCCACTCCTAGGAACATACCTCCTCCAGCAAGGACATAACTCCTAATGAGAGACCAAATTTTTGGGTTAAAATTCCATCTTAGAAAACCTGACTTAAGTTTAAACTCAAGTAAACTAACAGGCTAGTACCTAGCTCCAGTTTCCAGGCTACCCCAAACAAGACCTGAGTCTTTAGGTTGTTCCCCCAACAAATCCAATATCTAGCACTGGTTTCCAGGTTATTCCTCAACAAATCTGCACCTCCACGTTACAAGCCTACCCCTGCCTAATAACTACCTGTGAGGAGGAAAGCAGAGTTAAGTTTATGGCTTGGCTCCCAGCACCAGACAATTATCCTAAAGGCCACAGTAGCACCCCAATCGAATGCTTGCCAGGATAGAAACACTCACCCCTTCGCTTGTGATTATCAATAAAACCTTGTCCCAATGAGATTTGGAGTCTTTTCTCCACTGGAACCTTCCCATAGGTCAACTGTGAGGTAAGCCCCAAGCTCCAGCTTATGAATACAGACCCTGGTGTAATTGAATCAGATCATCGGCTACTGACTGGTCTCTCGGGGTTCATGAATGTTTCTACACCACTAATTCTCCCCAAACAGTTTTACCACCTGGGAATCAAAAATTCAAATAGATGAACCTATAAGGGCCATTGTCATTCAAAACAACTGCTACAAACAAAGAGAGTCAAATAAAAGATTCCTGGTGGCTTGTGGCACATTTTAATTTTAGGGGTGGCCCAGCTTTCCAGCGGCACAGTGAGACTCTCGAACAGCCAAGTCTCACTCTTGCTCAGATGACTGGGGTATGTAAAGCTGGTCTTTCTACATGCAGCCTTATTTAGTCCATTTGCCCACGTACAGGAAACAACTGTCTTTTGCAAACCCATGTCTTAAGGTTTCCTGTGTCAAATTCTTATGGTGTAACTTTGAATCTAATGTGTATGGGTGTGTGGTGGATGAACAGTTTTGCATGAGTGGTAGCAGGTCACATGCAATGCATGGACATGTTTGTGGATGCAAGAACTTAATGTTGTATGTCTTCCTCTAACCTTCTATACATTGGATTTTAAGACAGGGTCTCTCATTGAACCTGTGTCTCACGGATTTGGCTAGACTCAATAACTAGTAAACTACAAGAATCTCCTGTCTCTATCTCTTCAATGTTGTGATGATAGACATGCATTGCCATGCCTTGGTTTCTCAAGGACTCTTGGAATCAGAATTCAAGATTTCATGTGTGTATATCAGGAACTTTGCCTTTTACAAGTTATCTTTCCAGCCTATCAAATATAATTTTTAGTAATAATTTTTGACACTCTACAATGCCTCTGTGGTCTGGACTTAACTCTTTGTTCTCTAATGCATACTGTACTGGCCCTGTAGACTCAGGAATGCTAGACTTAAAACGGCTCTTCAGATCACATCTTCCCTTGACTTCTGTTTTGCCCCACCTTCTTTAATAACTTTAATGATTTAACTTCTTAAACTCCAGATAGAATGAGTTTCTCTTGTTAGATGCTATTGTTTGACATACTTGGAGAAGGACAGAGAAAGAAATGAAAATTTAAACTTGTATATCATTCTAGTATACATATAAAACACAATATGTATCCAACACGAAGGATTATAAAAAATTGAAACCCACTGACTAATGTCTCACAGTATATTTTATTTTGTGTTCTCTGTTGTGCATAAACTGACACTGACAAATTAGTTCATGTATAAGTCTGTGTTATTCATGTTATAATCAATTTGTTTATACCGTTGCATATTTTTAAATGTGTGTAGGTTTTGTGTATGACTTTCTGTGTTGTTATGACATATGCAGACATATCTCTTAGTGCATATTTTAACAAATTTATTTTGGCAATAAGTAAGAGTGGATGTGCTCTGTGATGAAGCATATATCTACTTACGTGAAATTCGTCATGACAGACTGCTATTGGATGTGTTACTAATGAATTATATTTCTTTGCAGTACGTGTGAATGTCTATAATTTTACTGTCTTGCCAGTATTTTACATTTTAAGCATTCTGCTGAGTGTCCCATGATGATTCGTTATATTTTAACTTTACTTCTCTCTGAATAATGAGTGATTCTGCTGATTTGGCTGGTTAAGTAGGTAATCCATTTCTCCTTTCATTCCAAGTCTGTCCTTCCCAAAGGTGTGCACTCAGTTGAGTAGCTGTGCTCCCTGCCAGACCTAGCAAACAAGTTTTCCCATGCTCGCAATTTCATGAGTAAGCTCAATGTTTCCATTTTCCATTTATTCATTTTATGGCTGGTCCTTTCCCTATCCTGTAAGGTATTTCCTTTCTCAAATTCATGACACTTTTCTATGTTGTTGTTATGATGATTGGCTTTCTCTGTCTCTCTGTCTGTCTCTGTCTCTGTCTCCATTTCTGTCTCTCTCTCCATCTATCTGTCTGTCTCTGCCACTCTGTGTGTGTGTGTGTGTCTGTGTGTCTGTGTCTTTTTGTGTGTGTATGCAAATGCATCTGTATCTATGTGTATGCACTTCAAGGACAGAGGACATCATCCAGGGTCTTTTTCAATTTTTCTCCATATTTTTTTTTTTTGAGACAGGACTTCTTACTGAACAAGGCTATTTCAGATTTCCTGAGTTCCTTTGTATTGATATTTATATTAGTCACTAGTTAAATAAGCCTTGAGAAATTGTTTTTGTTGAATTGCATTTGTTTATTCACTTGCCGTATTCTCTTCCCTATTCATTTTTTGATTTGTTGAGAGAAGAATTACATGAAAAGTTCTGCAGGTAATGTGAGGTCTAGCATGCTATAATTGTCCCCCTGAGAGCAGAATCTGTATCTAAAGGTGGCTATGAATGCTAAAATTATAATCTGGCTCTTATATAATTAAAGTGAACATTGAGATTAAACTACATTTTCTTTTTAGCTTAGTACAGTTCAGAGTTACCCATTCTTTAAAACAGAAGTCAGATTGTTAGTCATATCTTGAGGGAAATTGTGTTTGACTAAGGTTGTGTCGAATACAATGGTATTCATTAATGTGTTGCCAATGGCTAATTTTGAGGTATGGATGTATGACTAAGCATTAGACACTGAGAAGTTCAGCCAGCAAAGCCTAAAATATGTTCTATCTTCCACAAGATCACTGCAGTTAAAAACTCCTGCATGGAACATATTTTGGCTCTGGGGTCCTCATCCATTGCTGAAGTGGTATTGGCAGGTCATGGCTAATGAGGTAGAGTCACTTTTCTTTGGGAGCGTGGATATTGAGAGGTGTCCATGTCCCAGTGGATTACCTCATGCCTATTTGCATATGGGTAATAGGAGTTGGGAAAAATGGGTTGGAAAATAAACAATGAAATACATTTTAAAAGAATGTGAAATTGGAAAAGACATATGTTGAAGGTTACTGGGGATCATTGGACTGGTGAGTGAGAAGTGATATATCACTTTATACACATATGGGTTTTTTTTTTTTCAAAGACCAAAACAAAAGGCAAGGAAAGACAAATTTTTCTTCTTAGGTATGCATCTGGAGTCAAGATTTGATATTCATCCCCATAAACCCACTACAGTAACCACTCTCTGTGCTAATTTACCTTCCTCTTCAGGATGTGGTAGACACTGGAAACATGTCCCACATGCTATGTTTCTTCTTATGTTACTTCATGTATCTCCAGTTTTACTTTGCTGCAGCATTCTTAGATCACATACATATTTTTGAAAACATGTTTCTTGCTATTTCTTACCATTCTGTGTGTAAAGGTCAGTATTCATTATATAATCTGCCATTGCACAAGGGAAATTACTCATGGTTTAAACAAAATCTGTCTGCTGGTCTGGGCTCAGGATTCAGTGATGCTTAAAACTCTGACCATGTCTTTCCTACCTACATACACATATCTAGACTTCAGTGTTGTACTGGCTGGTTTTGTTTGTCGATTTGACACAAGCTGGAGTTATCACAGAGAGGGCCCAGGCCATTGTGGGTGGTACCATTCTTGGGCTGGTAATTCTGGATTGTATAAGAAAGCAAGCTGAGCAATCCAGGGGAAGCAGGGCAGTAAGCAGCACCCCTCCATGGCCTCTGCATCAGCTCCTGCCTCCAAGTTCTTGCGCTGTGTGTGTTCCTGTCCTGACTTCCTTGGTGATGACCAGCAATGTGGAAGTGTAAGCTAGACAAACCCTTTCCTCCCCAAGTTGCTTCTTGGTTATGATGTTTTGTACAGGAATACAAACCCTGACTAAGACAAGCGTAGTTTGGGTTGTGTTAAATCAATAAACATGGTATTAGAGAAGCATTTTTGTGCAGCAGATAATGATTATAGTCTCTGAACTGGTTGACAAGCACAGGACAAGTGTCTCTGGGGTACAGGGTCGGTCATTAATGGCATGTCCATCGTATATCCACTTTCCTAAATCTTAAGAGGAGGGCTCTGAAAGATTTTAGAGCTATGTATTGGGGGAATTCAGACAAAATAGCATCTACTGAACGGGACAGAACCATTGCACAATAGCTATGGCTGCCTACAGATGCCCTGCAGAAAAATGAGCCAGTTAATATGCCAAAGTAGGTGGTGAAGGAGTCCTAATTTCTAGCTGAAGGACTCTTGATAGTTCCTGGCTTAAGGGCAAAAGCCAGTTTCCTTTAGGGGTGAGGACCTGGTAGGCTCAACATGCCTCAGTAGATGATTCCTTATCCTTGAGTATATGGCCAGAATAAACTGGATTAAATGGAAGAATATAAAGTTAGGACATAGAAGTGGGAAGGACCCAGGAGAAGTTAGAGGGGGGGGAACAGGGGTGAGTGTGACCAAATATATTGTATACCTGTATGAAGTTCTCAAAGACTAAGTAAAACTGTTGTGTTAAAAATGTGTATCATATCATAAAAAAACGTACCCCCAAAGTATTCATGGCCTGGGGAATTCCTGTTATTTCTTAGAACACTCATTCTGTCAGTGGGACATATTTCCACTGGTAACAACAAGTGTACTATTCACTTTTATCAAGTATTAATAACCTCAAGTTGTAACAATGGGATAGTTGTCCAATGAGCACAGTAAATATAACTTTTTGGCTAAGCAGTTGAATTTATTAGACTCTCTGTGGCTGTTAAAGCTCAAAACTTTCTTTAAACTTTGGAAAAGTTCTCCCCCAACCCCCACTTCTGGGAATAGATCTTTCACATAAATAATAAGTAGGCTTAATGATTCCCCTCAGAGTGAAGACCCAGATGTCTGTAGAATAGAATTTTCATTCCAAATAAAGTTCATTTTCCTGAGGGCCTGTAATTGTCACTCGAGAGCTTCTGAGTTGATTCCTTACTGGGATGCAGAGAGGGTCTTATAAATAGCCTCTTTTTAAAGATTTTAATTTCTAGGAAATGGTCATTCATGTTACAGAGCCAATGAACTGATCTTTAAAATTTAGAAGAAATAACAGCTGTGATTGCTAATCTCAACTGTCAATTTGAAGAGATCTATAGTCACCTATAGAGGGACCTCTGGGCATGCCTGTGGACGGTTATCTTGATTTGGTTAATTGACATAAGAAACCTGCTCACCATAGGTGGTACCATTCCCTGGGCTAGAGATTCTGGGCTGTTTAAAAAACAGAACATGAGCTAATCTGAAGCATTCATCTTTCTCTGTTTCTTAACTATGGATGTAAGGACAAGCTGCCTCAAATTTTTGAATCTCTGAGGACTCACTCCCACACCTTATGAGAGACTTTGACCTTCAACTGTGAGGCAGAATAAGCCTTCTCTCACTAAAGTGGCTTCTGTCTGGGAATCTTAACACAGCAACAGGAAAGGTAACTAAGATGACAGCCCATCATATTAAAAAAAAAAAAAAAATCTGAGGAATTGCCCTGGACTATGTAACAAAGAGTGAAATTCTTTCTTTCATTTTTCATTAGCTATATATGGGGAGAATAGCAGTCCAGATACTTCACAGTAAAATAATGTTAGTCTATTACTTTTCCATGACTGCTATACAACAACTGAAGGAAAAAAGTGTTCGCCTTGACTTGCAGTTTGAATGTAGCTTCCACTGTGGTGGGGGAGACAAGACAGTGGAAATGGGAGGTGGGTGGTGACACTGCCTCTAAGGTCAGGAAATCAAGAGTAAGGCCTTCCACTGCTACCCAACTGGCCGGGCTTCTCCTTTCAATGATTATTCAGTTCAGGGACCCAGCCAGTGGAATGATGCCACCTACGTGTAGCAGGGCTTTCCCACTCTGCTGTTAAATCTCTCTAGAAATGCACTCACGGACAAGTCCAGAGTTGTGGAGCAGTTTCGCTGGGTCAAGTTGTCCACAACGGTTAGCTGTTATAATTATTTGCATGATTCCGTCAGAGGCTGATCTGATCAGACCCACTCCACGGTGGAAAACCAAACTCTCAAAATTAGCAATTCTAATTTTAAAACCTTCATTTGACTCCTTTACTTGAAGAGACTATAGACACTACTCAGCTTGCTTTGTTATAGAGATAGTGTGTCATACCTTTCCTTCTATGACTCCTTACAGTTTCAGTACTACTATGTAGAGATTGATGGCCTTGTCATTTCTATTATCAGGAATAAGTTGTTTCACAGTTTGCACAACAAATAAGTCACAGGAGGACTGCTAGACAGACAGTGATGTTGGCAGCCTGGCCCAGTGGTGTAATAGCCCTGTACCATAAAAATGGAGTCAAAAGTTGTTTATAAAATGGGGTCTCTTAGACAATTCATGACCTGAAAAAAAAAAAGAAACAGTCATGTTCAGTATGGATTAATTTAGAGTAGGGCGTGACTAATCTTAGTTCACACACAATGGCTTCTTCTGAACATCACACCTAATCACTTCCAGATGTTGTCTGTATCAAATCTTAGTCTTCATGGGCATTAGTCCTTTAAAAGTCAAAAAGCTGTAGAAACTTCAGCTGCAAATCTTTGAAAACATACTGCTGAGGGACTCAATCTCAGAAGAACTGAGAAAGGTGTGGAGGGAGTAACAGTAGTACTTCATTAGCCAACAAACTCTATTTCCTAGTAATACCCCACAGGTATTTTGATTTTAGATATTGTTCTGTAACACCTATCTACAAAGGCCACTTCTGCATTCCATTGTTCATAGAAAGCTGTTGAAATATAACTGCCCAAATTATCTAATATGATAGTATATTGCTGGAACACTCTGTGGGGTCTATAGAACTTGATGTATTTTTTGGTGTTTTCTTTTAAGGAATGACAAGTCAACAAATTCTGGATTTATTTGTCCTGTTTTATTTTTCTGATAATGACTTCTGTTTCACTGACTCCTGAGTCAAGAATCTCTCTTGACCACAACCTTCAGTGAGTGACTGAACACTTGGGGCTGATAAATACCGTTTTCTTGCCAAAAGGGTTATCTCGTTACTGAGTATCTCAATACTTTGTATGATCACCTTGACTCCTCAGCTTCTGGATGCGTGTTGAAGATCTATGACAGTACAGTCCATGTTAGGACCATCGCTTGGCTTTCCTCAACTGGGTGCCACAGTGCTATCTGTCAGGAAGGTACAACTTGTGCAAATACCATTGTGAGCGAGAGTACAGCAAACACTCCTTTATTGAAAACTATAAGTTAAAATTGTCATGTGGGACAACAGCTTCCAATAGTAAAAGGATGATAGGCTACTTACAAATACATTGAACACACACACACACAAAGTGAGAAAGGCACAGGTTAATATGTAACCAGCATCTCTGAAGTTTGTGAGCATGAAGTTTGACAATATGACTGTGAGTGAAATGAAACACAGAGAGGGTTAAAGTCTCTGGAAACAGACTTTAACTTTGAATTAGGAGATGCTGAATTGAATGGACATTCCTCAGCCTTCCCCGCTTTTATTTCCTTTGATTTGAGCTGTTAGTATCTTGATAGAACTACTTCAAAGAGTTTGTAAAAATTTAATGAAGTATGAGGGTCAAGTTTTTCAGTATCCAAACATGTAAGGGATGTAGCAAATGCAGACTTATTCGCTGTTATTATAGATAAAATTATAATTTGCATGACTAAGATGTTAATGAATAAATCAAATAACCTATATTTATGTATATTTTGTGTGTGGAGGGGTGTGTATATGTGTGTTTATATATGTGTACATGTGTGTGTATGTGTATTTGTATGTATGTGTCTGTATGTGTGTATATGTGCATGTGCCTGTGCATGTGTGAAAGCCAGAGGGTAGATTTGGCTATCATTACTCAGATGCCATTCACTATTTATTTATTTATTTATTTACTTATTTGCTTATTTGTTTATTTAATTTTTTTTTAGAGATACAGTCCTCATCACCCTGAAACCCACAAATTTAACTTACCAGCAAGCCCCTGTATTGTCTTATTTCATCCCTATGTTGGAATTCACATTATAAACCTGACATAAAAAACAAAGCTAAAAACAAAACAAAAATCCATGTCTTCCAGGGACTGAACTCATATCCTCATGCTTCTAAGGCTTGCTCTATAAGAACTTAGCTATCTCCCCGGACCCCATCCCTGTTTGTTTTGTCACTTACCCCTTCGTACCCATCATTTACATCCTGACTTCACTCTACTCCATTGGCTTCCTGATTCTAATGGCAATGCATCAACTAATAAAATATGTTTTCAAATCATTGGTTTTCTGTAATAGTTGGTTTGGATTTAAAGGCAGAAGGAAATCTAGCCAGAATGGTTTGACTAATTCATATGAGAGTACACAGATGTTGGCTTGTGTGGGAGAGAGAGAGAGAGAGAGAGAGAGAGAGAGAGAGAGAGAGAGAGAGAGAGGAGATTGCTTGCTTTAGAATGAAGGAGATTAAGCTAAGGAGAACAAGACTACCAAAGGAAATAAAAATAAAAACAGTCTGTACTTCCTGATCTTTTTTTACAGATTCTTTAAATAAACATGGATCCTGAATTGACAGCACAGTTTTTGCACCATATTTGTTACTCTTTCTACAATTTTGATTTTGATTTGGATTAGATTAGTCCAGATAGTAGAAATGCCCATAGTGTTATGAGGATAGGCTGAGATTTCCAAGGGTCCCTGAAAGCCCACAATCTTTCTTCAGTAGGTTTATTTTCACATCTTCCCATTAGCTAGTTATGAGCTCATGTGTCATCACACCAATACACTCACTGCTCTGCATTTCCTCTTTCAGTATATGTCCTACGGTGTTGAACAAAACACAAGAAGAAGATATTTGGGGTCATGAATTACTCAATGTATTATTCCTCATATCAGTTTTTCATTTTACACAACACACTTTTTAATAATGATCGATCATTTTCTTTTTTATTTTTCTTCTGTCTCTGTTCTTGGACTTTTTAGCATCTATCTATCATCTATCTATCTATCTATCTATCTATTTATTTATTTATTTATTTATATTTTTTCATTGGTTATTTTATTTCTTTACATTTCAAATGTTATCCCCCTTCCCACTTTCCCCTCTGCAAACCCTCTATCCCACCCCCTCTGCCCTGCTTCTATGAGGGTGGTCTCCCACCCATCCACCCACTCCTGCCTCACCTCCTTAGCATTCCTCTATGCTGGAGCATGGAGCCTCTACAAGGTCAAGAGCCTCCCCTCTCATTGATGCCAGATAAGACCATCCTCTGCTACACATGTGGCTGGAGCCATGGGTTCCTCCATGTGTATTCTTTGGTAGATGTTTCAGTTCTTGGGAGTTCTGGGGTGTCTGGTTGGTTGATATCGTTGTTCTTCCTATGAGGTTGTGAACCCCTTCAGGTCCTTCAGTCCTTTCTCTAACTCCTCCATTGGGGTCCCTCTGCTCAGTCCAAATGTGAGCATCCACATTTGTATTGGTCAGGCTCTGGCAGAACCTTTCAGGGAACAGCTAAATCAAGCTCAATCTTTTTTTATTTTTTTAACATAGAAAGAAAGGTTCCTGAGATTAATGTGTGAATGCTCAAGTACAGAAACTAAGGAAGGGGTCCACGAACCCCAGGACTCTCAGAGCACATGCAGCCATGTGTAAGGTGGAAGGCAAGAAAAAAGCCTTGGATGTGCCTCACCACGGAGTCCCCGGAGCCGAGAGCTCTGGAGCCCCAGCAAAGTCCCCAGAGCTCTGGAGCCCCAGCAAAGTCCCCGACAATTTCATTAGCCAGTCTGTGTGCCTGCCCAGGAAGATGGGATGGCACCGTGCCAGAGCATCTGCGCTCGTTTTCCACTGAGTCACTCTGATCTCTCCTAATCTCACCCACCCTTCCCTGAGTCCCTCATTTCAAAATCTGTGGCATGCTAAGAGCACTCCTTGAGAGAAATAAATAGGGATCTGCAAACTAAAAATAATAGATAATATGGTATGCTAATTGTCAGCCTACTCGATCTCTATGGGCCATGCTCTACAGCTTTTAAATATATGTGTGTGTGTCTATATATAATTTTTCTTTTCCACCATCTGTTCGCGTCCACTGAGAGCATGTCCCCCGGGATGCTCTGCAAACCCTCCCCTGCCAGTTCTGACATTTTTTCTGAGCCTTTTGCTCCCTAAGCTCCTTTTTGTTGTTGTTCCTCTCCAGTGCCCTGCTCCAGCTACTTTTCATGGACTAGCATCTCCAACCTCCTCAGGATACAGCAGAGATGGCTAGGGTTTTTAGGATTTGCCATCGGCTTAATCTGATAGCTAAGCCAAGGAGAGTTGGCTGTGTTGTTGAAAAGAGGATTATTGGGCAGAAAATAAAGCAAAACATGAGAGAAGAGGTAAGAATAAAATCCCAAACAGAATGTTAAAGTCAGAGGTGAAATTGCATTAGCCTTGAAAGGAGAAGGGAAACCTGAGCTGGCTGGCGAACTGTTCTTCTGGAAAACTGCCCATGTCCTTATCCCACAGGCTCACAGGGGGGCCGCTTCTTCCTCCATCAGCCTCCTGGTGCTCATATCTATTATAACATTAATCATGCTGACATGTTCTTGGAGTTGAAGGACTCTTTTAGCTCTCTCTCTCTCTCTCTCTCTCTCTCTCTCTCTCTCTCTCTCTTCCCCCTGCCCCTTAAAACTCATACCCTTGGAAGTTTTCAGAGAAAAATTTCTCAGTTTGCCATTGATGTCCCAGGGAAAGTTGTATTCAAGGAAGTATACTACCTTAAAAAAAATATAGACATTGAAATAAATAATCATAGCAGGATGCCATTTGAGTACATCCTGCTATGATTATTTATTTCAATGTCTATATTTTTTCAAATATAGATCACAGAGAATTCTGGCTGAAGTTGGGGTTACAGAGAATCCTGGCTGAAGGGACAAAGCTCAGAGAACACATTTAACACCCCCTAGGTACCCAATAGATTAATGAATTTGTATGTGACACAAAAATCTAGATTTCATAGAATAACCTCAACTGGGTAATTTAGGATAATCAGACTTTTAATAGCTCACGGTTATTGAGGTTGGGAAGTCCATGATCAGGGGACTAGTTTTTAGTGAGGCTATTCTTGTTATATAATACTATTGTAGAAGATGAAAGGAAAATATGAGATGGAGAGAGATGGAAAGAAGAAGGAAGGGAGGGAGCGAAGGAGGGAAGAAGGGGGAAGGGAGCATTCACGGAATTCATTTCTTCATCCTCTCCACCCTTGCAGGACCCAGTCAGATCTCACCAGTTGCACCTGCCCAAGCTGCCATTGTCTGGGGTGCAAGTGTATGCCACATACTTTGAGAAGACACCTTCAAAGCTTAACAGGAGACCGTTTCATCCTTGTATTTAGAATACGAAAATATATTATGGTGTAGTGCTTTGTCTCTGATTTGGAGTTTCACTATTGATGCTAACTCAATAATCATGAATTTAAAATGGTGTCACAGAGAGTCCTGGCTGAAGTGGGACATCACAGAGAATCCTGGCTGAAGTTGGGGTTACAGAGAATCCTGGCTGAAGGGACAAAGCTCAGAGAGCACATTTAACACCCCCTAGGTACCCAATAGATCCACGGATTTGTATGTGACACAAAAACCTAGATAGGGATAGGCACATATTTTCTTTCTTGCCTCTTCAACAACAGCCCTAAAGTAACTGGACCAAAGTGTGACCTTGCTTTGATTGCTTTCTCATTTGGGTTTTGTATCTGAGCTCTCAAGCTTTCTAATTTAGGTAACTGGAATGGACTTATGGGGCAAGTATTTTATGAAAGTACTCTGCATAAGATTTTAAATTATTGGAAATAATTTACCTCATGAAAGATAATATTTCTAATAATGTACAAAACCAAGAAAAAATCTAAAAGTCACCAAAGGGATGGAAAGCAAAGGAAGACTACTCAAAAAGAGTGGGGTGCCCGCTTGCTGTTTGAAGGTATTTTATCTGTCTTAATGTCTGCCACATAGTAAAACACATGGCTGTATATGAAAGGTATGTTTCTTAAGTCTTGTCGTGTAGAGATTATCATTGTGTTGGAAGCATAAACACTTCTGTGCTACTTAACTCATAGCGTGTGTCATGAACATAGGTTTGGTGTACTTGTGTTCTCTCTCCTTGAGGGTCTTTCGAAAGGTTTTTGATGGTATTGACTACTAATACATTTGCAGGTGTCAATCTAAATGACTGACAAGTGAAGGATCTGCTTTCCAGACACTCATGTTTACTGGTAGAATTTCATCTTTTCAGTGAAATTTTTCGTGTTTTGCACCTGACAGTTTTTTCGAGTCCATTTCATTTTCTCGTCTCATAAACCTCGAAGAAAACCATTAGAGGTGCTAAAGGGAAAGACAGAAAGGGCCAAATGGCAAGACAGAATCATACGTAACAGAGAAGTTGCATTCACTCAACTCTAAAATAATCTGGTTAGCAGCCAGTTGTGTAAAGAATGGTTTTATTTTATTTCATTAACAGCAGGAGAGAACATCATAGACACTATCTAACAAGGTCTGTGCTAAGACACCCCCCCCCCAATAGTCTTCTGAGTACACAAAAACACCCTGTTCCTCGAGGATGCAAGATCATTTTACAACTTAATCTAAATCTAAGATCTTGCCTTCAAGGTAGGTTCAAGTCGGGATGAGTTCACTTGATGGAGGAAGTTAGCTGAGACACATCTCTGTATCTGTAGACCTGGGACACTAGGGAAACAAGTGTTCTCCTACCAAGACAGCGTGCCACAGGATAATGACTGCTGGCATTACAGTTTCCAGAATGTGGAGATGGTTGGTGAGAAAGCAACCATAATAATTTTGAAATTGAGCTAAGCAAATGTTGGATGTTCCTTGATTCTGTTTCCATGACAGGGCATGGCTTGGGTGGTCCCACTTTACCATCTCGGTGCTTTTGTTGACCTTATTTCTCCACAATAGTCTCAGTTTGTGTTATGCAAGGAGAAACCTACCTAAGAACTATATCTTGTGTACTCCTGTCCTGACTGGTTTTTCTTTCAACCTGTCTTACCAACACTTGAGTGCTGTAACTTCCTTGCAGATTTAAAAAGACTTACTCCATGGAGCTGGGGAAACCTTTCTACTCCGGGTTCTGCTGACAGGGTTTGGGGACGATGCCATACAGCTCTCAGCATGACTTGTGCTTCATTGGAGGGCTCCTTCAGCATACCCCGAGTTGCTTGAAATGATGGGGTTTGTGGCAGAATATTCAAATGTCTTATCCTCCTGAGCTTTTTCAGAAATTTGTCCAGGTGTACACTCACTCTGTTATCACTAAAGAAGGCCCCATAACCCATTTTTTTCTGGTCAGTCCTAGAAAATATTTTAAGTTTTTTTCTTTGCCTAAACAAAGAGGCTTAGTTAGCTCATGATGATCATTCCCTGTAGCTTTTTTTTTTTTTTAATTAATCAATCCCTCAGTTTATCGTCTCTTGCATGTACCATAAGAGGCGAGATGAAACCAGGGACACCCTTAGCAGTTTGTTTGAATAGTTTATCAGGTAATCTTTCATTATCAGTGTTATTGACATGAAAATTTTCCTTAGCTTTGAGCTACTTAAGAAGACTTTGTCCCCCTTGGTTTTGGAGAATATTCTTATGTCTTTTGAGACTTCATTACCAGTATTTTCTAAGTTCAGACTGCTATCCAGATCTTTATGGAGGTGAATTAGACATTTTGTATTATTATATTTCATATCTTTCTAGCCTCTGACCATACATGCTCTGGTGACACTTCCATACTTTCTGAAACTGTTAAAAAGTGTTCTCCTTCTAGGCAGCAAAATGTATGTTAGTCAGCTATTGCTGTGTAACAAGTACCATATAGGATATGACCATATACATTTATTTTCTTTGTTACAGTTTGTCTCAGTCTCATACCCAGACATGACTTAAGGGCCCTCTGTTTCTAGGACTTGCTCTATGATTTATCTAGGTGTTTCAAGGGTTCTGAACACTTAATTCTATGCCAAGCTCAAAAATGCCCACTGTTGGGCTAAGTACTTGTGGCTATGCCTGGGCCTTGATCACAAGTATACCTCAGTGCTTTGTTATATGAATTTCTTCAATATGACCCCTTATCATGTGAATGCATGAGGCCAGACATTTACAGACACATACAGTAAAAGTATGTGTTAGTAAATGGAAATAATAGTCCCATTAAACTTAATCATTGAAGAGATATAATTTTTATATTCCATTTATATTCCAGTTATAAGAATTTTACCAAATGGGTATGAATTATACCTGAAAGTAAACAATTATCATCTATCTCCCAAATAAGCCTCCCTAGTAAGGTTGAGAGAGGCAGTAATCTATAGTTATAAAGATAAGAACTTAGGTTGCAATTTAATACTAGGTGCATTAATAGGATATTACTAGATGCTCCTTTAGGTCTGAGATTTAACTAGCCATAGATTTTTGGCCTAGCTAATGGAATCATAATAGAGCAGTAATAAACATTGTTGAGCAAGTATATAGAGGATATACAGAATTCTTTGAGTTAGATTGCATAGCATACTGAGTCCATTTAGTGTTGTGCTGATGTATACATGTTTAGGGATGACCCCTTAACACTAAATGATGTATCGTGGACCTTGTGCCTTAAGAAAAGTTCATTTTACTCTTTCAATAGCCACTGACTGCCTGTAGTCATTTATCTGAGCTTGAGACCTCTTGAGTCTCTGTGCATAGATATACACATAGTCAACAGTCAGGAAATAAAAGACTGTTGAATATTCGGCTTAAGTGGGACACCAATGTCACACATTTTCTCCTTAAGGCTCAAAGATGGGGCAAAAAAATTGTAAGAGTGAGAGGGTATAGATATCTGTAGCAAAACAGTATTTGTTTTATATGAAAGGACAGTTGCACACATGAACTCATAGCAACTGAGATTGTATGCATCAGACCTGTGTCAAATGAAGCCAGCAAAATTCCATCATGGATGGAAGAGGTAGATATTAACTCCTACCATTTTCTGAGGATGTGAGAATCCACAAGCAAATGATTATGGGTGAGGTGCTAAGTCCTGCATGGCTATGTGAAGGAACAGTGTCACATGGTTCCTGCACCTGGAATAGAGCCAGCAGGCTGTGGGCCTCTATAAGTGTTGATGGTTGCTAAGCATGAAACTTGTTTGTACAAAAATATATGTTTTACTTCATGTTCCTCCTTTTAGGGCAAGGTAAATGACTCCATGATAATCAGAGACATCCCAAGTCTGAGAGTCAAGGGTGTGTCTAATGTCTCGGCAAAATGGTAAATTCTGACGTCTTCAGGACAGTCCTTAAGGCTGTGGGAAAGAACTTCGAAAACATGAGTTCTAGAATATATTTCTTAACTGTGCAAAAAGTAAGGATGCAAAATGAATTATATAAAGAGCCTCACAGACCTGAAAGAACAGAGACACTATGAGCCAGATTATCAGAAAGATACTAAAGACTAAGATAAAGAGATTTAAGGAGTCATGATTTCAGGGTGGGATCCAATCCAATCTACCTAGCTAAGTCTGGGCTTTCAAAGGATCATAGAACTCTGAATTCATTTACAAGGTTAAAAAATGTGCTTGCTCTGTCTTTCTAATAATTGATGGGCTGGGTTTGTGGAATGCTGATTTGTGAGGTAATTAAAAAGGAACCTGGAGTTAAAACGGAATGAAATGTAAATAAAAGACTGGTCCTAGGTCAGGGAGAGCTGACTTATCTGAATGAGCTTTCTATAGATCTGCAGAGAAAGCTATCTTGAACAAAACACAGGCTCCCAGCTTTCACCTTATAATTGACTTTGAGTCATTAGTTTTTGATGCTCTCAAACACCCCTTCTCTCAGAAATGCCTCTCCGAGCTAGAGCTGACCCTTGGCAGTGAGGTAGAGTCCATGCTCCAGTAAATTGCTCCACATCCAGATAATGATAAAAGGATTCAGTGATAGAAGAGAGAGAGGAGAAAGAGAGAGAGAAGAGAAGAGAAGAGAAAGACAGACAGACAGACAGACAGACAGACAGGTAGACAGACAGACAGACAGACAGACAGACAGAGAGAATATTGGGTGTGAAAAGGCAGGAATAGGGTGAAATTGGAGAGGAGGGAATGGATGGTGGATTTGATCCAAATGCATTTGCATGTGTAAATATTGTACACATATTTGCGAAACTGTTTAAATGCCAAGATACAGTATTTTGAGGGACAAAGATATTCGTATATTTAGCCTATCACAAATGCTCAAAACATTTCTTGTTATTCAGTAATATAACTTGGCAAGCATCCTACATTAGTATTGTTGAAGTTTGGTCTGCTTATATGTATTGTAACACTAAATTTTGTACCTGAAGGTCTAGACCTATGAGTGAATTCTCACATTTACAAGCTTTTATTGTACAAACCATGTTTCTTGATTTAAAGCTATTGGTTAAATAAAACTGACTACAGCCAATTACAGGAGGGATTAGAGATAGGTGGGTGTTGAGTTACCTGGTTGGTGGCAGAGAAGAGAGAGGAAAGACCAGCAAGAGAAGGAAGAAAAACAAGAGGAGAGGAGGAAGCCTCCGTGAGGGTAGATGATCCATGAGCATGTGGCCAGGAGAGACAGCAGGGTTTGGAGTACACTGCTGGGGATGTAACCAGGCCAGCAATTAGATTATCTTAGAGTAGATTAGGGATGACCCCAGTTAATTGTCAAAGCCAAATAAAATAACCACAGTGTGAATCTCATTTATTTGTAAGCTAGTCAGGGATAAGCTCAAATTGGTTGTACTAAAAAGTATATCTTAATTTGCTTTCTTAGTACTCTTTTTTTAAAAAAATTATTTTATTTACTTACATCCCAAAAGTTGTCCCCGTCTTAGTTCCCCCTCAAAGAGTTCTTACTCTCCATCTCCCCTCCCCTTTGCCTTTGAGAAGGAGCACCCTTGGTATTCTCCAACCTGAGGCATCAAGTCTCTACAGGATTAGGCACATCCTCTCCCACTGTGGCTAGACAAGGCAACCCTCTGCTATATAGTCTTGGTAGTCCAAGACCTGTGTATGCTCTTTGATTGGTAGCATCCTGACTTGTGCTTTCCTTATTGTTAAACTTCTTATGGTCTGTGAGTTCTATCCTAGGTATTCTGTACTTTTTGGCTAGCATCCACTTATCAATAAGTACATAGTATGCATGTCCTATTTAGTTTGGGTTATCTCACTCTGGATGATATTTTCTAGTTCCATTCATTTGCCTGCAAAATTCATGATGCCCTTGTTTTTAATAGCTGAAAAGTATTCCACTGTGTAATTGGACCACGTTTTCTGTATCCAACTTTCAGAGGGACATCTGGGTTGCTTCAAGTTTCTGGCTATTATGAATAGGGCTGCTATGAACATAGTGTCTTTGTGATATAGTTGAGCATCATTTGGGTATATGCCCAGGAACAGTATAGCTGGGTCTTCAGGTAGAACTATTTCCAGTTTTCTGAGGAACCAGATTGATTTTCAGAGTGGTTGCAAAACTTTGCAATCCCACCATCAATGGAGGAGTGTTCCCCTTTCTCCACATCCTCACTAGCCTCTTTTGTCACTTTAGTTTTTTTATCTTAGCCAGTCTGATTGGTGTAAGGCAGATATTGAACATTTTTTTTAAGTGCTTCTTGGCCATTAGAGATTCTTTTGCTGAGAATTCTCTACTTAGCTCTGTACCCCATTTTAAAAATTGGGTTATTTGATGTTTTCTGGAGTGTAACTACTTGAGTTTTTTTCTATATTTTGGATATTAACCCTCTGTGTGATACAGGGTTAGCGAAGATCTTTTCCCAATCTGTAGGTTGCTGTTTTGTCCTATCAATAGTGTCCTATGCCTTGTAGAAGCTTTCCATTTCAAGAAGTCCCATTTATCAATTGTTGATTTTCGAGCTTGAGCCATTGTTCAGGAAATTTTCTCCTATGCCAATGCATTCAAGGTTATTTCCCACATTCTTTTCTATTAGATTCAGTGTACACAGTTTTATGTTGAGGTCCTTGATGTAGTTGGATTTGAGCTTTGTGCAGGATGACAAATATGGATCGATTTGCATCCTTTTCCATGCAGACTGCCAGTTAGACCAGCACTACTTGTTGGAGATGCTCTCTTTTCCCCCCACTGTATAGGTCTGACTTCTCTGTCAAAGATCAAGTGTCCATAGATGTGTGGGTTTATCTCTGCCTCTTTGTTTATATTCCCTTGATCAACCTACTAGTCTCTGTACCAATACCATGTAGTTTTTTTTTTTTTTTAATTTTAAATCACTATTCCTCTGTAGTACAGCTTGAGGTCATGGATTGCAATTCCTCCAGATGTTCTTTTATTGTTGAGAATTGTTTTGTCTATCTTGGGTTTATGTTTTTCCATATGAAGTTGAGAATTGTTCTTTCAATGTCTATAAAAAAAATTGTGTTGGTATTTTGATGGAGATTGGATTGACTCTGTAGACTGCTTTGGGTAAAATGGCCATTTTCACTGTTGCTATTACTAATCCATGTGCATGGAAGATCTTTCCATCTTCTGAGGTCTTCTTCGATTTCTCTCTTCAGGGACTTAAAGTTCTTGTCTTACAGATCTTTTACTTGCTTGCTTAGACTTATACCAAGATATATGAGTTGTGACTATTGTGAAAGGTGTTGTTTCTCTAATTTCTTGGTCTGCTCACTTATCATTTGTATAAAGAATGGGAACAGATATCTTTGACTTAATTTTTATATGCAGCAACTTCGCTGAAGTTGATTAGCTGTAGGAATTCTCTGGTGAGTTATGTAATCTTTGGGGTAAGTTATGTATATTAATGTATCAATCATCTGAGAATAGTAATACCTTTACTTCTTCTTCTCCAAATTGTATCCCTTGGATCTTTTTTGTTTTCTTATTGCTCTAGCTAGAACTTCAAGTACTATATTGGATAGATAGGGAGAGAATTGACAGCCTTGTCTTGTCCCTGATTTTAAGGGGATAACTTCAAGTTTCTCCTCATTTAATTTGAGGTTGTTTTCTATTGGTTTGCTGTATATTACTTTTATTATGTTTAGGTATGTGCCTTGAATTCCTAATCTTTCTAAGACTTTTAACATGAAGGTGTGTTGGATTTTTGTTGAAGGCTTCCTCAGTCAAATCTCTCTGTAATTTATATTTTTTTTGGATAATGTTACTCTACTGAAAATGTACATTATGAAAGGGAAAATAAATGAAATATGACTTGGTAAGTTATATTTTTAATTTTTTTTCATTTTTTTATTAGGTATTTACTTCATTTACATTTCAAATGCTATCCTGAATGTCCCCTATACCCTCCCACCCTCCACTTCCCACCCACTCCCACTTCTTGGCCCTGGTGTTCCCCTATACTGGGGCATATAAGTTTGTAAGACCAAGGGGCCTCTCTTCCCAATGATGGCTGACTAGGCCATCTTCTGCTACATATGCAGCTAGGGACACGAGCTCTGGGGGTACTGGTTAGTTCATATTATTGTTCCACCTATAGGATTGCAGACCACTTCAGCTCCTTGGGTACTTTCTCTAACTCCTCCATTGGGAGCCCTGTGTTCCATCCAATAGCTAATTGTGAACATCCACTTTATATTATGTAGCTGCAATGAGTGTAGCTCAGTTGACAGAGTCCTTACTTAGCATTAACAAAGCCTAGGGTTCAACTCCCAGTACCTCATAAATTAGAGGGTGTTAATACATGTCTGTAGTCTCAACTCTCTGTGGATCAAAAATTTTAGGTGATCCTCAGTTACATTGGGGAATTTGAGGCCAGCTTAGACTATATAATATTCTATTTTTAAAACTAACTAAGCATATTATTCCAAATACTTTATTAATATCTTAAAGGGGAATTCTACATAGCTTGTTCAAATTCAAAATCTCCTTAAATGTAACAAGATTTTTGTTACTTTTTACTTGATGTATCTTTTGCACTAATGTTCTCTGAAGCTTGGCAGGATAGAATTTGTCTTAGTAATATTCTCAGTTTAATATATAGCAGCTTACTAAAGAATGTGTCTATAGTAGACTTAGATCTAAATTGATATCAATTATAATGATCTGGAGGAACTAGTTAGTCATGTTATTTTAAATGTAGAAAGAGCATCACTTAAGAGATTTGAAATTTCTCAGTATCAGTCATTAAGTCAAATTACATTGGAAGCATGACAGGCTAGGGGAGGAGCCCTTGACCTTAAAGCACTTTCCTTATTCATTGTATGCTATGCAGAAGTCTGTTTCTTTAGACTTCTTTTCCCTTGGTTAAATTGTACTGTATTCTGTTTTCATTAGCCTGAAGTTTTGAGAGGCAGGGAGAGAAGTTTCTGATTTCTTTGGAAACTCAGTTGTGTCATGTGATATTTTACTAGAAGCTGTCTTATGAGAGGATATTTTGCTAAAGCAGACACATGAGAAGATGTTTTGTTGGAACAGATACCTGGTGCTTTTCTGGAAGCTGTCTTGTGAAAGAGCATGTGATGTTTTGCTGGAGTAAACACTTGAGAGGGCCTATAGTGCTTAAATAGAAAATAACCCCAACTCAAGTGAGAGGACTCTCTTGCATTTGTTCACCTTGTAAGGCTTCACTGGTCTTTGCTGATGATGCTCTTGCATTGGATCGCCTTGCAACACTTTTCCCATCTTTGCTTACTTGTCATGACCTCATAGAGAGAAATGTGCCAGAAAACTTCTTGCGGTATTCCAGCTGCTTCCTGCTGCTTCCACAGACGTGTCCCAGTTTGGTAGATCCTTGTAGCTTCTTTTGGATCAAACTGCTGCTACTGATTTTGGACTGGGCTGCTGATATCCTGACAATGAATTTGGAATTACCCCCAAAGAACTACTTCTGAACAGATGCAAATCCCCCATTTCCTGTCAACTTTTCTTTTCCCCTATATCTGGTTGGTTGGCTATGAGGGAGGTTGAAGCATTTAAGAACCTTAGTTCAAGTAGATTTTGAAAAATTTAAGAGAGAGAGAGAGAGAGAGAGAGAGAGAGAGAGAGAGAGAGAGAGTCTACTTCTTCAGGATTCCAGCTTATACTGAAGTATATGATGTGTCTATGTTTATTAGCTTATGAGTACATGAGGTCAGAGGCAGCATCTGACATCCTCTTTTTAATTTCTTTGAGTCAGGGTCTCTCCCTGAACTGAGTTCATGTTTTGTGTGTTTGTTTGTTTGATTTTCTTCTTCTAATTTTTAGTGTCCAGCAAGCACTATTGATCCTCTAGCTATACCCTGCTCAGTGCTGAGGCTCTGAGTATGCATAGGACTACACCTAATATTTGTTGCATTGGAACTGGGATCAAAACTATAGTTTCAGTGCTTGCATGCCCAGTGCTGTTACTTGCTGACCATATCTGTAAACACCGTTTGTCTGATTTTTAATACTCAACAATGTTGATTTGTTTTAAGGTTTCTAGTGCTGGTGATTGAATCTAGGACTTCACACATGCCGCCACTGCGCTGCAACTCCAGCCCCAGGCCCTGCAGCTTTGCTTGGCTACATGTTTGTTCCACGTGCCTTTCTGTTGAGAGAGGTAAAGAAGATGGTATCAAAGAGTTTACTTCATGACTGCTTTCCTAAATTCAGAAAAAAATACATATGTGTTATCTAGAATAGGCATCTTACTATATTCTCAAATATTTGTATCTTCCTTTAATGAAAATATATTAGGAAAGTCCAAGAAAGTCACTAATGTATCAAAGTCCCATCTAAACACTATTATTCATTGGCATAAGATTATTCTGTCTTCTCACAATTTTTCATGAATTTTTTTCATATTCACAAGAGTTTAGTCTACTGCTTTTTATATTGATTATGAGAGCACATTGGGAGCTTTCTAAACATAAATGACTTAGTACATTTTCATATACAAGACCATAATTGTCTTGTGATAGATTACAGTCCAGTAAAGGAAGATTTTCTAATAAAACCTTGGTCTAAGTTACAACATCGTTAGAGATAATACATTTTCATTCTTTTGCTTTTCCAGACTTTAGATATTTTCAGATGAACCTGAGTGCTCTGGGTCTCATCATCCTGTGTAAATCATAAAAAAGGTGAGGCAAAAGTAATACCTTATATACCAATTTATTTTTCAGAATGATTCTCTTGGTTTGAAAATTTCTGAGCATACTCTATGTATGTTTATCTTTAACACTTTGAATTTTATTTTTTTAATTAACTAATTAATTTAGTTATATTTTTGTGTGTGCTTGCTCATGTATGACTCATGAAGGACATATTGAAGTCAGAAGATAACTTGTGGGGATTGGTCCTCTCCTTTCTCCACGTAGGTACTGGGAAATTAAACTCGGTTGATCAGGCTTCATGGCAAGTAACTAACAAAGACAGCTCTTCAACCCATGTTTGTGACTTTAGTCATCTGAATTCATAAAATATTAGCTAAATAAAATCTATAAGCATTTTAGCTTGCTACAGTAGGCCTCAAGTAGAGTAAAAATCTTGTTACAATAATTTCTCTTATAGAGGATAATTTTAACAAAATATAGGAAGTTTTATATTTTTTACACATAGATCTTTTAGTCTTTAAAAATATAAGTGTACATCTATGTGAATGTGTGCCACAGTAGTGCAGTACCCACAGAGAGCAGAAGAGGCCTCAAATCTCTTGGAGCTACCGTTACAGGCTGTGGTGAGCAGCTATTTTATTGAAAAAGTAACTCATTAGGCAAGTGTTTGTGTCCTTGATTCTAAATTGGATTCTGTAATTCTTCAGTGAACCTTCTACCTTCTTTGATGGTCTCAATTTCTATGTGTAGCATTGGTAAGAACCTTTAAATGTGCTGTCTGGAGCTTAATGAAAACTTACTTTGAGAATCGTTACTAACAGTAATAAACCTTGTCAAATAATTTTCACACTTCTCTCACTGATCAGTCCCTCTATAGCTTCTAATTTTACAATCCCAACATTGAAAAATGAAATTTTAAAATGTGCAAGCTGACCAATGGTGAGGATCACTTTTTGTTCTTTGTTGGTCAATGAATATTAGTCTCTGTAGTTATCTTTGTGTTGTTAAGGGTAGGGTTACAGTTTGAGAAGAGTTTGGAGGCCATAAAATATCTGCAAAAGCAAGGATGAAAGGAGGCAGCAGAAACAAATTTCTACCACAGTGAAAGTCTAAATGCTACAATGAGGCCTCTGGGGAGCTGGGCTCCTTCAGGAAAGGATCCTGCTCCTGGTGCCCACCATATTCTTTTAATATCTTGGCTTAGGCTAGCACCAATGCCTTTCTTATAAGATATTTTTTACAGGCATGTTCTTGTGCTCAAGATTTCCCATTTCCCATTCTATAGCAGCAACAGCTATATCAGATGAGGAACCCCCTAGATGAAACCCATCCTTGTCTGAACTAGAATATTTCTGTATGGAATGACCCAATTTCCATTGACCCTGCCTTTAGGCAGTGTGGATTTTGATAGTTTTGTCTTTGTACAATACAACACAACTGAGAGTATTTAAATATATGTTATTACTGTCTTGTTAGAGGTTACTAGCAACCAGAAAAGATATGTATTTATTTTATTGCAACACTATTTTAAGTATTTTAAGTACATCATTACACTTAATCTGCTTAGTGACTCTGTGGATAAGAACTAAGATTATAATGCCAGCTTTCTAGATGAGAAGATGGAGCTGTGGTGTTTCATTATGTTCTAACTATGATTTGCATGTAAACATTAAATATTTTGTACATACTATAAAACTAGAGTGTATCCCTAGCCCAATTTCAGGAAGCTGTTTAGCTTCCCCTATTTCTATCTAAAAAACTCTTCTCCATTGCAATAATGGATATAGAGAAGTTGGGATAAGGTGGTGCTGGTGGTGGTGGTGGTGGTGGTGGTGGTGGTGGTGTGTGTGTGTGTGTGTGTGTGTGTGTGTGTGTGTGTGCTGGAGAGATGGATCAATAGTGAAGAGCATTGCCTGCTCTTCCTAAGAACCCAAGATTAATTCACAGCATGTTCATGGGGCTCACAAATTTCCATAGACCCAGTTCCAGGGGATCCAATGCCTTCTGACTCTCCTTTGGCAAAAGACACACATACATAAATGCAGGCAAAATATTCGTGCAAGTAGAGTAAAAATAAATAAAAATTAAAAAAATAAATAAACTCATTAGATTCTTTTAAAAAAAATAACATGATGTTGGAAGGAAAATATAGTGGGGAGATAAGAGAGGAATGGGAAGGGAGGGGATTGAGGGCAGAATCGATTAAAACACATACACATGCATAAAATTTACAAATAATAAAACCCATGAATGACCAATGTGACTGCCTTCCAAGAAATGCTCTTTACAACAGCAGGAAATGATTCAGCTTTGTCCCATGGGGCTTAAAAATGTTATTAATTTCTGGTCCAAAAAAAAATTATAATTTCAATTTCACTTCAAATAAGTTTACTGAGATCTTACTTGGATGATACCCTGATAGATCATAGATAGCTATTTCTTTAATGTGTGTGTGTGTGTGTGTGTGTGTGTGTGTGTATGTATATATTCTAGGAATCATTGTAAAAGGAACATCATTTCTTCAAAATTAAAGATTTTCCCCCTCTAATGGAAAAAAAAAATCACACTTAAATGGAGTTCTGGTTTTGATTCTGTTATTTATTTTGGACAGGAACTATATAGTCCACTCTGGTCTCTAACTCCCCATGGAGCTGAAGTTGACTGTAAACTTCTGATTGCTGCCTGCCTTCACAGATGAGGATTGTGATTATGGGTATGTAAAACCAATCCTAGTTTATGTGGGAATCAAACCCAGGGCTGTCTGCATACGACTAGCAAGAATTTCACTGACCAGATTCAATGCCTTTGTTAAATGTCTTCCTCACCCCAGAAAGCAAATGCAGTCCCCAAACAAACATAACCTTACCCCATTCTATGACGCTCACTTTCAACACATCAGGATCTGTGGATTCCCAGTGTGCTCTGCATCCGGTGGACTGTTGAGCAGATGCAGTATATTAGTTCCCTTTGCTATATCCTGCTTTCAGTACATTTGAGACAAAACACACCAGAAAGATTCTGAAAATGAAGTCTGTTGACTGAGCGTCTTGGGGATGGAGCTTGTACCCTGATAAAAGGGTGTTGGAATTTACCTGTAGGCTCTTGATCAGGTTTTAGGGTAGAGCTTACAATGGGGATTTGTTCTGGGCTTTGTGGTCATGAAGTGTGGATAAAGTCCATGACTGCTAAGCTGTATGTAGAAGATGGAGACAGAGGTGGGTTAGGCTGTGACTGACAGTGGGAATGCCACCACTCCTATCATCAAGGACAGTGACATTTGACCATATTTTTGCATGGCTTGGGCCACCTTCATATTTTGCCAGTCTTTACACAGGACCCTTCAATAAGGGATCTTTTCTTTATCTAGATACATAAGTGCCATAGGGTGGCCTTGTCTTGTACTGATCATTAACAGTAGTAACTGAGACCTCTCTATAAGCAGCAGGCCAGCTTGATTAGATATAACCATACATGAAGCAACCTAAGTGCAGAAAAATGTTACAGCAGCAGAGGCCAAAGTTCTTTCTCAATAAACAGATACAATGTATAATATGTAAAATTTTTTGAATGACTGCCCACATTAATCAACTTGAGATGTCCCTATAAATCTCTAATATAAAAACTCTGTTTTGTGGCTCTTATTCTTAAAACTTAATGTTAATAGAAATTATTAAGATTGAACCACAAGCTTAGCATGGTACTTTAGTGGAGCAAACTTTCCATTTTATGTTGTGAAATCAAATAAATCTATCTGTAGAGATTTCCCCCATATACTCACGACTGAATGGGACTCAAAATGGAGAGAAACCACGTGACATTAAAGCTTCTGCTATGTCGTCAGGTGCCTCTAAGAGAGATACCAGACCTCAAGCCACAGAACTACTTTAGTCCAGCTGGAACTGACATGTTTCAGTCAGTTGACTTCTTCTCTCCAAGTGTAATTCGATCTCTGAAACAAAATATATTAATTCCCAACTAGAACAGACTAACTCTAAAACTTGGGAATAAATTTTGAGAATAAAGAATTGTATGTACACTAAAGGAAAAAACTAAAAATCCATAAATATTGCAATAATCACAAATCAGATATGCATGTATTTGGAAAACTCAAAGAATTGAGTCATTTCCATGCTTGCAATCTTCTCCATATCTGCACAATAGAAGTTATAGATTCATACTGTAATCACCTAAAGAATAATTGTGTGGACTTGAATTAATCAACAAAGGAAGACACTTAGAAATTCAGTAAAGAAAATGCACAGGTCATACCAAAAGCAGATGCCAGGTGCTCATACATGAGTCTCCTGAAACCTCGAAAATTCCTTGACTTATAGTTTGCAGTGAACCACACAGTTCCTTTCCAACATTTCCTAAAATGTCATCTTTTTCACAGCAACATCAGTCTGATGAGGAAAAATGAAACAAAACTTGTTTCTGAAAAGTGTCGTCTGTTAACACTTCAAGCACAAAGTTGTAAAAATGTATTTCCTTATATAAGCAGAGAACATGGACTCATTTAAACAAGAAGTTTTCTGGGGAAAGTACGTCTAGAAAGTAGACCGCTTGTGTTGTTCTGACATGTTCAGTTCTAACTCACTGGCTCTCTGAGGCTTCCCTTACAAAACCATCACTCGGAGGCTACACAAGTAAAAAGGTTGTTATTGATTTAATTGAGTCTTCTGGGTCTTGTGGTTTAATAGCGATATCATATTCGGAGAAGAGTCTATTTTAATGCTGCTTTCAAGAGTTTAAAGGTATAGGTCTTAATATAGTGAGGGTGGTAATTTCCCACTGGCTGTAGTTTTGGTGTAGTTGAAGTGTTTTCATTGTGGAACTAGGTTTTCTGTACTTCAATATGAATGGCATGAAAAGGAAGTGACCAAAATATTTGCCAAAATTGCTAGAAGGGAAATGGAAACTCTTCTGAAGTTTAAGAAAGTAAAATTAATGAGCTATGAAGCTGCATCTTGATAAGAAATTTCATTATTCTACTACAAATTGTTTGAACACTCAAAATCCTAACAGCAATGCTCATGTCATTACATGCAACAACACTTGAGAACAGTGAGAAGTCAAGAAAATGTAAAAGATTGTAAAGGTAATACAGAAAGTTATTGTTACTGAAACAATACTTTAAAAATAGAAATTTACTTTTGGGCTGGAGAGATGGCTCAGCAGTTAAGAGCACTGACTATTTTTCCAAAGGTCCTGAGTTCAAATCCCAGAAACCATGTGGCAGCTCACAACCATCCATAATGAGATCTGATGACCTCTTCTGGTGTGTCAGAAGACAGCTACAGTGTACTTACATACAATAATAAATAAATTGTGAGGCCGGGGTGAGCAGAGGTCCTGAGTTCAATTCCCAGAAACCACATGATGGCTCACAACCATCTGTACAGCTACAGAGTACTCATATACATAAGATAAATAAATAAATCTTTAAAAATTATTTTTATAGTTCTTTCAGACTTCTTTTACAGTGTATTTTGATTATATTCAACTTATTCCTCCAACTCCTTCCAGATTTATCTCTCAGTCAACCCACCCAACATTTTGCCCTCTTTATTTAAATAATAAAAAAAGAAGTTAAGATCTAAGTGTGTTATTCACATACTATTTGTGTCCATCTATTGGAACATGGGTAACTTACCAGGGTACCATACCATTAGAGAGCTGAAGAATAATTGAGAGTGTCCATAAAATCTTCTCCACTGCACATATATGGTATAGGTCTCCCGTTTACTCACCCAATACTTAGCAACTCATCTAGAGCAACTTTACTCATGACAGATACCCTGTTTGGGTAAACTGGCCACAGGTTTACTATGGCTTTTCTGTGATTAGGTATATCTAAATACATATGCTCTATTTAGCACTCAGTTACTATATAACAAAATGTCCTAGATAATCAAAGGAAGAATGCTTGGTCTACATTGTTAGAGATTTCTGTCAATGATCCTTTGAATTTGCTGCTTTAGGGACTGTGAATAAGCATCCCATCATGTCAGAAATAGGAGGACAGAGAAGCTACTGACTTTATGACAACCAAGAAGCAAAGAAAAAAGAGGAAGGTTTGGTTCTCCACAATGGCATGCCCGAACTGACCTCAGATCTTCCTACCTCTTAAAAATACCACTGCCTCCAACCAGTATCATAGGCTAGGAATCAGTTGGAAACACCTGAGCCTATCAAGAACAGGACGGCATTTGGATCATGCCCTGAACCACTTTTGTTCACCAATTTTCACTGTGATATATTGTTTGAAGTATAGGGTTCAAACTACATAGTAAGTTGTTCCCAACAAATGCCATCAAATGCCTCTCATTTAGTCATCAAAGGAATCTTTGAAAGTCTCCATGTCTAACAGAACTTTGTAAATGAAGATATGATGTTCTGGACAAGAGAGATGATTCAGGGGGTAAAGAGGCTTACTCCTCGCCCTGACTTCCAGAGTATGATCCTTGAATCCTACCTGATGGAAGGAGAGAACCAACTTTTACAAGCTGTCCTCTGACATCTACATATGGGCAATGGCATTTACATCCACCCCGCCCCCAAATAACACATCACAAATGGAAGTACCTATATGTAATAAAGACAATGGGAACCTCAGCCTTTTGGTTGTTTTTAATATAAAGTGGAATCAGAAATCAAGTCATTTATATTTAAATCATACCCTTTTACTCTAACATGCCCAGAGAGGAACTGTGTTAGGAAGAGGGTGGTGAACTAACTAAAGAAAAAGGAAAGTGAATTCAGAACATAAGATATGTGGGCTTTGGAAGTCTTCTCTCTGCCTCCAGTTGGCTATGATCATGGCTACCTCTATAGGCTTCAGAAAGGGCTTGGGTTGAAGCTGGTTCTGTCTTAAGCATATTTCTAGCCCAAGATGGTTGGCACATGCTTGGTTTTCATTTTTTCATTACCACTGATATTTTTGTAAGGCTTTGACAAGAGAGTAGGTGGAGAGGAGTATATATCCATGCTAGCTTCCCAGGATAAAGCTGGCTCACTTTAGCCTTTTTTTTCCTCACCCTTTATTTTCTTCAGTCTTGCTTTATGTTCATATCTCTGTTCATTTTTTATGTGTCAACAGAAAGTCATTGATTTGTTTTCTTCTTTTTCTATCAACAGCTATTAGGAAAAATAAAACCACTGGCTTCACTTTAAAAGAACCAAAGTTTCTTTTATAAACTGTTAACAATGGCAGCCATAGACTTTAGAGAGATCATAGCACACTTTTGATCTGCTCTGTATCAAAGGAGTTACAAAGGGATACCATGCTGCACATCTTTTAAATTGTGAGAAATGTTTTGCCAACTGGTTGATGATCAACAAAGTTCATGAAATAACAGAAAGAAAGATGACTGAGACTTCAGATTTTTGTCATTGCTTGAGTAAAATTTTGTCTAGCTAATCAATGAATGAGAGCAATTCCACACCTAATTATTATCATTGCTAAGATCAATTAATTTTAATATATTAATAAAATGAGATGAAGACAAAATGTGAAATGCTCTAAATTGTCAGTTACCAGCTAAGTCACTAAAGTTTTCAGTATACACACACACACACACACACACACACACACACACATTTATAATAGATATCAGAGTGGGAATGGGTTCCTGGAAAGAGATGTGCACCAACAGGAATGGAGGTGTGAGGTGTTATAGTTATTGCAGATGAGAAAGGCTTCCCAGACTATACTGTGGAAAACAAATATTGAAATTTTGAATGAATTCATCATCTGTTTTGTATCTGCTCTGGAGTAGCCTTAGAAAAACAGTTCATGGGGAGAGGTTGGAGAGGTGGATTAGTATCTAAGAATACTTAGGGCTCTTGCAAACAATGAGAGTACAGTTCTTAGGACCTACATGGAGCCAATGCCTGGACCTCTAGCTCCAGAGGATCTAATGCCATCTCCTGGCATTTGCATGCATCTGCATACACTTGGCATGCACACACACACACACACACACACACACACACACACACACTCCATTTCAAAAAGAAAAAGAGACTGTATGATGACTGTGACATCTACCTCTACAGCATAACTACGGCACAGCACGAGCAGGACTCTGTGCCTTATTGCCAGTCTTTCAGGGAAAAGCAAACAAACAAAAAAACAAAACAAACACCTGGTTTTCAAATACTAGAGCCTCATGTACAATACACTTAATAGTCCACCCTAGTAAATAATAAGTGTTTTAATGTACACCATTTAAGTGTTCTCCAAATCAGTCAGCTCCATAATTCCAATGTTGGATGAAAAAAACCTAATCCAAATACAAGTGCACCAGTGTAATTGGTATGAGATGATGTGGTAATTGCAAATGAAATCCTTTGCCAGAGAGTCCTCTGGATAATGAGAAAGATAAACATAGCAGTTTGGAGGAGAACCATCATCCATTCACTCAATACTGGTGCTACATGTATTATAAGAAAGGGTATAATGGATATTGGATTTTATGCTTTTAAAAAGAAATATCAAGTTAATTTGTTAGGAGTGGAGGTAGCATTTTTAGACTCAAGGAAAAGTCTGATTGCTTCTTCTTCTACCATAAAAACACTTGAACATCAATTGTCTGGTATTTGAATATCAGAAAGGACAAGAGAGAACAATCTGCCCTCACAAGTGACCCTGCCAACAAACAAAATACCAGTGGATCACCCAAAATTCCTTGGTCAATATAAATTCCTTTACTGCTATCTAAACACCTCATCAAAAGACTCTTTATTTTCCCTAAATATATTTTACTCTTAAATTATGATACATTCGGATATTTTTCCTTTGAGAAAATTATCTCATTGTATTTGTAGTAATTAAGACATAAAAATATAGGCAGCAGCAGACAACAATGGCAGTTTTACTGAAATTCTCTCTGACTGTCCCCTTTCTACAGCATAATTTAATTAATTATATTAAGATGCTCACAGATGACATTTTTTTTTCTATAGAGGAAATTGATTTTATCTATGCAGAATGTGATATTTATATGCTCAGCTCTCTGGACCAAATAATCTTGGGGAGTAATATCCACACTAAGAAAATGCAGAGTTGTGCAGTAACTTTACCTTGGTCTTCCTTTGTTCACCTCCCTCGTCCCTCTCTTGTTAAAGTAAGTGTATTAAACAGGATATGCTGGAATCAAAATGTCACTTCAAGATTTATTGGCAGGAAGACATTTTCTTATGAAACAAGAGGCTGGTGATTTAGAAAACTGAAAAATTTAAGAATGCTGCCTTTTAACCTATTATTTCCTAACATGTTAATCATTTGACTTTGAAAAAAATAGAAAAAGGAAATGGAAAAAAATCTTGTAGAAGAGAGAAAATAATCTGAGTAAGTTCTTCTTGGAAACTAATGAATTCGTTTTATAATAAAGCAGTGTAGGATTTCAAAACTAGGGTAGATTTAAAATGGAGATTATGTATGATGACTGTGATGTTTTGTAAATCTTTTGATATCATCTATCTATCTATCTATCTATCTATCTAATTAAAAACTGTATTAGTGCTCTATCAGCATGTATACCTTCATGCCAGAAGAGGGCATCAGATCCCGGTACAGGCAGATGAGAGCCACCCTGTGGTTGCTGGGAATTGAACTCATGACCTTTGGAAGAGCAGACAGTGCTCTTAAGCACTAAGCCATCACTAAGGAGAGACCTTGTCTATTCACTCATGTGCACCTATGTCTGTTTATGTAGCCTGTGTGTGTGTGCATGCTCACAGATGTCAAAAAAATGGGCATTGGATCCCCTGAAACTGGAACTACAGGCAAGCTTGAACTGCCCAGTGTGGGGGCTAGGCATCAAATTCAGGTCTTCTGTTGGAACAGAAAACACTAAGTCTCTCTCCTGCCTCAAATGGGCTCTCTTTTAAACTCACATGTTGGTTGTCAGTTTTTGTGTTAGAAACTTAATGCATAGTGGCACTGTGGTGAGAGATGGAAGCTTGAAGAAGTACTTGAATGCAGACGATGGACCTAGACTGTTACTTCTGGAGTGAGTTATTAACTGTAGTTTGACCCTCCCTCCCTCTCAGATGTCTCTCTTCCTTCTTCTTCCTAACAAGAGATAAAACCACATGTAAAAACCCTTAACATATGCTGATCCCTCAATCCTGGAGTCCTCCTCACCTTCAAATGTAAGAAAGAAAATGTGGGGGTGGGGGCTAGAGTGATAGCTCAGCAGTTAAGTAGAACTGTCTGTTCTTCCATAGCACCTGAGATCAATTCCCATCACTGACACTGTTATCATTCTGTCTAAGCTCCACCCCACAGTTACCTGGCAGCATCCAGGTGTGCCTGAATCAACTATAAAAGGGGCTGCTTGCCCCCTCTTTGATCTCTTGCTCTCTTGCTCTCGCCTTCCTGTCTTCTCTCCATTCCTTTACCCCCTCTCTCTCCACGTGCTCATGGTCGGCCTCCTTTCTCTCTCTCTCTCTCTCTCTCTCTCTCTCTCTCTCTCTCTCTCTCTCTCT
>NC_034605.1:15455905-15469310 GCF_900095145.1 Mus pahari
GCCTGCCTCTGCCTCCCGAGTGCTGGGATTAAAGGCGTGTGCCACCCCGCCCGGCTGACATTCAGTCTTTTCACTGACATTTCATATGTTCTAGGACATTTTCCCTTGTGTGATATTTTCCTCTCTCCTTTTGAGACAGTTTCTTTCTTGTGGCTGAGATTCCCAGGCTAGGCTTGGATAAACTGCTCTCTGTGTGCTCAGGGGCACCGGCTCTGAGCTTAGCCCCTTAGCCCATCACATGACAACCTGGTGGTCTGGCTTGTGATAGAATCTCTCTAGTTTATGCTCCCCTCCCTCCCAGAACACTGCTAGGGGTAGTTAATAACCCTATTCTCTCACCCATGGGTCTACGTTTGCCACCTTGTCCCTACTTACTGGGATGTTTTGGCCTAATTAACAGTAAGCAGAAAACACTATCGCTACATGGACACTAAACTTGCACTTTCTCACTAGAGGTCTATTATAGCATATACTTCCCCCTTTCTGCTCCCTCCTTTGCTCGCTACTGCTCTCTCACTATGGTTGAGCTGGAAATGTCGTTCAGACCCCGCCCCTTGCCAGGACTCTGTCTACAGCCCTCTCCCTTCTCCCATTTGCTCATTAGCTCTGCTCCTGGTTTGCTGCATGAAAAGTGGGTCTGGCTCCGCCCCTTGCATCCTGCCAGGGATTCAGTCTGCTACTTGGTTTCCCACATGTGCAACCACCAGCGGCCCCTACCCTTGTGTGCTTTTTTTATGCGATGGGTTCCTGTGCTCTACCCCTCAACACTGCCACTGGGCCCAACCTGGCTGCATGGCTCACAGCCACGGGAAAAGCAGCTTTGGCCCTGCCTGCCCTATCTGCCCCTGTTGATATTGCCACTGCCTTCTGTGACCACTCTTGAGTACTACTATAGTTGCTTTTGGATGACCTGTTTGGGCCCCCTGCAGCAGCGAGAAAAACCACTTTCGCCCTATCCTCTTTGGACTCTGTTCAGTGAGAAGCCATTTCCCACCACCCTGCCAGAAGAATAGTGTGTTGCTGGGATACTGAACACGCTACTTCCAGTGCTGGTGCTTAATCCCATCCCCCAAGGACTCCAACAGCCATAAGCACTGGGCCTCTGCCTCTAGATGCTAGGAGGGAGTGCAGCCCCGCTTGGCCAAAATAAACACACACCACTGCTGCTGTCACCACAGCTGTCTTGAAATGAAGACAGTGGCATCCGTGCTCGAGTACCTGTCTCTAACTCTGCAGAGGGAAGAGGGTTGCAGACTGCTCTGTGTGCCCAGTCCCAACTGTTCTGTTGTTCGCCCAGTGCCTGGAGCGGCCTCCACCTCCACAAAATGTGTTTTTTGTTGTTGGTGTTTTTTTTTTTTTTTTTTAAATATATTTTCTTTTTCAAATGTTATCCCCTTTCCTAAAATGTGACTTTTTTTAATACTATATAACCTGTCAAGGTTACTTAAAATGCTTGTTCCTATCCTGCCTTGATAAATGATTTTTAATATTGCCACGAAATTATAGTGTCCTATATTTACTATATACATTCTCAAATATGTAATTTAACAAACACAAGTTATATAATTCAGATATAAGCAATTGATATAGCCCTCAATCTTGTCAGAAGTCTGCTAATTATTAATATGTTTAAGTTTATGACAGACAGAATCTCCTGAAGTCTTTAACAATGTACTCCATAAGGTCTCAGAAGATATAGACAGACTTTCCAGATACTGCCTGGATTGTGATATGATAACCACTGAGAAACACAGTGGGCAAAACTGGATACCCTCAGAGTCAATTGACTTATCTAAGTCGAGGAAAGTCATTTCTCATGACACACCTATCTACCTATTCCACAGAAAAAAGCCTTCTGGGCTTGAAAGCCAGACTGACTCCATTCAAGTTGCCATGAAGACCACAGAGACCACAGGGAACTGCTGGCTAGTAGACCTTGTCGTTTTTTAATTGATAATATGACTACTAATTATAGTTTATTCTTCCCCAGATTTCTGACTACATTGACAGCTAAGGTAACTGTAGCTTGACATCTAGAAAACCAACCTCTAAACTCAGTTTCAACAACTAGACCAGATGTAAGCTTTCACAGATGTTACCTCCTATCTAAACTCAGGTTCCACTGATTAGATGCCTCTTACTTCCTCTTCTTGCTATGCCACTGTCCTAACATTATTTGAATTCCTATAAATGTGCCTAATCGTAATTAACATTCCATTACAGGATCCAACTATATAATCACAAACTCTTGTTCCTTCTGCTCCACAAAAAGCTTATCTTAAAGACTGTTCATGTTGTTGATTCATGTTGTTATCTCTTTTATAAACTTATAAGCTACAGGAAACCCACTCAGATCTACCCCTCATGGACCATGGACTCCATCCAGATAAGGACATTTACTGATTGATAGCCCAAAGTTCCCACTTACTACCTATTCCAGAGGGTGGGGTTCCTCTGGGTTTCAAATGTACATCTAAGAAAATTTTTGTTTTCTTCCAAACACACTTAATCTTATCTTATTTTCTAACACACACACACACACACACACACACACACACACACACACACATATATATATATATATATATATATATATATATATATATATATCTTACCCTCTAACATATATGTGTGTGCGTGTGTGTGCGCGCACGCATGTGTTTCAGCATCTTTTCAAGTCCAGGAGCTTACTACATCTAGGACAGCTCCAGAGAAGCAACCTACAGATGTTCCAAACTTCTCTCACAGACACAGATACGTCTACTGAACTTGTTCCTTCTGACATATCCACAGATGGTTCTATAGACCATGGACAGCAAAAAGACAACCAACTCTACTGAGACTGGACAAACATTCCCATACCCATTCTTCTAGGTTTCCTAGGGACACATTGCCCTCAGAGCCAGCAGGAAGTAGTCAGGTACCACAAAGACCCTACTCCTGTTTCACCATTACCTCTTTCTAATTTTTTCTTTTTTAATTAAACCAAAACAGGGGAATATTAGCATTCTGTCTAAGCTCCACCCCACAATTACCTGGCAACAGACGGGTATGCCTGACTCACTATAAAAGGGGCTGCTTGTCCCCTCCTCACTCTCTTGCTCTTCCCTCCCTGCTCCTACCCTCTCCCCATTCCCTTTCTCCCTTTCCACATGCTCATGGTCAGCATCTACTCCTCTACTTCTCCTTCCTCCCCACCCCCCCGACTCTCTTCCTTTCTCTGTCTCTACTACCCTCTTAACTCCCCTCCCCATGCCCTTAATAAACTCGATTCTCTACTATTCCATCATGTGGCTGGTCCCTCAGGGTGAAGGGATGAGTCCGCATAGGCCAACTGAGGCACCCCCTTTCCCCCATACCTGACTATACCTCCATAGAACATATACCCCTTCTCTTTATCTTTTTATAAACATATCACACATGGTAGTTCACACCTGCCTGTAACTCATACCCTCATACAGACATACATGCAGGCAAGACACCAATGCCCATGTAATCAAAATAAATATATTATTTTTAAAAGGAATAAAACGTGTTCATTATTACTCAGTTTTGAGCTTTCTATTAGAGAGTCAAAGGTGGAATAAAACAGAAGCCCTTAGGGAATAAACAGAAGCCCTTAGGGAATTTCAGTCTTAGAGCAAGAATAATATGTTTTCTATAGGAAGCTGACCTTGCACATGCACATAATGGGTACGCCTCCCCCCCCCCGTGTGTTTGTGTGTGTCTGAGTGTCTGTGTGTCTGTGTGTCTGCGTTAGTGTGTACATGGAGTTGGAAGGGAGAGAAGAATCTGGGTCACTATGTACGTCCTCAGGGAGTGACAGTGCAGGATCTCTAATAAGATCCCAGTGTACCACTGTGGTGGGTAAATGTAATTCAATAACAAGAGGATTTAGTTTGGGGAGGAAAGTTGCTTTTCTAAGTAAGCTTAGAAAACATAACATGTTTTGCTCTCCTTGATAGTTGAGGGAGGAGCACATCGAATCTGTACCTTTTGTGTTCCCATAGTCATCCAGGCATTAACTAATTCAATGTTTTTGCATGTAGTGCACAGGGTATCTACTGTCAGTGACTATCTTGAGTAGATAATACAACGAGAAAAAAAGCAGGTGCAGCCTGTAGCCTCAAGGGACTCACCAAGTGGGTGGCCCTCAAGTGAGTGGATTATTTATGATCAAGAAAGGAAACAGACACACACAAAAGCACCACCCTGCAGGAATGCCAAGAGATGCTGGGGTTGGGACTGTTGGACGCATCAGCTAGAGAAGTCCCCAAAAGCATCCCCGAGGCAGCGCTATTCAAGCCAAACCTGGAAAAATGGGGTAGGTGTTACTTGTGTCTACAGACAAAAGATCTGGAAAGGGCATTGTGGGGAGAAGGAATAGTCTGTTCAAAGGCTCTCCAGCAGGAGGGAACATGGTTTATTCAAGGAGCGGAGAGTTGAGCTATCTGTCAGGAATAAAGGGGTGGAGGGATAATGGCACACCATGCTGCCAGAGCAATTGACAGTGACCAGATTTTTGTCTGTAAAGCTCCCAGAAGTGATTGAAGTTTTAGAACACAGGAGTGGTGTGATTAGAGCTGCAAGGTACAAAAGGCGCCTGCGGATAAGTGACTCCAGGACCTCAGAGTGGATGTGTAGCAAGAGTAGTTAGTGGGAAACGATAATGGCTACAGGAAAGTCCACAGCAGATGGGAATACCGTTAATGAAATGGGGGATTCATGGGATATTTTTAGGGGAGAATTCAGAGACTAGGATCTGGAGAATTCATTGTGAAGTAGAATCATCTCAAATTCAATAGACGAACCAGCTATTCTAAGGTGACATTTTTATTCTAAGGTGGCATTTTTGTATCTTAGAGACTGAGTTTAAAGAGATTTTTTTTTTTTTTGAATTGTTTCCTGGAGATCAGATGGGAAAGGCAGAATAGTAGAGAAATATCAAAAAAAAAAAAAAAAAAAGAAGAAGAAGAAGAAGAAGAAGAAGAAGAAGAAGAAGAAGAAGAAGAAGAAGAAGAAGAAGGGTAAAGTTGTTTTTTTATTTTTTTTTTTAAATCAGAATATTTGGAGAAGTTCTGAGTTGAATTTTAAACCTGGTAATTGGGAATGTGAGCCTTATTAGAAAGTTAATGGAGTAGAGAGGACAGTACTGTGGTGGGAAAGGAGAGCAAGACAACTCAACTTAATTATCACAGGCAGAGTGGTGGAGGTGAAAATGTTGATGGAGAAGTGAATGTTAAAAATGAGGAAAACTAAAAATACAGAGATATTATGAATGCTCAATATAGAAAACAGGTGAGAGTCACAGACATGACCTTAATCCAACCAGGCACGGAATGGACTCAAGCAGGTGTGTGCCGTGGACACGGCTTTATTTATGTCTACTGACCCCACCTGTAGAGGGTGAATGGGATCGTGGATATCAATGGAGACATGAGGCCTATGGTCTTTATAACTGTCTCGTTCATTCACATTCAGGCTCTAGTGACTTGGCTATTCTGCTAGGATACATAAGGCTTTAGGACCTTATACAGATCCAAAATTCATTAAGGCATCAATAAACAGGAGCTCCTAGAACAGGGTTAGTTTTCTTCCAGTCCCTTCTCAAGGTGTTGGGTTGTCCCATCACAAATGGCTTGTCAGCAGAAGAACTCCAAGCTTGGCTTCACTTTCCCAAAGTGGGGCAGTGGGCCCTGCTGCTTTGCAGGGGCCAGGCAGCATGCATTCTATTGTTTGGTGTTTTGGTTCCTTGCACCCGCTGTATCTGAGCTGTATCCTGCACAGTTCATGTAGGGACATTTCTGAAGTTCCCTGTCCCCTAAGACTTCAGTCCTTCAAGTATTTCTTTCTTCAGAACCTCTGCAATGTATCAAACAAATTTATTTTGTATTTGAACTGACTGTTGTGGGTAATTCTCAGTGGGGTTGTGGTTTTATCGAATTTTCCTCCTACATGATGCAAACTGGCAGAGTGCTTCCTCATCTAACTTTAAATATCATGATTAATTTAATAAAAGTCTCAAGCGTTCTATACTCAGGATACATTCTTATTTTATGGGCATGTATCATAACAATTGTGATATATTCAGTTTTCTGATTTTACAAGGCCTCCTGTAAAAACCAGTGTCTCTAGTATCCAATATCAAGAGGAAAAGCAAGTTCTTTTAATTACAACATCCCTACTTGCTTAGGGACAGCATATAACCAGTTAAAGATACACAAGGAGCAGTTTGGGGTTCCACAGCTAACTTAAGTGCTTGGGTGTTGAATGGCCTCTCTGGAAGGGAAAACATGTTGTCCTCATTCCAGTCTGCCAGATGGAGCTTTTAGGACCTGACAATGGTCCATTTAATCTTTGTTGTTTTGAACAGAGAAGCTTTTATATTTGGAAAATTCATAGAAGTATGAAACTGATTTTGAACATGCTTCAGCTTATTCTGGGTATTTCCTATTCAGAGTGTCATAGAAGGCATGAAACTAACACCTTCTTCAGGAGTAAAACTGAAGTCAACTAGTAATGAATTTGATAAGACCTAAGAACCAGAAAACTTGAGACAAGCCTTATAGAATTTTGCATTTTCCTAGTAAGTTTCACTCTAAAATCAAGGGTAAAAATGATCTTGGTACCAAATGATAGCTAAGTATTTCTTAATGTGTTTACCAGTTTTGCCAAAATGTAAAAATAATAGCTAGGGCTAAGTGCAAGCCTATTGTCCCAGATACATGGGAGGCTAAGCCAAGAAGACTGAGAGCTAAGCTTCTTCCTGGGTTAAAGAATGAACTCGAAGATAGCCTTAGGAAATCAGTGTGACTTCGTGTAAATAAATAATAAATAAATAAAATTTAAAGCAGAGTATTTTTAAGAGGTCTCTAAGGTAGACTCTTTGGTTATCATCTTTGAGGCCCTTAGTTCAATTCTTTAATGCTACCCCAAACAAGTAAACAAGGAAATGAAAAAAAATCTACAAATAAAACAAAGAACATACCACTAATGATATAGTCACAATGAAACAAATGAATATGGGAGGCACTTTCTACTCACTAATTGCTAGGTAAACATTGTAACTAATAATTAATGGGAAGAACAGGATCAGTCAAGAGGGTTTTGAACCTGGCTGGATTAATTACTTGCCTTCTGGTACAAAATACTTGACAAAAGGATTTTGTAAGGTTTGTAGGTTTTTATTTCACCTTACCACTAGAAGGGAGACAGTCTATCATGGTGGAGACACACTATGGCAGGAGCTCAAGGCTGCTGGTCACATGGCACGCCCAGTCAGGAAGCAGAGAGTGCTGAATGCTGTTGCTCCCCTTCCTTTACCTTTTAAATTCAGTCCACAATCCCAGCTCATGGGACAGTGCTGTCCACTTTTCTGGTGGATCATCTCCCCCCAATTAATAGTCTGGAAACTACTGCACAGGCATGCCCAGAGGTTTGTCTCCTAGGTGATTCTAGTACCGTCACATTGACAAAGTTAACTGACTGCCACAGTAGTAAACTCGAAACCACAATTGTTTGTTTAGTAAGCAGTGAGCTTTCAATAGACACTGCTGAATTTATAAACCACACCTTGCTTAACAGTTGGCCTCAAAATCAATGTGAACTTTCTTCTCGTCGGGACCATTAAAAATCAAAATTAAATTTGTCATAGCACATAAATAATTTCTATATTTTAATTTGTAAACGACCTGTCAAGTAATTCATTTAGTATGGATGAGTGCTTAAAGTCCTAATGACTGTTAATGCTTTGGAGACAGCAACAGAGCCACTCAATGAAAGGTTTTCTTCCTGGGCAGAGCCTCATTCAAGCCCAAGGTAAGGTCTGCAAAGCCTTTGGCAGTACGAAGCTCTGGTCGACGTGTGGCTCACAGCATCCTTCTTAGGAGTCTCCATCTTTTAGATGCATTACATAAGTTACTTCTTAGATAATTTGATGCATCATTCTTTTCCCAAAATACATCTATTGGGATGTTTGTTGTCTAAAGTCTGCCCAAAAGTATGATTTTTCTGCAAGTGGTTGTCTGAATGCTTCTAAGAAACTATTTCTATCTCATGGAGTGAGCAAAGTTAACGTTATGTAAAAAAGAACAGAGACGAGCCAAGCTGCGCAAGCAGAAGCCCCTGGCAAAACCGGAGAATAAAGCAGAGATACTGTAGGTTGAGTTATTTCTTCCCAGGCCTCTTATCCCCCTCGCCCTCTCCTCTTAGTTGCATTTGTTCCCCTAGTCTTCTGCATTTATGTCTTAGTATATTACACATACATGTATATTATAGATGATATATGTCTTAAATACGTATTATTGCATTATATGTACATATGTATACATACATGTATATTATATGTATATATATATGATGATGGTAATGATGATGATTAAAATAAAGATGATAATAGTAGCTAAGCCTGCTTCTCTGGACCTCTACAAACCTCGGGTCTACCTACTATCACAGTGTTTATGGAGTTAGCTACAACTTCAAGACTATATATATATATATTTCATATATATATATATATATATATATATATATGAAAACACATTTATTTTTCTGATGTTTACTTAATGCACTTAATATATGGATATCAAATTATATCCATTTCCCTGCAGATGACATGACTTCCCTTTCTTAATAGTTGAAAAAAATCCACTGTGTATGAAAATCACATTTTCATTAACTATTCCTATGATAATGGACACCCAGCTTGAAAAGCCCTTTCTGAGTCAAGGCAAGGTTTCCCTTGCCTGGAGTCCTCTTGAAGCTGTACCTGACTTCATAGACAGTGTGGTGACAGGTAGGTGTGAGGCACACATCTTTCCTCAACTTGCCACGATTCAGAGAAACAAGCATTGCTATTTTCTCCTTCTCCTCCTTTCCTCCATCTTCATCATCACTACCATCACTATCAATCATTAATCATTATTAATTTATTAAAATACAATCATTTTGGATACTTGCCACCATTACCCCGGTACTCCCACCCCAAAGATGTGGAGTTGTATGCAATGGTGAGAAAGGCAGTGGACAGGAGTGTACATATTGCTGATCATTGTATGACATGCACATAAGACATAAGACACAGTTTCCTCAGAACTAACTCCCAAGCTAACTCAGGGAACCCAACAACTGTTTCCTGTCAACCCAACAAGCATCCACTAATGACTTCCAGGTCCTTTCAGAGGTAGCAGTGTGGATGTTCTTTTGTTGCTTAGCTTTTCCTTTAAATAAAGCTCTACTTTAAAATTTCTTGACTAAAATATGTGCCAATCTATTGCTGTTAATATCTCTGGGATAATAGAGCCAAGATGACTTCACAAAGACTAATGGTCAAAGGCTCTCTTCCAGTTGTCCTTTTGGGTAACCCTGTGTGGTTTGGCCTTCTGTTATTCTCAAAACAGCAGTCTCCCCCCTGTGCCCTTGGGACAGACAGCTTGGCACTGGACCAGCTTGGAGGACAGCATCAGGAACAAAAAGTTGGATTTGTAGAGGAAGTTGTTAATCCTATTGTGTTTGTTAATATTATGAAATACTCAACAAAACTGAAAGAAAGAACCATCAAATTTCATCCAAAAAAGAACACTGGACATTGAAAAGCAGCCTCAGGGAGGCTGGGTACACACTGACATGAACCAGTCCCAAGGTGTTTCTGTATCCTGATGAAGTTATGAATCATGAGGACAAACACAGATGGTCTTATATGTAAGATCCATATGCACAGAGATAACTGATAAAATACCGATTAATTAAGACTTTGGAGTTTATTTCTATGTAATTATAAACTCATTAGGAATGTTTATTTGTGTTTAGAGACAAGATTTTTCTGTGTAGCCTTGGCTGTCCTGAGGCTAGCTTTGTAGATTGGGCTGTCTTGGAACTTAAGAGAACAGCCTCCCTCTGCCTCCTAAGCATTGGGAATAAAGGCATGCAACGCTGTGTCTGGCTTTCTTTGTGGAATTTTAAACATGCTCAAATAGTAACTTCTAGAGAGTGCCTTTTGTTTCTCCTAAAAATATTTGCTAGCTTTAATTATATACACAGACTAAAATACACAAATCCTAAGTATATACACAGTTTAATCAATTTTTCAAATGTGTGCATTTATACAACTACTACTTAGACTTAACCAAGAAATATCTCCCAAATGTCACGAATGATCTCTGTTACCTGTTATTCATATCCTTATATGGTCTTTTATTGTACATGTGTTTTTTTTTCAAATCATGGATAAGATCATGTGTGTTTTTTGTAGCTAGGCCATGGAAACCACCATGTCTTTCTCTTTGCTTCTGCCTGGTTTTCCTAGAGTGTGCCTTACAGTGGTTCTCTAGTTGGCAGGCTGTGAGGATCTCACATAGTTGTGTATGGGGAGAACTGAGGCATCCTGAGAATATGTATCTCCAGCTTGCTTACCAGAATTCAGCCAGCTGACCCAAGCTGACACTTCTGGTGTCTATAGCCTATGGTAACATTATAACTGAACTCCTCCAGGAGAACACAGTCTATGTTCAGCTCACTATGCAAAGTGAATCGTGCTATTATGGTGTCTTCTAGCCAGACATATATAGTCAGGTCTAAAATTCTAACTTAGATGGGGTATGTAATACCGAGGCCTCACCTAACACTAAGGAGCCGTTGGCAGTTGATAATGGCTGGGAGAAGAGTCACTTTTTGGTGAAAATGTGTGCCTGGTAGTATTCCCATATTCCAGTGGCAAGTTCTACAACCATGCATATTTGGGCAATAGTGACCACACTTAGTAGGTGTCTTAGTCAGGGTTTCTATTCCTGGACAAAACATCATGACCAAGAAGTAAGTTGGGGAGGAAATGGTTTATTCAGCTTATACATTAAGGGGAGGCAAGCCAGTAAAGAACATCCCTCCATGGCTTCTGCATCAGCTCCTGCTTCCTGCCCTGCTTGAGTTCCAGTCCTGACTTCCTTGGTGATGAACAGCAATGTGGAAGTGTAAGCCTTATATATCGTGTGTAAGTGTATATATATAGTCATATAATTGAGAAGAAGAATTGTTGGGAGGATATGGAAGGGGTTAAAGAGAGAAATGGGTAGACATGATCATATTTCATTGTATATATGTATAAAAACTCAAGAATAAAAGAAGATAAAAGGCTATTTTAATAATCCAAACATGGACCAAAACTAAAAGACAATTGAAATATGTGAATATTTATCTGGAGAACTAGTGTCTACAGTCAAGTATAATCATAAATTTATTAGAACAAACATGAAAAACATGACATATATAACATATACAAAATAAACTTTCTAATTCTGAGTATTTCCATAATGAAGCGGTAATAATAAACTATATTCTATATTTCACACAGATTTTGAATTACAGTACTCTCTGTGTAAGAGGAGACCAACAACAGCTTCCCTCTTCTACTAGGACAGTATGATTGCCCTTTCTAGTAGTCATTCCTAAAGCAAGGGAGATGTTTTCAGTCTCCAGGGTGTTGGCATGAATATACACACTCACTTATTAGTTATGCTAGTAATAGGGTGTTATTTTGGCTTCATCTATATTAGCTTTGATTTGACTTTCCAAAATGAGGTGAAGACACTAAGGTTATAAAGGGGAAGAAGAGAAAAACAGAAGTGCATCTGCTGAACATTCATCCAGTGTCAAGTACTAAGATCAAGAATGTCTACCTGCTATCTGAATTAATCTATACAACACTCCAGAGAGATAAAAATGCTTCACCATTAATGGAGGATGAGGAGGGAGCAAATACCTAGGCCAGAACAGAATTAGTAAAGAACTGAGTCAGTTTCTGAATTTAATGTCTAACTTCAAAAACATGTTAATCAATTTTTTTTCACAGCTTTTTGGTTGCTTGCTTGCTTTTTGTCTATTGGTTTATTTTCCAAACAGAGAGAGAAAAAAAAAGAGAGAGAAAAAGAGAAAGAGAAAGGGTATGAAGTTGAGTGAATAGGGAGATAGGGAGTTGGGGATGTTCTAGAAGGAGCTGGAGTAGGGGAAAGCATGATCAGAATATATCGTGTGAACATTTTTATTAAAACAAGAAAATGTGGGCTGGTGAGATGGCTCAGCAGGTAAGAGCAGTGACTGCTCTTCCGAAGGTCCTGAGTTCAAATCCCAGCAACCACATGGTGGCTCACAACTACCTGTAATGAGATCTGATGCCCTCTTCTGGTGTGTCAGAAGACAGCTACAGTGTACTTATGCATAATAATAAATAAATCTTTAAAAAAAAAAAACAAGAAAATGTATATAACTTACTAGTCAATGCAAGTATCTAAAGAAGACATGAAAAGCCCAACATTAGACATTCCAGCTTCCAATTTGGATCCATCCATCCATCCATCCATCATCCATCTATCATCTGTGATCTATCAATCCTGTCTGTCTATCTATCTATCTACCTACTTATCTAATCTATAATCTTTGCCATTCTTTTAAGTTGGCATGTAGAACTGTGGGTCTCATCAGTTTACCTGCAAAGGTTCTGATTTCATTTTTTAATGGCTGAATAAAATTTTATATATATATATATATATATATATATATATATATATATATATATATATATATAAACTTGATGAGCAATTATCTAAAGAAATTAACCTTGAGGAGCAAGTATCTCTACTGTTAGATTTAGAGTCCCCTGGGTACATTCTACCAGTGGTAAACTGGGTCATAAGACCAGATGTACATAAGTTCCAAAGAGGCAGCACAAATCTGCCTCCCTCCGACAGTGATCTAGGATCCTTCTTTTTCCTGCTTTCTCATCAGTTATTTGTTGTTTTCTTAATGATGACCCTCTGATAAAGGTGACATGAAATTCTAAAGCAATTTTTATTTGAATTTCCCTAATGGCTAATGTTTGAACATCTCTTCAAATACCTGTTAGCCACTTGTAATTCTTCTTTTGAGAACTATATATTCAGTTCACCGGCCTGTTTAATGACTGGATGGTTGGAATTTCAATATTAAAAACCTGAAGTTCTTTACATAGTCTACATATTAATCCCCCGTCTGACTTGTAGTATCTCAGTGTGTTTTCAGCTCTTAGGCTGTATCTTCCCTGGGATGATGCTGTTTGCTGTGCAGAAGCTTTTTAGTTACATAGGAGTCTGATTGCCAATTATTAGGACTATTTTCAGTTTTGTTAGAAAGTTCTTGCTTATACTTTATCTTAAAGCCTTCTTCTCTGGTTTTAACATTTCCAGTTTTATAGTATGGTATTTGTTGCAGTTTTTTTTTTTTTTTTTTTTTTTTGTTTTTTGTTTGAGAGTTCTTCTAAGTATGGAATCATGCCATCAGACAAAATTTTTCTTTTTTCATTTCCTATTTCTGTGCCTCTTATTTCTCTTTCTTATTTAAGACTTTGAAAACTATACTAAGATTGGAGAGAATGATCATG
>NC_034605.1:15469346-15472114 GCF_900095145.1 Mus pahari
CTTCTTCTCTGGTTTTAACATTTCCAGTTTTATATTATGGTATTTGTTGTTTTTTTTTTTTTTTTTTTTTTTTTTGGAGAGGTCTTCTAAGTATGGAATCATGCCATCAGCTAACATTTTTCTTTTTTCATTTCCTATTTCTGTGCCTCTTATTTCTCTTTCTTATTTAAGACTTTGAAAACTATACTAAGATTGGAGAGAATGATCATGGCATACCAAAGAAGCTTCTTTAACTGTTTCATTCTAGTTTTATTCTATGATGACTTGATCAAATGAAAGTAATTGTTTTGTTTTCTTTGCATGTGTTAAGGCTTTTGTGGCCTATAGTGGGTATACTGGCTGGTTTTGTGTGTCAACTTGACACAAACTAGAATTATCACAGAGAAACGAGGCTCCTTTGAGGAAATGCCTCCGTGAGATCCAGCTGTTAAGGAATTTTCTCAACTAGTGAGCAAGGGTGGGAGGGTCCATTTTGGGGGAGTGCCATCCTTGGCCTGATAGTTCTAGGTTCTATAAGAAAGCAAGCTGAGCAAGCCAAGGGAAACAAAATAGTAAATACCATCCATGCATCAGCTCCTGCCTCTAGGTTCCTGATCTGCTTGAGTTCCAGTCCTAACTTCTTTTGGTGATGAACAGCAAAGTGGAAATGTAAGCCGAACAAATTCTTTCCTCCCCAACTTGCTTCTTGGTCATGATGTTTGCGCAGGAATAGAAACCCTGACTAAGACAGTAGGATACATATTAGAGAAGCCACTCTGGGTTACTGGAAAGAATGTATATTCTGTAATCAGTTAGGTGGAGTGAGTTTTAGATGTAGTTTAGCTCTGAAGAGTCTTCATTGACTTTTAGTTAGGATAAACTATCTAAATGAAGTTTAGAGTTTTGAACCATCACACTATTGCATCAAGAACCATCTGACCATCCATGCCTATTAGTATTTGATGAAGTTGGGAAACCCCGACTCTTGGTTCACCAATATTCCCCACCATCGTGTCTTCTTCACCAGTGGCTTTTACATAGATCCTATGGTCATCTTCTCTTCTAGACAGTTTTCGTTTGCTCTCTACTTTATCATATATGAGAGCAGTATGGCATTTTGCTTGGGGCTTCTATTTGCTTGGAGACCATTTCCTACCTATTAACTCTATCATTGTGTGTATTTATTTCGGGTGTGTGTTTTTTGGAAACAAAAGACAGTTGGAATTTATTGTTTTAATTTTGTCTTTTATATGATAATTGAGGCCATTTTGAGTTCAGGTTATTTCTGAAAGATTTGCTGTTTCTGATGTGTTTGTTGGTTAGCATTCTACTGGTCGCTTGTTGCCAGTTTTCTTGCCTTTTTGTTTTTTTAACCTTCCTACTAATGGTAGAGTTTGCTTTGCTTACTGTGTTTTACACGACGGTTTCTTCCCAATTTTCATTTGTATTACTCTCACAAATTTTCTTTTTTTCTTGTATTCTTGGACACGAGACTCTTTTATTTCTATTTTTCTTTTGTATAGTATATTTTAAAGAATTTTTGAAATGTGACACTTCATATCCATGTNCTCAGCTTGTATTTGTCTTGAACCCTTAATTTCTCCACTGATTACAAAAACAAACAAACAAACAAACAAAAATTGCTGGATAGAGCAATTTTGGCTGATTTTTTTTGGGGGGGGGATGGTTATAAATCAGTTTGTGTTTGCCCCTAGAACTTTTAATATTGTGTGTTTGTTTTATATTTTCAACAACTTGATTATGATATGGCAAAGTTCTCACTTCTACTTGGATTTCTTAATACTATTTTGATTGAATTTCCATTTCTTTGGGTTTTAGAAACATCCCACTATTATTTTATTAAATAATTGTCTCTGCCATTAGACTTCATTTCAGTTCCTTTCAGTTCTGCCCCAAAGGTTCTTAGGTTGGATCTCTTCAGTATATCTGAAAGTTCTTGGAAGATTTTTTTATACCTACTAGTTTTTTCTTTACCTATATATGAATATGTTGTCTCAGCCTTATCACTCACCCTGCACTTTTTCTTCTAGTCCTTCACTGCTGCTGATTTCTGCTGTGCTTTTTAATTGATGTAATGATTCTTCCAGTTCCAGAGTTTTTCTTTGTTTCTCTTTCTTTTTCTTTTTTCTTTTTTAATTTGGCCTCCATTTCATGTCTGACTTTTCTTTCATGCTTTTCAATTTCTCCTCTAAATTACTTTTTACTAAATTTGCCAATATTTTTTATTAGCCCCTGAATTAATTTCTTGACCTCGTTCATCTTTATATTTAAATATTCTTGGGGCCACTAATTGTTTACTAAGGAAGTATTCTGACACTCTCTTCTAACACCTCAGTTGTGTCACTTTGTTGTCTAGCATTGAGGTGCTTGTGGTGGTCACTTTGGGAGAGGTTGTCACCCACTGTTGTGTCCCTTCTTTGTGATTTGTACATGCGGTAGGATGGATATACCCTTCAACTTTGTTTTGGCTTTTCCATTTTTCTTTTTCTTTTCTAAATTTTATTTTATGTTCATCCTCCTGGTAATTTGTGTTCAGTTGTATTTAGGCTCCTGACCACTATATTGTGTGGAGATTGATGACTGAAGGAAGTAATTTTAACTAAAGGGTTAACTTGTTGGAAAAGACACTATGTGCTTGACCTGGGTCCCAGACAAAGTTCACAAGTAGTAGCATGGAAGGCCTGACTAGGTAGAATGTATTTTGTAGATTTTTTTTTTTAACTATGTTTTTATATTCGTTTAGTCAGTCAGCTTTTTTTTTTTTTTTT
>NC_034605.1:15472604-15506304 GCF_900095145.1 Mus pahari
CAGGGTTTCTCTGTATAGCCCTGGCTGTCCTGGAACTCACTTTGTAGACCAGGCTGGCCTCGAACTCAGAAATCTGCCTGCCTCTGCCTCCCCAGTGCTGGGATTAAAGGCGTGTGCCTCCACGCCCGGCTTACTCTTTTCTCTTAATTTGCAGTTTCAGAAGACTGTATCCCCACAAATATTTCTGACATAATTATCTCTGCTTAACTTCAAACAGTTGATTCTCATGCGGCACTTTATGACCTGTGCCTCGATCATTGACACACACATTATTCGTTTCCCAGGTTTAGTTGCTTTCTTCGTGCTGAGATGCATTCTAGTGTTTCTCTCAGATTTCTCAGTTTGGAATGATTGCTAACAGCACTTCCTCTAAACATGAAGATCTGGGGTTTGAACTTGGGGATACATCTAAGGGAAACTGCAACACACCTTAAGTGAGTCCCATGAACAGCACAATCATTCAAACATGGCTACCTTTACATATAGTGTGAGTATCTACAGATACAAAATAAGTATACATTTTACCATTGTAATATCATCCTCCAATAAAAAGAATCATGGACCCAAATGTGACTTACAGAAGCAGCTTGTGATGCGGCTGAATAGATTCTATTCCTTTAAGGAAAGCAAAGGCACTAGAGTTGTCTTCTCGGCTACCATTATGTCTCCTTTCAGTGGAGTTGAAAAGACTTGTTGTTCCAGTACCACATGGAAATGCTCTGAACATTCAAAATAATGCATCGGGCTAATTAATTAATGTGTAGAAGCAGCTCTCCATGAGAGCTCAGTTCTTGGTTCAGTAACCACTGACAGCACCTTGCTGTTTATAACAAAGGGCAGAAAACATTGCTAGGAACGTGGACTCAGCTAGTGCGTTTGAAATAATCCCTAATGAGTCAGCCCATCAGTTGTGTGACTCTGAAACACTGTCTTTGGTTTTATTTCTAAGATTTCACAGAGTTTAGAGCAATCATACATTTCTAGAGTCTTAAACATGAGCAAAAACCCAGCGATTTATCTAAAAGTTACTGAAATGCAATTCCCTAGAGCTTTATTTGTGTGTAGTTTACCTTACAAGGGTTATAAATCTACTGATTAAATTCATGCAAGAAAAGGCATTTTCTAGTAAATGCTGACACATTAATCAAGTTTTCTGAGGAGGACAGGGCTTTGCCAATATAAGAAAATATCTCTAAGGATAATGGTGTGGAGTCTGCAGGAATCCCGTCATTTAACATATCTGAACAGATGATCCTTTGTTGCTTTCAATATCTGAGCTAGCTACTTATTTCCATTTCATCATATTTGTTGCCTAGTAGATAAGCCTAGAGAATGGGGCATATAATGTTAAATGCTTGAAATATGAATACTGTGTGAAAATGTATATTAAATATATGTTCTTGTAGAAGGACAAGTCAATTACCATTTTTTAGCCATAGTAGGAATAATTTTCATGGAAGGATTGCTCAGTTCACAGTCCACAGCAAGATGTGACTGGAAAGCTATGGGAAGATGCACATGTGAGTGGAGTCTCTGCTTCAGAAGGAAACCTTCAGGGAATACAGAGGACCTTAGAGTAAAGGGAGTGTGTAAGCCAATTTATTGATTAGTTGAGTGGCAAATTCTCTTCTATTTTTATTTTTTTGATTCCACAGGATAATGGTGTCGTGTCTTTCTCCTAAATGCTATGATTTTCCACCAACATTGGAGTATTCTTAATTGTTATGTATTGTTCTATTTAGAGGGGGAACAGGGTCACAGGTAAGAAGATGTGTTCTGTGTGTCTGACCTGGTAAATGAACAAGCAAGGGGCTGAAGCAGTGGCTAGGTTGCAAACATACTTGCTGTGCAAATGTGAGAATCTGAGTTCACTATCCATACAAAACAAACAAACAAACAAACAAACAAAGCCGAGGGTGGTGATCTCATAGGTCAAGAGACAGATACAGGAGGGTATTCACGGTTTACTAGCTGAACAGGCGAGCTGAGCTCCGGGTCGGTGAGAGGCTGTCTCAGCAGTGAGGAAAGGTAGCTAGTTTATGGGAAACAGTATTCAAAGATGGCCTTTGACATCCATGCACACAAATGCACACACCTACACACACACACACACACACACACACACACACACACACACACACTGAACGCAGGAATGAATGGTCAATCACTTGTGTTGTGCATGTGATTGTGTCTGAAGAATCTGGTGCCTGATCCTTCTCCCTGATACCTTCTCTCAGACTGGAAATCCTGCCTTCCTGATTTTGCCAATCAGAGAGTGGGTGTATGTTTACAAATTACTGAGGCAGGTGATGATTATTCTTATATAAGTCTTCATGCATTCTTCATGACTGCCAGTGACTCATAAGGAGTCATATTCTAATTCCCGAAGGCCACCCAGGTGTAGCACTATGAGAACAGCTGACACCACGGTTCAGTGGCCCCCTAAACTGTTAAGCTTCTGTGAGTTCTCACGTTTGCCTTTCACAGTTTGCTACAGTCTTCTGGACTCCAGCTGTTACGTCCATTGGATGCCTGTGGTTCCCTTCAGTGCACTCAAATTGCTGCTGCGAACTGAAAGAGATCACTGACAGAGCTAGGATGTGAGCTAGCGACTGCATCCGTGCACGATTCGGTGACTGCCATGCCCACACCTGGGTGCACAGTCTCTATTTTGGTTTATTGTCTTTTGTTTTTGTTACTCTTCAGATATAAACATGTTCTGAATAGTTGGCATTGCTAAATAAATAGAAGGCAATCTCCCATGAGGAGAACTTGAAATGAAGCAATGACCCACAAGAAGTAAGATAACAAATGTGCTGTTATAAAAGGCTGGGTGGGAAGAACTCCAAGAGAAATCAGATAATTATAATGTTTCACAAAGGAGAAAGTAAGTATTAATGGTGACCTAGATACTAATAAAAACTTTACTTCAGATTCCAAGTATTTGGGGGGAAATCATGTAAATAAGATGAAAACAATTAATAGTATTGATTCATTACGACAACTAATGTATGCAGGGCTTTAAAAATTGATGGTGAGAAATGTTTTCTCCTGAAGATGATACTTCTGAATTTTTTTGTACTTAAGAATATCAATGCCAAAATGAATGTTAAGGAGGGGTAAATTCAGTCAAAGTGAGCAGAACAACACATTAACATAACGACTTAAAAATAGTTCTCTGTGTGGGAGAGAGGATGGCGGCTCTGAACTTCATTAAGCCGATTGTTGAGGAGACATCTGGAATCTCATCCCAGGGGATGCTAGAGCAATACACGCTCTGGGTGACTCTCTAAAGATGCAGTTCAGACAAGATTTACTCAAACAAAGTATAGTTTTCAAGTAATCACCTCCAGTCGCCCCCATGGACACTTGTTCATAGTGAGGAAGGACATATTTTCCAAGAGAAACAAGTCAGTTTACAAGCCAGGGGAAAGAAAATTACTTATCTGGGAGTCTAAATCAGCTTTCCAAAGTGGGCCAGTCCAGATCTGCCATTCACCTGAAATAATTTTTTTTTGCATAATTATAAACTTGTAGATAGTAGAAATCATGAACTTTCTTTATCTTTATCCATTTAGACGATGTATATAAATAGATATTTAATTTTCCCAGAAATCAATCATGGCAGCCCTTTCTGGAAGGAAAGTCATTGGGATAGATACTATGGGAATTTATTGCCGTGAAAAACCAAGACTTGGATGAAACAGTGAGCACTGTTTCAGTTTAACAAGGAAGTCCTGTTCTTATAAAGGAGGTTAGGGCACAGCAAGAAGCTTCAAGAAGCCTCCAGAAGGCTGGAAGTAATATCAGCCTAGCTCCAAACCAGTACACTGAGGGAAGAGGAACCTTAGCTGAGTATACTTAACTGAATTGGCATTAGATCAAACCACTCCTTAAATATCTATGATTTTGCCCACAGGCAAAAGGCAACTCTCAGCCTTATTGTCAGACTTTCTTGGACCCTTCAGCTCTGGATCCTTCATGTTCAGTTGGCTAATCAATCCTCTGGTGCCTGATTCTTTTCCTAGAGCTCCTCTCAGGCCAGAAGGCCTATCTTCCCTCTCCTGCCTAACTACTGGCTGTTTATTAATCTAATCAGAGAGTGACTATGTGTTTACAAAATACAGAGACAGGTGACAAACCATAAGAATAATAGCACAAAATCTGGCCAGTTCTTAGCTCTTTGTCAGTACAGAACATTTGAATAATACAAAGACAAGATTTGCACAGAGTACTGCAACACAGCCTTAATCAGAAAAGCTGCTCCTTACAGGAGTGGGGATAAATACAATAACCCATGGCTGTACAAGACACTAAAAATAAATATTTGATGCCTTAGCTTTATTCAAGAAATTGACACTACCCCTTTAAGGCTAAGAGAACATTCTAAAAGAGACAGTAGAAAGAATGTAATATTCAAAGGATGGGAGAGGGGCGACATTATACCATCTCCTAAATAAGACATAAACTTAAGCGCTACAAGCTCATAGCCTCTGTGCACACTGTGCCAACAACAGTCAACTATGAAAGAAGAAGAGAGTCACAGGCTACTATGGAATACTGCTTGTTGATTGGGGGCCAACTGGTTGTGGAAGAGGTAAGGCATAAATATATACAATTGTGTTCATACTAAAGAATCCACTGAGCCCTATTTGCTAGTTCAAACATGAACACAGATATTGTCCTGTCTAAACACTAAATAAAATCAAAACTAGTAAATAAAGGAAAGGGTCATGTAGGGAGGGAGGTTGTGTAAGGTCAGAAGGGAAATGGGAGAGGGTGAAGAGAGGGGTCAGAATACATAGCTACACAGTAGATATGTATGAGATTGCAAAAGTTGAAAAGAAATGAAAGCTCACTGCATGGAGGCTGTCCATGAGCACATTTGATTTTATTCCTTAGTTTAGGGAGGCTGCAATGGACTCTGACTCTATAATCTTGTGTGGTTCCCCCCTCCTGCATGATGAGGCTTCTACAAACTCAGATATTGTGCATATAGCAGCTTATCCTTAAGTCCCTTCCATACTCATGTGTACTTTCCACAGAATTACACTAAGGGAGTCCAAGGACGCTGCTTACAAGTGGTAAGTCACTGACCAAAAGAGCCAAGAAACTTTCATTATAAGTAACCTGGTTCTAGGCCACCCTGAGCCTCATTTCCCTTCCAATACTCCGTGTACATCCATTCACATCTGTTTTATATATCCCTACGCCTGTCCTGGCAGGGCCACCATCCTACAGGAGGATCATTTTTCTGTCTTCCAGGAATATAGAATGGGCAGTGGTTCTCCAGGCTACCACTTGCCCTTGCCCAACTTCTCAGCAAGCCCAGTTGTCCTGGGTCTGTCATTCTTATGTGAGTTTTCTCTTGCCTTTACCTAAGGTTATCTTTTTCTTTTTTTAAAGGCCATTGTGATTTATTTTTAATTTTTCACACTTTAAAGTAACTCTTGCAAAATATATATATAATTGGGTGGCATTGGTAAAGGCTTTTGCTCAGCACAATATGTCTGACCCTGACTCTCACTCCAATCACAACATGCTTACATTTTCTATTTTATACATCTACCTGATGTTTGAAGTTTCAAGGTCATGTATTCTTTTTACTTTTTTTCTACCCAGGGAAAACAAGAAAGGTATTAGCATTTAGGCTAGCATCATCTGATGGGTTACTTCTAGCCAATTTATGCCCCAAACAACATTGCCAATACTAGATATAATTTATGTAAACTACTGAGGAAACAGCCAGGATTGTAAGTGATGTAATGATGACACATTGGCAACTTCACTAGCTGTGATAGAATATCTGAGAACAAAAAAGCTGAAGTGGGAAGAGCTTGCTTCATCTCATGATGTAGGGCTGTAGTCCCTAATTGTGGGGAGGGATGGTAGGACTCTTCAGAGGTGGGAAGGCATGGTTTGGATTCTGTACCTTCCCATATGTCACCAACACAGGAAGCAGAGCTGTCTGAAAAGATCTGGGGAGGGGCTGGAATTCTCCAGGTCTGCTTCTGGGTGGCCTGCATCACCCAGCAAGAGTCTACCTCTTAAAACAGTGATGCCACCTAAGCAGCAAAGTTTCAAAATATGGGCATGTAGGAGATTTTCTGTTCAAACCATAATAGTCATCATTACCTATGTCAGCCAGAATAGACCTCAGCTAGAAAGGTCTGTAGACCAGAACTTGAAACACTGAACTATTCCCCCCCCTTTTTTTGTAAACATTAAAAATTACCTTTTAACTAGATAATCACTGTAAAAGTAGACTTCAAATATAAAGGGATTGTCTTAAGGTTAAAAAAAATAATAAAACATAAAAAGTAAACATCAACAAAGCATAGAACTCATAATTTTCAGTGGAGTTTTGTGACATAAACAAGTCTGGCCAAACCATTATTCTACTCTTCAGTCAGTCTTAAAACTCAATCATTTGTTTATGTTTTTATCATAAAACATTTAGGTCACTACTGCAAAGGCTACAGGTCAAGACGGGATGAGAACAGTGGCGTTGGGTCACGACCTTTACTGTATTATTTCATTCTTCCTCAGGTTCCTCAGAGATCTCGCTACAGCTCTCACTTGGGCTGGTTTGACTCTGTTGTTTTTAGATAGTTCATGTCTGTACAAGATCTTTAAAAATATTTTTGTAACTCCATTCCTAGAAGAGTTATTGTCACCTAACAGATTATAAATACATTTCTTCAAAAAAAAAAAAATAGGACTATTTTCATGGATCTTTAACACAGAGACAGGTGCCAGTAATGCAATCATAAAACAAAATTCTATTTTTAAAATGCTGATCTAGGACATAATAATCTAAATTGGGTGGATGAAGACTGAGAACATTTCCCTAAATACTTTCCTGTGTGTTACGCTGCTGTGCACTTTACAGGTACTAGGAAAACACCTTTTTTGTTTGTTTGTTTGTTTGTTTGTTTGTTTTATTTGCTTTGTCTTATTTCATGTGTTTTAGCACTGGATATAGACCCTAAGGCCTGACACACTTGAAGACTATGCTAGCTACACTACTGAGCTACGTCTCCACCTCCTGGTAAAACGTCTTAAATAACTGTAAAGTAAATATAACAGTACTAGCCATGTTTAACCCCCACTGACTTCCTCCTGAACAGGACTGCCCTGGGAATATTAGAGAGTTATTTATTTGCTTATTTGTCTGTGGACTTGGAATCTGTAGCCTCATGCTATAGCATGAAGGGATACTTTGAAGATGGCTCAGTTAACAGCATATATTCCCCATGAAGCCCTGGGGTTGATCATGTGTACCACATATACTGGACTTGGTGACTCATGCACACAATCCCAGCATTCAGGTAGTAGAAGTAGAGAGATCAGAAATTCAAGGCTATTTTTCAATTTGTGGCCAGCCTGGGTAGAAACCAAAGGCTGATACTTTGCCGTAAGGAAGAAAACCAACAAGCCAAACATACAGGTATTTAATTCAGGTGGGACTAAGATATACCTCTTAATTCTACTATGTGGAGAGTTGTGACTCAACTTTAATAAAGTATCTTTTAAAAAAAAAAACCCCAACCACTATTCTATTCACTTAATTTGTCTGAAGACAAACTGGAGTACCAGGCTCATATTTGATGTGATGCTTTAAGAATATTTTTAAAATCCTTTTATAAATGGTGACCAAGGTTTTCTGACAATCTGAATTAAGGACTAGTCTCATTATAAATGAGAATGCCAGGCTAAGCTAGTTCAGTTCTTTGTCCACCTTCATCCTAGGGAATAAATGTAGGAAGGACACAAACTTTCACCCTTCCTCCTAATGCAAGGAATCTACAATTCTTCTTATTGATTTTTTTTCCAACTTTGCTGCTCTCATTTTTCTTGCAATATGCAGCTCACATACAATATCTATTCTATGCTTTTCCCGAGAAATTCAATATATCTTTCATAAAAGGACTACATTGTGTGGCTTTTCTCAACAAATGGATTTTTAAGAAATCTGAGGCACAGAATCTCAGAAGGTTAGGTGTATACTGAAATAAAACATTAACTTCACTAAGTAAAAAAGAAACACAAACTTTGAAGACTGACCCAAGTATTTAATCTGTTTTTTTTTTTTTTTTTTTTTTTTTTTTGTTCAGTATTGAAAGCTCTCATCTGGAAGCTTATCTCTCAGAAAGCACAGATACTCGATGGTGTTGTTTATTAGGTTGCTATGGAAAAGAAGGCTTCCCATGGTATTGGGTGTTTAGTAATTCTCTGCTTGATAGCATTGCCAATACAAAGTAACTCACTAAGAGTTGACAAACACAGCCTTTCCTCTTGGTAAAAATGTATGCTATGAATCAGGCCAACTGGCTATCCAGCACCTCTTACTGCCAAATACTTCAACTCATTTTCCTAAGACTCATTATTATTAGTTTAACCATGATAAAGTTTAAATTAAATATGCTTGGTCCATCTCTTCTTAGCTACCTTGGATTTATTTTTAATCACCATCATCCTTGTGTACAACATGGCGGTGATACTATGAATATAACCTCTAGGAATCATGAATATTTACTTTACTTTGAGATACAAAAATAAATGTGGAAATAGTTTAGAAGACAGTACACTGAAGATACCTGGGCAAGCTGTTGACACCTGGCTCTGGAGACAGTGATGTCATATTCCAGAAATAGATTTCCCTTTGTGCAAAGTAAGTAAAGGTGCTTTTTGTCTTAGGGGAAATCTGGTTTTCCACTGGTCACAGTGGAGCCTCTACTAGGCAGTAGAGAAGGAAAACCTGAGCTGCCCAAGGTGCACATAACTCTCACCGCTTTTTCAGAAGAGTGTCATCCAGAGCATCTGATCAGGGTGAAATGCAGGGCGGCTCGTGCTAACCCAGCTAGGCACGTCAGATTAGAGAGGGGGTACACATGGGCCCACAACACGCAGAGTTCTGCTTCACGGTCATGGCGAGGTGTGGTGTCAATTGTCAGATAAAAGGAGAGGTAGATGAGGGTTCCGGTGACTCAGTCAGAGTTGATTCAATTTGCGTGTCATGGGAGCGAGCTAACCACCACTCATTATCTCCTTCATAAGGGAAAACTCTGAATGAAATGCAACTTGAAGGACCAGTGAACTCTTCTGAAGGGTGATTTTTTTGAATGAATTCTAAGGATGGGGAAAATAGAAAAATGAAAAGAGAGAAAAATCATGGTGGAAAAAAAGCCATGGTCTTCAATACTTATTTGGAGGGTGGGAGAATGTAAAGAGGAGAATGGAATTGGAATTACAAGAGTTAAATAAAAAAAAAAAAATTGAGGGAACTAGAGAAAGACAAGGTTTGGCTGAAATTGTTCATTAGTGTAGGGAGGAAGTAGAATGAATACCTGCCTGGTTCCATTTTAGTTGAGACGCAAGCATCGTTTGAGGCATTACCATTGACTGAGTGCACTTAGGTATCAGTTTGACGAGAGGAAACATTAGCAATTCTTAATCTTAGCTACAGGTATCTGAGAAATGGATCACTGGGTAAGGGAGGTCGCTGCTCTTCCTAAGGTTATACATTCAGTTCCCAGGACCCATGTCAGACAGAGAACAACCCAGCATCCCCAGCTCCAGAGATCAGTGGTCTCTTCTGAGCCCTGTTGGCACTGTACTTACACTGACATATGCACACACACACACACACACACACACACACACAGAAACGTATGTAAATCTTTAAGAATTTTAGCTATGAGAAATTTGAAACAGAAGTCGAAAGAAAGCAGATGAAGTGTTTTCCTCTGTTTTAAATTGTTTAGTTTGGATATAGCCAGGCCCTTGTCTTCAAAAATAAACCAGTGGGTGCTATCATATCAGAAACAACCTAAACATGCTAGAAAAAAAATGAAGGCATGTTGAAAGTGAAACTTCATTCTAATTAGGAGTTTACTCACATGTAGAAATACAGATGGCGTGTAAGTTCAGCAGAATGGTGAAGTATGTGTGAGTGTGGTTACAAGTGCCAGCATTTAATTAACATCACACGTAATCTTTAATATTGTCAAGATTAGAAACAGGGGATGATCCAGTCTAGACTGGTTTTGTGTTCATGCGCAACAGCACTATCTGTGTCCTTTAAGTCAACATTTAGGGTGGGTTCTCTATTAACCACCTTGCGCCCATGTATAGTTGAATAGGACCAAAGCCAGATACATCATGAGAAGGGATATGTGGAGTAGAAGAGAGGTTGAGTGACTGAGACTGTCACTGAAAGTAAAGAACCACCCACAGTGTTTATATAGTCCCCCCTACTTCTTTGCTAACTGCTCTCTGAACTCAGATGCCATGTGACCTGCCAAACCCTAGCTCTTGCATGTATTCCTTTCTGTCTGCTGCAGTGTCATCTCTACTATGATAGACTGTATCCCCCAGGAAGAGTAAGCCACCATCTACCCTTTCTCACCTACATTGCTTTTGTTGAATTATTTTATCTCAATAACTGAAACATAAAAACAGTTAGTAGACCATTGTTGCATCTCTGAGTTACTGCAGCAACATCTTAAGTGGTCTTTCTAACGCCATCTTTTTCTTCCTACAATTGTGCAAATTTCCAAACCAGGTTTATTCACTTAGAACACATTAGAGCACTTTGTTCTGCCGCTAAAAGCATTGTAGCAGCTTTTAGTTTCACTGAGACTAAGAGCTACATTCCTATGGCTGTGTGTCTCTTTGTACACATTTCTCTGTAACTTTCTGCTCCTGTCTGTGGCCCTCTAGCTGTCTCACTCGGCTCTGGCCACCTTCATCCCTTGGCTCTTCATAATAAGCTCAGCATATGATCTTCCCTTAAGGGTTTTCATCACCTTTCTGCTGTTTCAACTTCTTTTTCTTTAGAAATCTACAGACTCCATTCTGGACATTTTTCATTCAAGCATCAACTTCACAATGAAAGGATCCCTGGACACTCTCCAGAAATTTGTACACTTTGTCTTGTTTTCCCCTCCCTGTCCCTGCACAATCTCCATACAGCATGTCACCATCACACACATCTGAGGAATGTCTAACTCTCTGAGGAGAGCACAGGGTCTGGGGAAGCAGTGTTTCTAGTTGGGTCACTCATTCATCTGTTTCATCCACTGCTGAAGCAGTGTTTCCTAGCAAGTGGTTGAAACAATGTATCCTCTCAAAAAGCAATCATTTATCATTATCATTGTTGTCATTTTTGAATATATATGAAGTTGGAACTCAAGACAACACAGATCCTTAAGTTATAGGGAATAATACTGAAGAAAGACTCCTTACAACAAGGACAGCCTATGGACCATCCAGAGACTACCCCACCTGGGGATCCAGCCCATCATCAGCCACCAAACCCAGACACTATTGCACATGCCAGCAAGATTTTGCAGACAGGACCCTGATATAGCTGTCTCATGTGAGGCTATGCCAGTACCTGGCAAATACAGAAGTGAATGCTCACAGTCATCTATTGGATGGAACACAGGACCCCCAATGAAGGAGCTAAAGAAAGTGCCCAAGGAGCTGAAGGGGGCTGCAACCATATAGAAGGAACAACAATATGAACTAACCAGTACCTCCCAGAGCTCTTGTCTCTAGCTGCATATGTAGCAGAAGATGGCCTAATCGCCCATCACTGGGAAAAGAGACCCCTTGGTCTTGCAAACTTTATATGCCTCAGTACAGGGGAATGCCAGGNCCAAGAAGTGGGAGTGGGTGGGGAGGAGAGCAGATCAGGGGGAGGGTATAGGGAACTTTTGGGATAGCATTTGAAATGTAAATAAAGAAAATATCTAATAAAAAATACCAAGAAAAAAAAAAAAGGGACAGCCTAATTCCAAAATCAACAGAGGATGCCAACAGAACAAGTGCCTGAGGAGCACAGTGGAAAATTGCTCAGAATTGCTAGTCCTTAAAACAAACAAACAAGCAAACAAACAAAAAGACAAAGCCACAGTAAGAAGCACTAAATACCTTCCTGTTTGGTTTTTGTCATAACAGATATCATGGAAATTAGTGGGATTCCTTAGGTGTTAAACGGGCCTCTGTATAGCAAACCCTCCTAATTTATCTTTAGAAGAATTAAATAGAAATAGATCCTGAATAGATATTTGTGCACCAGTATGTACCCAAAGTTAGTATATACTATCAATATTTTAGTAGCTGCCAGGTACAAATATCCCAAGTGCCTATCCATCGATGAATGTTTCATCTATGGGAATATTACTACTATCTTACCACAAATTTCAATTGAGTTCTGCTGCATGCTGAATGATGGGTGAACTTTAAAATTTTTCACATTAACTGAAGTAAGCCAGATGTAGAAAGATACCATGCAAATGTTCTATTAACACTGTTGAGGACCACCTGAGAGACAGTCTCAATGAGGAATTGTCTAGATTGTCCTGATAACTAATGTTAATGGATGTGGGAGACCCAGGCTTCTGTGGACAGCAATTTCTAGATATGAGGTCCTGAGCTATGTAAATATAGATAGGGGGTTAAGCATGAGTGAGCATGAATGGAGCAGTTCCTGCTGCTCATACTTGTGTGTGTGCGTGTGCACATGTATCTGTGTATCTGTGTGTGTGTGTGTGTGTGTGTGTGTGTGTGTTCTCTGCCTTGACTTCCTGTTATAATGAACTGGAACCTGTAATTATAAGCTGGGATAAATCCCTTATTACCAATGTTGCTTTTGGCTAGTGTACTTAATCACAGTAACATAAATGTAACTAGCACATGCCATTTATATGCAATTCTCAGCATGGTCAACTTCATGGATCGGGACAGTGTGGTAAGTGGCACCAGACACCAGTGCAAGAGCAACAGAACTCGGGTGTTCCATGGCAGAGAGATTCGGTATGTGGTGAGACAAAAATTCTGGAGAGAGTTGTCCATGAAGGTGGCACCAAGTGTGGATTCAGTTTAAAATTAGATTCAATGTAGGGTGTGGAGCAGTGGTAATAGGCCAGGACTGAAGTTTGATGATAAGAGTTCCCTCTTCAGTGCACCCATGGTCTTAACTTTAAAGGAACCCGTTATTATACAGGTGGAACGGAGTATAGTCAGTGTTAATGGGGCAGGGAGCTGTGATGAAGTCCAACCAGGAGAGACAGGAACACGGCCCCATCAAGACACAGCACAGGAGTGGGTCCTTGAAAAGTCCCAAATGTTTATAATGTTTGAAGCAAGTTTGACCAGAAAGTAAATAGTAAATTAAATGCTTTTGTTCTGAATTTTGAGGCCCCAACTTAATATGGTGATATTAAATAGATGAACACAGTTATTAGTGACTATAAACTCATATCTTATAGAAATGAACTGATGACTTAGGATTCTGTCTGCTTGAGGTCACCAAATAAATGAAGGACTCCCCATATGAGTCACAAAGATGCACAGTGTTCTAGAAAGAGTCCTGCTACACAGTGTTGAAATGACCAAAAGCCAAAAGTAATTCTTTATATCAGAGCAGGGAAATGTGCACTTTGAAATTCTAAGTTCAGTATTTGTGGAAGGATATTGTTACTCACTGAAATTTCTTTATATCTGTTTGTAAAATTCTCAACTTGCTGGAAAAACACCATGGAAATCATAAAATTTAAGGTGACTATTATTTTTGTGCAAATGATAGAAAAGATGGTATTAATTTTTAATGCCACAAATACAATAAAAATTAAAATACATGTTTTTATCTATCTATCTATCTGTCTATCTATCTATCTGTTTGCTGTGTGTGGAGATTCCTATGCCACAGACCAAGCATAGAGGTTTGAGTACAACTTGCAGGAAGACGGTTCTCTCCTTCTACCATGCGGATCTGAAAAATTGAACCCAGGTCATGCAGCTTAACAGCAGTGACCTATTGATCAGCTGGCTGTCCCACCTTCATCTTTGAGGGTGCTTAGGAAGAGAGCAAGCCCTAAATTACAAAAGCAAACAAATAAAAAACAGCAGGAAAAACCCCCCGTCTCTCTAATATTCTAGATCTTCGTGGTATCTCAATATGCATGGCTTCGGGGAATACTGAATTTCAGTAAAGTTTTCACTGTGTTTTCATATGTCAAGCAGAAGCCTATTATAATTTTAAAGCACCAACCACCCATCTAAACATACATATATTTTGCTGATTGGATGAATTAAGAATAATCAGAATTGATGTTTTCTTCCTTAGCTAGTTGAGAAACAAGGAATGATAAGGCTTTCTATCAGTGAACATTAAAATTTATAACTGTCCATTGAAAAATAGAAGTGACTTCTGAGAACCTTCCTGTTCATTTTATGCTTGGATACACCTACGAAACAATCTCTCTACTGTCTTACACTAAAACTAAAAGGAAGCAATGGTATACTGCCAATATAGATTCCTATCCCCACTTAAATTATTCAGACTGTTATTGACCAGCAATTGCTATGAGCAAATCAATTAACACAGGGGAATTGTACAAACTCAAAGTTTGGCTTTTGGAAGTTCTAGGTTACTTTGAAGCTTTCTGGTTGCCAGTGAGTAAAAATCCTACTCCTCTATGGACTTTGTCTTTGAATCTGTTACATTATCCTCTGCTTCCGAGAGCCCTGGCATGCTGAACAAGGCTGATGCCAATACCAAGTAATAAAAGACAAAATGTGTAATAAAGTTTGCATATCAGCTCTTCTTATAAATATAGAGACACAAGTACACCATTAAATAATTACACTCAGAACTGCATCCCACCCTAACAGTCAGGTTCCTGCCAGTTGAGAAAAATCATATTAATATAAGATATCAAATGACCTTAACCTGGAGGAACAGAAACTTGTGAATACTCTTATACTTATATTTGATTAACAGGGAAATATGTTCCTAGCTTTATCAGAAATATTATCAATGAGGTGAGCATTGGATAGCCAGAGACTGGGGGACAAATTGGGCTCCTTTAACTTTAGATTAACTTCTAAAATCCAAAGGGATCTGTGCCAGAGAATGTTTTGTGCCTGACTTGCGTCTTGAGCGTTGCAGCAGGGTATTAGATGCTTCATCCTTGTTACTGTGGCCCTGTTCCCCTTAGCATCCACAGTTTTGTGCTGTTTCAAGAGTCATAATTAGAGTCAGGGTTCAGTATTTGCTGATCTGGAATGACATATCCTGTACCTTGCTCCGTGTATGGCAAGGGGATCTAGGGACATGCAGAGGACATGCACGGCTATCTGCAGTTGATAGCGTCCACAGGAAGTTGGGATACACTGAGGGCTTCATGCTAGCTTGAAGAAACCACATTCAGCAGTCAGGAAATTCCAAGAGGACAGAGCCAGCTTTTTAGTAACTGTAACTGCCACCTGGTAGTCCTCTGTATTTAACCTTATACCTGCTATTCTTGATTACTCTCTGAAGTCAGATTCTTTGTTTATTGTTTTTTACACATTAAGCATAAGTTCCTATGTAATACAAGAAAACAACAGTCTTCTTTATGCATTTGCTACATCTTGAAATGCTTCCTTGATGTGGGGTTATAATCCAGTATGTCAATATTGAACGAACATAATTCTTTCTTTAACCTAAATTATGTCATTTAAATTACAGTGCTGCTTTTATTACTCATAAAATATTATAATTTTATACATCAAGTTACATTAATGGATCATAATTTAAATAAAAATAATTTGAATTCTATAAATATATTTATAATTCATGAAATGATAGTATCGCTTTATCATTTTAATTATAAAAATTTAAAATAATTTAAATGCTAAAGTTTTTAAAAATTGCTTATTCCTACTTATGTATGGAATTTTTAAAAAGGAACTTTTTGTGAATGAGTAAAAAATTTATATTATATTCATGTATGAAGTTATCAAAGGATAAATCTATATATTATAATACATGTATTACATTTATACATGTATACATTATACACACACATACACAATGTATACATTATATATAATTAGTTTCTTTTTGATATAGTCTTAAGTTTTCTCTCAATATTTTGTTATTATATTTTTCAATGAATATGCAAAGAATTTATGAAAATATGTACATATCTTCCAGGTAAAGTCCCATATGTGTAATTTCCAACCAATATGTATGCTATTACTTTAGAAAATATCAACAATAACCCTCCTGTAGGGTTGAGTTGTATCCCCATCAGCAGGGTGCATAGGTACTCACTTCTGCACACACTCTTAAATGGATGCTGGCCTTGAACTTAGCTTAGAGCCCTTAAGCTGATCTGAAATGCTGACTTTTTTTTTTTATTTGTATTTCCATTTGTTTATTTGGAACTTGGCTGTAAGATCTTTCCTTTTTTACGTTTTTAAGTGTACATGTGCCTGTATTAGTGGCTCACCTGTCTATGTGGCATCAGAGAACAAGTTTAAATATCATCCTTATTTTCTGCTTGAGACATAATCTCTTTATTTGCTACTGTGTGAACCAGGGTTGTGGGCCTGCACTCTTCTCCCTGTTTTGCAAAGGAGCACAGGGATTATCAGCACACACCACCACCTGCCTCTCCATGGATATCTGGGGAAATGAACTCACTTCCACATGGTTGTAAAGCAAGCTCTTTGCCTACTGAGCGATCTCCCCAGGTTTTTGGCAAGTTTCTAATGGGGTCAACTGCTTTTCCTTATTGTTTTTGGATTAAAAGTCCTGATTAGAGCAGCTTTCTCCACAACGGGGCCTCTCACATTGCTATTTCAAGATTTAATTCTATAATCCGTTTGGAAATAATATGATCCAGTTAGTGTAAATGTGTCCCACACAGCCGAATTCCATCTTTTCCTTGTAGATCAACATTCACTTACTTTATATTTTGCCTCTGGCTTGAGTGCTATTTTTAACCTACACTAAATTCTCACACATCTTTAATTTATTTCTACATTTTAATTATACTGAATTGTTCTTCCTGACTATTTTGCTGAAAGAAGGAATTTCTTATTCACACCATGTGGACAATTTACTTCTTCAAATACACAAAAGTTCCCCAGGCAGATTTGTTACACTGGATATCCGTCTCCAAATTAGAAATGAACAGATAATATCAAAGTAGAAAGAGCCATGGGAGCCAGCCAGACATGGAAGTTTCTTTTTGGCCCAAATCTCTCCCTTGCTAGCCTTTCTGTAATTCTGGAGATCATTACAGAGAGGATCCTGCAGGGTTGCAACATCCACAGCTTCTTTTCAAATGCAAATGGCCAACTGCTTAAAATATTTCTTTAACAAAATAAAATGCAGGAAGAAGTAAATCCTTAGGCACAGCAGTCAAAATCCAGATTGATTACATTAAATCAGAGTGCCTAGAGGAGCCTGAAGAATGCCTTATGTTTTCAAAGAGATTATGTCTTTCCGTTCCCTGTGTACTTATTACCATAAAGTCACAGTAGACTATGCCCACAGTCAGCTGGCCTCAGAGCACTGTTAGAAACTTGGTAGAAGTTCAAAACATGTTTTTTTTTTGTTTGTTTTTGTTTTTTTTTTTTTTTATGACAAATTTTATTATGCAGCCAAAAATTGATATCTATTGTTAACAGGAAGAAGCCTGGAGAGGTGTGGAGTCTTTTTTCCAGCATGCTTACTTCTTGTAGGAGCAAACCGGACACTATTTCAGACACTCAAAAATATCCTGTAGAGCGATGGCCGAGAGCACAATCTATCTGATGTGGACCCCAAAAGACATGACTGTAATTGTCACAGTGACTTAGAAGTGTTAGGAATATAAAGACAGTTCCCTTGTATAGAAGAGGTGTCTTGTTCCTAACACAGCTAATAAATAAAGGTACTTAACCCTGGAGGCATATTCATTTGTTCAATGTTAATCTATTACACCCAAGTATCTAATTCCTAAAGAAACATGGGGAGAGAGCATTCTTAACTTTCGTTTCTCTCTTTCGACCTATGACTAACTGTATTCTACCAGGTTGGACTTGATTTCCTAATTCTCAAGCTTACAACTCCCAAGAGAAGGGATGGCTGACATGTCCGCCATGCCAGGAGTTGGATGTTTTGATTGATTTATAGTTTGTTTAAGATTTATTTTATTTTTCAATTTGTGTATGTGTATGTGCTCACACTTGTGAATGTTTGTACCCATGAGTCCACATATCGTTGAAGGTCAGAAAAGTACGTCAGATCTTCTGAAGCTGGAGTTACAGGTGCTGACTGATATGGGTTCTGGGACCCAAAGTTGATAGCAGTATTTGCTCTTGACTGCTGAGCCATCTCTATAACCATGCCGTCTAAGTTTTAGACAATAGAAATAGGCATATTTTATTCAAAATTAACTTCATTAATGGGTAGAGGTAGTAAATGAGGGATTTTAGCAAATGTATATCATAGTAAGTATGGATTTGCCACTAGGTGTGCAAAGAATTCAACGCTATAGCTATCAAGTCAGTCAGTAAAGTGACAACAGGTAAAACTTAAATCTGTCTCATAGTTGATAGTGACAATACTTACAGAAGAAACAGCAAAGCAGCTACTTATTGATAGATGCTGAGAAGTGGACTTCTTGTACTCTGTCCACAGATGTGTAAAGTCTAGGAGTACTTTTGTGGTTCTTGGACCATTTTGTGTTGGAGACGGTCATCTTGCTCTTCTTGGGGTTCTGAACTTGTGATATCCAAAGTTATTATTTGATGTTTAGACTTCTTTCTTGTTCATTCCTGAAATCCTAGTTGGATGCTGACCTCAAGTGGATTCTGAAGGCTTTTCTTGAAAAACAATTTAGGCACTTTCTCACTTAAGGAATACATACATGTTCATGTGTGTGAAGACTGCCTTTACATCAACACTGTGTCATGTGTCCCAATCCCTATCAAAACAGGGGGATATTTCCACCACTTCCTCAAGTAACTTCGTAGCCCTTGCTGTCCTTTGAAGTCACTGGCTCATGCCTATACCTTCCTGCAAGCAGCACACAACTACATTCTGTCCTTTGGTTTGTCCTGTGTATCTAGGACTGTATTCATGGAACCATGAGATAGATTCAGACACTTCTGTGTACTATTTCTCTCAGTAATATTTTTCTGAGATTTGTCCATAGGACCCTGTTTGAATCCACATATCTTTGTGTGGCACCCTGTCATAGCTGTTCCTGTTGTAGAAGACTCTCTGCCTTCTGAGCCTACAAGTGTTACATGTGTTGGCTTCTGATCCCCCCACCCCCCTTTTTTTTGTCAGATTGGGATATTTCCCTACTCAGTCGTCTTTTTTTACTCATTTCCTATTGAAAACCAGTTTTTCATTCACTGAAGTTCAATTCGCAGTTTTTCTTTTTATGCTCAAACTACAAATCCTTTGCCAAGTCAAAGAACAACAACAACAACAACAACAACAAAAGTACCGTGCACTTGTAACATTTATAAGCATGGATTCTGGTTTTGTGGTGGGGTGCATCTGCAATCCTTTCTTTCCTGTGTGAGCAGAAGCAGCAATGGCAGTTTCCCTTCACGGTTGACAGCTGATATCCAGTCGTTCTGAAGCCATTGGCTGAAAGGGTTCCCTTCCCCATTGGATTACTTTGATACCTCTGTTTAAAAAAAAAAAAAAAAAAAAAAAAAAATCAAAGTCCAGATGAGTAGAGCTGTCTGTCTGTGTCTGTTCTCATCAGCTACTTTCATTGCTATAGTCTGTTAGATGCTGCAAGCCTGGGCATGCCGATTCCTGAATACATTCTACAAGGCACAATTGCTGTGGATCTTTTAGGTTTTGTATCCTTTTACCCTTACATGCTTTTAATTTTATTTTTGGTGTGTGTCTTATTTAGGGTTTTACTGCTGTGGGCAGACACCATGACCAAGGCTAGTCTTATAAAGGACAACATTTAATTGTGTCTGCCTTACAGATTCAGAGGTACAGTCCATTATCATCAAATTGGAAGCATGGCAGCATCTAGGTAGGCATGGTGCAGGAGGAGGTGATTGTTCTACATCTTCACCTGAAGACTGTTAATGGGAGAGTGGCTTCCAAGCAGCTAGGAGTAGAGAATTAAAGCTCACACCCACAGTGACATACCTACTCCAACAAGGCCACACCTACTCCAACAAGGCCACACCTCCAAGTAGTGCCACATTCCGGGCTAAGCAAATATAAACCATGATAGTGTGTGTGTGTGTGTGAGTGTGTGTGTGTATACACACATATATATATGTGTGTGTGTGTATATACACACATATATATATGTGTGTGTGTGTACATATATGTGTGTGTGTATGTGGTGTATACATGTGTTTGTACGTACATGTGGGAATAAGCCATACCTGTGCAAGCATGTATGAAGTCTAGAGACAGAAATGATGCCTTCTTCTATCACTCTCCATGCTATTTTGGGGTACAGAGTCTCTTACTGGTCTCTCATTTGCCTAGACTGACTAGCCAGCACAACCCCAGAAAAATCTCATCTTCACACCCTTGGCTCCGAGGTTGCTGACCTGTTCCACAGTGCCCGACTTTTGCATATAAGCTGGGGATCCACCAGGTTCTCATGTTTGTGCAGGCATGTTCCGACTCACTTCACATCTTTTAAAAATGCCAGTGTATGAGTTCCTACTTAAAACACACACCACACACACATATACACACACACTTCACTCATCCTGACTGACTGGGATTATAGTGAATCATAGATAAATGTATGGAACATTGATAGTTTACCGTTTCTAAACCTGAGGCTAGTCTGCTGCTTCATTTACTTAGCTCTTCTGTGTGGATCAGTTTCTCTCAGCTAAGATTATTTATTATTATTATTATTATTATTATTGTTGTTGTTGTTATTACGTAGAGAATCATAGGTTGTTGGTGGAGGGGGTATGATTTTCTTCAGTGCTATGTAATAGTTAAGTTACTCTAGCTCCAGTACATTGTCTCCCACCAGTGCTGTAGGGAAAGTAATTGATAAAACTCAGTGGGCCCCATAGAAAAAAATCATGAAAGTAAGTGGGAGTTACTGGAAATAATGATTTCAGCCAAAGAGTGAGGGAGAGGAGAGAAAGAAGTGGAGAGAGATTAAAATTCATTACATGAATGTCTGAAACAGCCAAGCAAACATTCATTAATAAAACTTTGTTATAACCATAGAAAGTAGGGCTGACCCTGAACCAGATCCCATGATCAAGCCCCATACTCCCTCAAGGCTTAGAGATCCATTCAGAAGATCGCCAAGAAAGATTGTAGAGGCCAGAGGTGTTAGATGACTGTAAATATGGTAGATTAAATGAAAATGACCCCAATAGGCCCATGTATTTCCATGCTTAGTCCCAGTTAATAAACTATTAAGCAAGGAACTGTTGGAGGTGTGTCCATACTGGAGGATGTGTGTCTGTATTGGAGGAGGTGTGTCTGTACTGGAGGAGGTGTGTCCATACTGAAGGAGGTGTGTCCATATTAGAGAAGGTGTGTCTGTATTGGNTGGAGGAGGTGTGTCTGTACTGGAGGAGGTGTGTCCATACTGAAGGAGGTGTGTCCATATTAGAGAAGGTGTGTCTGTATTGGAGGAGGTGTGTCCATTTTGGAGGAGGCGTGTCTCTGGGCATCAGCTTCTCCACATTCACTGAGTCATGTGTGTGTAGTCTTCAACAGCAGAGCCTTGCTATCTGTTTGTGGAGAGAAGCCAATAGCCTTGGCAATAGCCTGGGATGTTTGGTGGCAGACGTGGGGGCCTGCTATGGGGCTCCATTGGCCAACAACTCAATTAGATATCACCCATTCTTTGAATGTGAGGTTCCATTTGGTGATAAGTGGTGTCTAGTTGAGGCTCTGTTTCCTCCATTGTTGATTTGGTGATATATCATGTATGTATATATTTTAAGAATCTCCTATTGTATTTGGTTTCCACAAATGGCCTGTAGTTTTAGCTTTCTCTCCCTGTATTTCCTTCCTTACCCCTCCTCCCTCCTACTCCCAATTTCATCCTCCCATTCGAAGCCCCCCGCCCCACGCATCTATGACTATCCTCTTTCTCTTTCCTAAGCAGATCATCCTCCCTTCTAGTCCTCATTCTGTATCCAACCTCTCTGGATACATGGATTACAGCCTGCTTACTGATGACTTAATAGCTAATGCCCACATTTAAGCAAAAAGATGCCACGTTTGCCATTCTGCCTCCATCCATTTACTTGCCATTTTTATGATTTTTTTAAACAGCTGCTGAGAAATTTTCCATTGTGTACATGTACCACATTTTAAAAAATCCATTCTTCTATTGATGGACATCTAGGCATGTTTTAGTTAAGATTTTACGCTGTGAAGAGTCGCTATGACCAAAGTAACTCTTATAAAAACAACATTTAATTGGGGCCGGCTTACAGGTTAAGAGGGTCAGTCTGTTATCTGCCCACTATGAGCAGGGCAGCTATGAGCATTGCTGAGCGGGTGTCTCTGAAGTAGGATGGACAGACCTGTGGGTGTGTGCTCATCAGTGGGATAGCTGCATCTTGAGGTAGATCTATTCCCATCTTCCTGAGGAAACATGACGCCGATTTCCACAGTAGCTATAGAATTTAGCACTCCCATCAGCAAAGTGTGAGTGTTTCCCCCTTGCTCCACATGCTTACCAGCAGGAGTTGTTACTCATGTTATTTGATCCTGGCCCATTTTGACTGGTATAAGGTGACATCTCAAAGAAGTCTTGATTTGCATTTCCCGGATGGCTAGGGATGGTGGGTGCGTGTTTAAGTGCTTCTCAGCCATTTGTGCTTCCTGTTTTGAGAATTCTGCTTAGGTCTGTGGTCCCTTTTTAACTGGATTATTTATTTTCTTGATGTCCATTTCTTTTAGTTCTTCGCATGTTTTAGATATTAGCACTCTATATTATTTGTAGCTGGTAAAATTTTTTGTACTCCACTCTTTCGTCCAAATAACCATGTCCTTTGTCTTACAGAAGTTTCTCAGTTTCATGAGGTCCCACTTAGTAATTGTTGTACTTAGTACATGTGCTAACAGTGTTCTGTTCAGAAAGTCTTTTACTTTACCAATGAATTTAAGACTATTTTCTACTTTCTCTTTTATCAGATTCAGTTTTATCCATTTGTAGCTGAATATTATACAAGGACATAAGTATAAATCTATTTGCATTCTTATTCCTCTACATACAGACATCCAGTTTGAATAGCATAATTTGTTGAAGATGCTACATTTTTTTCCAGTGTGTATTTCTGGCCTCTTTATCAAAAATCAGGTGTCCATAGGTGTATAGCTTTTTGGCTCAGTCCATTGGTCAATGTGTCTGTTTTAAAGACAATTCCATGGTGTTTTAATTACTATAGCTCTGTAGTACGATTTGAGGTTGGAGATGGTGACACCACAAGAAATCCTTTTATCATTAAGTATCATTTTAGCTATCATCTATGTGTGTGTGTGTGTGTGTGTGTGTGTGTCCATATGAAGCAGAATATTTCAAGTTCTGTGAATAATTATGTTGAAATTTTGGTGGAGATTGCATTAAATATGTTGTTTTCTTTTGGTCGGATGAGCATTTTTACAGTATTAATTCTAAAAATCCTTGATGCTCCATTTTCTAGGGACTCTCCAAATCCTTTTGGCAGACCAAGCATCCCTTCTTCCAGCCTGGGAATCACGTAAGCAATCTTCAATCTCCTTCCTGTCCTCCATTCTGGCTGGTGTAAGATGGAACCTCAGAGTTGTTTTGATTTGTAGTTCCCTGATAGCTTAGAATGTGAACATGTCTCTAAATGATTCTCAGCCATTAGAGATTCCTCTGTTGAGAATTCTCTGTTTAGCTCTGTACTATTTTTCAATTGGGTTATTTAGATTGTCGGCATCTAACTTCTTGAGTTCTTTATAATTTTTGGATATTAGCCCTCTGTCAGATGTAGGGTTGGTGAAAATACTTTCCCAATCTGTAGGCTGCTGCTTTGTCCTATTGACAGTGTCCTTTGCCTTACAGAAGCTTCTCAGTTTCATGAGGTTCCCATTATCAAATGTTGATATAGAGTCTGAGCCATTGGTGTTCTATTCAGAAAATTGTATCCTGTACCAATACGTCCAAGGCTATTTCCTGCTTTCTCTTCTATGAGATTTAGTATACCCAGTTCAGATGCTTCATCGACTTGGACTTGAGTTTTGTGCAGGGTGATAAACATGTATTTATTTGTATTCTTCTATAGGTAGACATCAAGTTAGACCAGCACCATTTATTGAAGATGCTCCCCCACCCCCCAATGCATGGTTTTGGCTTCTTTATCAAAAATCAAGTGTCCATAGGTGTATGGGTTTACTTCAGGGTTGATTTGATTCCATTGACCACTTGTCTGTTTTTGTACCAATACCATGCATTTTTTTTTTATATCACTGTTGCTCTGTGGTATAGCTTGAAGTCAGGGACAGTGATTCCTCCCAAATTTCTTTGATTATTCAGGATTGTTTTGGCTACCCTGTGTTTCTTGCTTCTCCATATGGATTTGAGAATTGCTTTTCAAGGTCTGTAAAAACTTGTGTTGGAATTTTGATGGGGATTTCATTGAATCTGTAGATAGCTGTTTTCACTATGTTAATCTAATCTATCAGTATGTACTCACTTATAAGTGAATATTAACCATAAAATACAAGATACTCATGTTGTACTCCAAAGAAGTTAAACAAGAAGGAAGGCATAAGCAAGGATGCTTGAATCTCACTTGGAAAGGGAAATAAAATAGTCATAAATGACAGAGGGAGGGAAATGAGAGGGGGGATTTAGGATCAGGTGTAGGGATGGACAGGAGAGATGGCCACATGGCCATCAGCATGCATGAAAATCTACAACTGACTGGGGTACAGAAGTGGGGGGCATCTCCAGGACATGACAGATACCTAGGATAAGGGAGGCACCCAAGAAGCAATATGGGTGACCTTAGCTGTGACTTACAACATTGGGGATATGGAACCCGAAGAGGCCACCTCCTGTTGCCATACAGGAACCCTAGTAGATCAATAGGGTCACGAACCTACCTACAAAACTTTGGACCCAAAATGTATCATGTCTAAAAGAAATACAGGGACAGAGGATGTAGCAGAGACTGAGGGAATGGCCAACCAAAAAGGGTCCCAACTTGAGACTCATCCCATGAGCAAGCACCAATTCCCGACTATTACTGTTATGATTGCAGAAAGGAGTCTAACATGGTGTTCTTGAGAGGCTCCACCCAGCAGCTGACTCAGAAGGATGCAGACACTCACAGCCAAACAGTGGGTGGAGCTCAGGGACTCTTATGAAAGAGTAGGGAGAAGGATAGTAGGCTGGAAGGGGGTAGGAACTCCACAGGAAGACCAACAGAGTCAACTGACCTGGACCCTTGGTGCTCTCAGAGACTGAACCACCAACCAAAGAACAGGCTGTACCTCGGCCTCCCACACGTACATAGCAGACGTGCAGCAGGGTCTTCATGTGGGTCCCAAACAACTGGAGAGTAGGCTATCTCAAAAGCTGTTGTCTGTCTATGGATACCTTGTCTGGCCTCAGCGGGAGAGGATTATCTAGCCTTGCAGAGGCTTGATATACCAGGGTGTGTGTGTGGGGGGGGGGAGGGATACCCACGTGGGCTATACCCTCTTAGAGAAGGGCAGGGGGTATTGGGGAGGAGTTGTGGGAGAGGGTGACCAGGAGGAGAGGAACAGTGAATATAAAGTGAATAAACAAAAAAGTAAATAAATAAAATAAAAAAGATAAAAAGTAAGAAGTGACATAAAAAAGTATATTCCATGGGAAAGGAGTAAGGGCTACCTGTGCTTAGAAACTCTGTTCAGAAACCAAGAGTCTCATGCTATCTAACTGTAGGTTAAATATAAAATATTCCTAATTATAAAAATATTACATGGGAAATATCTGTTTTGAACGGGTCAAGAACCAGCCAGCTTTTAGTTGGCCTGGAATTTTTGCCAATTAAAATGAAGACAGCAGAGAATGAGTCCTCTGCCCCAAACTCCAAAGCTGTGTTCTTAATGAAACAGTTATGAGTGGTTGGTGCTTTCTTAAAATCAGGGTTCTGATCAGTTATTCAATCAGATAGATTTCACTTGGATTCTCATTCTCCTGAGTTGAAGTTATGTTGGTGACATAATCATGCATCTTCTCTTTATAAATACATTTAAATGTATTGCACTTATAAGTGAAATAGGATTAAGATATTCTCATTAAATAGATTCGAATGTAATTAGTGTGTAAGGAGCAAGAAAATTAAGTTACCAAGGAAATCAGCTAGACTATCTTTTAATTCCTGGATAATGCATTGACATCGTGCATCGCTCTAGTTCCATTACTCAGCCCCGAATACACCGATGATCTGGGCGATCGTGACAGACACTGACTGCATGAAGTTCTTAAAATATTCCCTTTTATATAGTGAAGGCCTTGGGTTCCTCTGCACTTTTTAATATTCATCTGATTTTAAAACTGTTCTGCTACATCCAATTTAAAATATTGTGAGGCTATGGCAAGGAAGAGAATTATAGACGCTGAGTGACTTTGCATCTGTGCAGTTGGATTTTAGAAGAGCTGATCATACAGAAGACTAGACTGCTTGCCATTAATCCCCACCTCTGGCCCACCTCTCGCATTCCATGAAGGGTAATCCTTCATGCAAGAAGAAGCTAAAGCAATAGGGAAAGCCTCCACCAGCTTCAAAGTGCTCACAAGGATATCAAAGAGTAACAGCCCCGAAAGACTAAAAGTAATATTTATAATCATGATCATAGACATAGAGAGCACAATTTTGGTGTGGAAAAATATAGTATTAACATAAATCTTAATTTACCCATTGAAACAGAAAGGGAGCATAATAGTAAAGCAAATTTGGGAAAGTTTACATGATCTGTATGCAGCACCTTTATGTTTTATTTTGTGCATGTAGATGTTCAAGCAAGTTAAAGTCAATGAAGCTGTACATGCCTCAGCTTATGTTCACCTCGTGTCAGAGCTGTCAAGACTTCTCACACCTTTTCTCTCTGAATTAAGTACCAGTTTCTCTTCTTTGCAGAATATAAATAATGTGTAGGAATAAACGGAGAAAACGAGCAGCCTGTTTCTTGTTTGCATTCTCAAGTTCTATGTCATCCCTCTTGCTAGACCTAAGTGGGAGAGCCATCACAGCCTAGGCATTCCAGTTTGACTCCCCTGTGTGGATACCTGCAGGTCAGTGTCAGAGATTACTGGACACTACTAACTTTTACAACGTAAGGGTAGTTTCTGGTCAATGTTTTTGTTTTTGTTTTTTTTAACCTTCTCCCTTTTGAGCTTTTCATTAAAAAGAAATAACATTCACCCTCTCTGTAATCCTGCCTGGGATCTTTTGGCTTCAGCATTAAGACCATTCGAAGGAAGCATCTTCAACATGGCTCAGTGGGCTATCAAGCAAAGCAGTAATGGATGCATACATCTTTCCCGGAGATACCTACACACGCACATAGAGGAAGAGAAAGAGACAGACAGAGAAACATGAGACAGACAGACAGAAGTCAGACATATCTATGAGAGCAGTTAAGAGAGACAGAAAAGAGAGATTCAGAAAAACCTGTTTGGATGGCTGCCTGCACCCATGAACACACATACAGAAGTCAGAAGTCAACCCTGGGTTTCTTCCTCTATAACTTTTCTGCCTTACTGTTCAAAAACAAAGTTGGTGAGCTATAAACATGAAGGTTGCCCATTGTCTAGGTTGGCTAGTTGGCTGGCAAGCTGAAGTCTATGCCCACCAGCTCTGGAAACCCAGGTGTATGCCATTGTATCTGACTTTGAACATGGGTACTGATGTCCTGAACTCAGGTCCCTCAGGCTTGTACAGTCGGTACTTTACCCACTGAGCCATATCTCAGTCCTCGATTCAGATATCGTTTTCTGTTGGTTGGTAGACACCCACAGCGCATCTGCTTCTCTCTTCATTCAACCTGGTCTAAAGGATGACTCAAGATTTTCTGAAATTTACATGATTCTTAAGTCAGCAAGGCGTGCTCAAGTCTCTGCCAGTTTCACATGGGTTCCTGAATTCCTAAACTCCACTATAAAGAGGACCTTCCCCGGGAACTTTATGACCATAGTTTTGTTTGTGGTACCCTAGGGTATTATCTGAGAGTGTTAAAACTGACTCTCTCCATTATCATCCCACTCTCCATCACAGGCCCGTTCAGAACCTTCCTACCATTTGTAGCAATAACAAGTCATATTTATGTCATCCGTATTCATCAACTTCAAAATGAACCTTGCTATTCTTAATAACGTGTTCTTCAATTTAATTTCATGAAAACATCCCACTGTCATAAAAAAAAAACAAAAAAAAAACAAAAAAACTCCTGCGATGAGTATTAGGATTGCATTTAATTAAATGTTATTATGGAGAAAATGTAATATATAGAACTCTTCCACTTACGAGAAAGATTTAATTCTATACTAGTGGTCTCATTTGTTTCAGTTTATAGCTTATTCTTTAAGATTTTCAGTTACTGTTGCAATAATAAATAATAGCATTTTGTGCTAAAATACACACTGTAACTTTAAGTTTTTTTTTAAAGTTTACTTTTAATCAGGGTTCTTTCTGAAACACTTTAATCTCTCTTCTGGCCCACCACCTACCAGAGGTAGAAAAGAAAGGATACAGGGGAAATGGACCTGATTAGAAATGGTTCTTTGGAGCAAATCCCATCTGCAGTGTCAGGAAATCAGCAGTTCTGTTTGCAGGTCAGCAGCAGCGGCAGCAGCTCAATCCACTCACAGACATTTCACAGACACACCGGCAGTTCAGTTCCGTAGTGTCCGGATAGCAGCAATGGTGCCATGACCTAGCAGTAAGAGCCAGGCCTCAGCCAAATCTGCATGAGTCAGCAGGAGAGATGAGGGCCAATAGATAAGATTCTCGGTTTTGCCTCTCTTGAAGAAGCAAATATCGTGAAGATGTGAAACCTTGAAGCATTTCACTGTGCAAGCAAGCCAAGCTCAGCCTCCGCCATCGCTGTCTGTTGAGTTCTATGTATGTGCCCTTCAAACATCACTTGTCCTCCATGGGGCTTGTCTCAGCATGTGAATCTGACTTAGCAAAACTCCACTTGTCATCTCAGCTGACATCGCTCTGCCAATTTGCCTGAATCTGCAGAAGAGGCAAGAAGCTGCTAGTACACCGCCAGACATTTTTTTGTACGTTTATCTCCATGGAGTCCTGACAAAAGGAGTTCAACTGCACAATGTAAGGCAGACCAAGATATGCATGTCTTTAGTGAAGAATCCTTCATCATGTGTTCCTTCATGTGCTTGCTTTAGCAGAACATCCTTTCACCTGTGTCTGCTTCAGGAAAACACTCTTTCCTGTGTTTGCCCCAGCCAAACACCATCCAACACAACTGACTTTCTAAAAAACCCTTAAGTTTCCACTTCACACATGGCACAAAACTATCTTAACCTTTTCAAGTAACCATCTTAGTGGTGTGTGTGTGTATGTGTGTGTGTGTGTGTTTCCATGTGTCTAAGGAATGACAAATAGGGGTGGGATTACTTGCGTATGGATGTACAAGCATTTTTTTTTTTTTTGAGCTGCCAGATGAGGGTTCTGGGACCCAAACACTGATCCTCTGACAGTGCTGGTACCTGTGAGCATAATAGCAATGGCTCCAAAGCCATGCAGAAATCAAAGCCACCTTGTGCATTAGAAATCAAAAAGACCAACAATTCTTTTGTGTGTCTCCATAAACTAAAACAAAGGGATTCAAAACAAGAATCAGAGTTAGCCAAGCTTCAGGAAGTGGTGTTGCCTATCATTGAACTGTGACAAATCTGTGTGTTGAACCCTGATCTGCCATATGATAGCAATGGGAAGCACTGGATTATACAATGACTGGAACCTCAAAATGAAGTAAGAATGAGGATATGATGATGGGATTAATATAATCAGTATCAGCAAAGACCAGAGCTCTAGCCCTCATCCCTCAGGATACACTGGGAAGGTAGCTGCCTGTGAAGCAAAGGATGCTCACCTGGAACTCCAAGGGCGATGCTCACCAAGCTTCAGGTACCTGAGAAAGAAACCGCTATTGATGCATCTAAGCCTACATTTCCATTTGGTTATATATAGTGTGTATAGGTATCCATATTCTATTTTGGTGTTTGGGAGTGTAAATGTATGCTTAGGTGGGTGTCCACATGTGTGTATATGTGTGGAAGCCTAAGGTTGACATCAGGCATCTTCCTCAATTACTCTCTGATTCATTTGTTGAGTCAGAATCTCTCACTGATGCTTACTGATTCTGAATGTCTAGCTAGTTATCCAGCCTGACCCAGGAGTCTCTGGTCTTTGAGTCTTGACCACTGGGGTTACAGTTGGGCCATTGTGACTCCAGGGCAGTGAACTCAATGCTGAGGATCAAAATACCAATCTTCATTTTTATAGGTTTTTGCCTCCTGGTCATATCCCCAGTTCCTGTGTTTCAAGGACAGCTAGAGTTGACCAAGACGGTTCTATTCAAATATACAGTCTTAATTGGAAAAGAGATTAACAATCAGTCACATGAATTAGAGAGATCCCTTGGGAACCCTGTTTCTGGCTTTTCTCCTTCAGAGAAGTTGTCCTTCTAGAGAGCCCTATATGGATTTTTAACTGGGCAACCAATGTTCACATGTGCCTGAAGTTGAAAGTCTAACTTTCCAGCTCTACATTTTATTAACTTCATTGTCTTGGCTTGCTGTGCAAAAGACAGCACAGTGAACATTTTGGGTTTTGTGAATGGTAAGATCTTGGTTCCCAGGCTTCTCTGCATTTCTCCTTATGAACTAAAACTTCTTCAAAGCTGAGTGTGGCTTTGTAGGACTGTAATCCCAGCTCCTAGGATGTAGAGGCAGGAGAATCAGGAGCTCAAGTCATCTTCCACTCCACAGTGAATTCAAAGATAACCGGAACTAAAAGAGACAGGTCTAATAAAAGGAAAAAACAAGTAACCAGTGAGATGGCTCAGTGCTTGCTGCCAAGTCTAACAACCTGAGTTTAATCCCAAGGATCCAAATTAGCTTCCAAACAAGTTGTGACATGTTTACAAACACAGGCACACACACACACACACACACACACACACACACACACACACACACACTTAAACTTTAATTTTTTTTTTTTAAAAATCAACTCCTAGATAATTTTGCTAATATTATGAGTATTAAAAGTTTAAACAGACCTTCAGGTGGCCAAGAAATCTAAAGACATTATTTTACAGTGAGTTTTAACTTAACACTGATTCAGATACTGGAAAATTAAAGCCCTCTATCCTCCTTGAAAGCAGTAATTTGATGACAGTTGCAATCATACAATCTAATTCTATTCTGTTATATACTAGACATTGAAGCTTTCATGTTTCTGGTTTCTAATCAGGAAAAAAAAAACCTTCCTTTTGGGAAATTGGGGTGGTAGATGTTATAGCCAGGTCAGAGGTAGTAATTTAATTACTCAGTAAATTATTAAACACATATGATTCTTTTGGACTCTCTGAGAGAAATACTAGATGAACTGTCTTCTCCTAACTGTAACTCAATTGTTTTAATACATTTTAAGTAAATGACTTTCAGAAATCATTTGAAAACACGTTTGCATAGTAGCATATGTCCTCAGATTTCTCTTGATATTATCTATGTATAATGAAAATGAGTTTGGTCAGGTCTTATCTGTCCTCCCATTACATTCCAAAATATGAAGAAAGGTTCTTCACACCATCCCACTGACTTGCAAAAACATCTAAGGCTGAGAAGACAGAACAGTCAGTAAAAGTGCTTGCTATGCCAGCATGAAGACATACATTTATCTCTGGATCCCACATAAAAATGCAAGGTGTGATGGCATGATCTTGTAATTCCAGTGCTCTGAAGTTGGGGTTTTCTGATCATTTATTATGGTCTAGTTTACAAGATTCTGTTTTCAATTAACAAGCTGTACAGCTCTTGAGAGACAAAATGTGAGGCTGCTCTTTGGCTTTCACATGGAAGTATTTGTGTTTTCTGTACCATAGTGCATGGGGCTGAGAAATCTTTTATATGAACATGCCTCATATGTACACATATTAAGGGGAAAAGGAGAAAAGAAATCACATGTGACTTGAACTGTAATGCTTATGAAAGTGTAAAAACACACATGGTATGCACTCACTGATAAGCAGATATTAGCCCAGAAACTTAGAATACCCAAGATACAATTTCAAACCACGTGAAACTCAAGAAGGAAGACCAAAGTGTGGATACTTCGCTCCTTCTTAGAATGGGGAACAAAATACCCATGGAAGGAGTTACAGAGACAAAGTTCGGAGCTGAGATGGAAGGAAGGACCATCCAGAGACTGCCCCACCCGGGGACCCATCCCATATACAACCACCAAACCCAGACACTATTGTACATGCAATCAAGATTTTGCTGAAAGGACCCTGATATAGCTGTCTCTTGTGAAGCTATGCCAGTGCCTGGCAAATACAGAAGTGGTTGCTCACAGTCATCTATTGGATGAAACACATGGCCCCTACTGAAGGAGTTAGAGAAAGTACCCAAGGAGCTAAAGAAGTCTGCAATCCAATAGAAGGAACAACAATATGAACTAACCAGTACCCCCCAGAGCTGTGTCTCTTGTTGCATATGTAACAGAGGATGGCCTAGTCAGCCATCAATGGGAGGAGAGGCCCTTGGTCTTGCAAAAATCATATGCCCCAGTATAGGGGAATGCCAAGGCCAGGAAGTGGGAGTGAGTGCATTGCGGAGCAGGGTATGGGGGGGGTATAGGGGGCTTTGGTGATAGCATTTGAAATGTAAATGAAGAAAATATCTAATAAAACAAAGAAAAAAAGAGTAAAACTGAGAATTGGAAACAGGAGCATTGACTGTACGTTGTTCTTTGAATCAGTCTCTACCTCTTTATTTTTGTATAAAACTCGCAATTTTCTTATAGTAAAATATTCATTTTCTCAAGGCCTCTGCAACTCAAGTCTATCATTCTTGTGCTCTGCGTGCTCGGGAATGGTGTGTTCTGCACTTTTCTTGTGGTGCTGTGGGGCTCCAAACATCATTATTCACAGAGACAAATGTATCTTGAGCTCCACGGAGAAGAACTGGAGAAGGTTGTTCATGGCTGTTGCAAGAGCACAGCTTTGATCTCACAGATCCTGGACAGACAACAATGACCTGGAGGAATCAAGAGGCAAGTATGTGTGTTTCCTGTACCATAGTGCATGGGGCCGAGACATCTAAGTGAGACCTTGCCACGAATTACAAAAACACAAAGTAAGATGATCCTAGATTCAAAAATTCCTTAACCATTGCTCTAGTTTACCGGTCAAACTCCGAATGTCAAGGATGGTGCTGTGTGTGGCATCAGACATCCTGGCACCATACTCCTTCCTCAACTGCTAGGAAGAGTGATTGTTTATAGTTCCCCAATGTGCCTCCTTTTTATGGAATTGTCAGGACAGACAGGTACTATGTCACCTCTCACTATCTCTATCCTTTTGGAGGTGACTCAGAGTTTATTTGGCATAGGAGTAGGGCCATAAAATCTCTGACTTGGTCAACTCTGTAAAGTTATCCCCTTGAATCAACAGAGTCCTATGTAGTGGGAAGAGGCTGATGGATTACCCATTTAGGATTAAACTTCTACCCAATATTGCATCCCTCAAGAGTCTAAAGCTCAACCCTCTAAAGACTCATTCTATTTTACTACTGTGCCTGGGATGTAAATCTAAGACTAGAACAGAAACAAATGCAGCTGAAAGTCCACACTCAATAACACACACACACACACACACACACACACACACACA
>NC_034605.1:15506444-15533982 GCF_900095145.1 Mus pahari
AAGAGGTAGGAGAAGGTTTTTATTCAACACCCTTTTAAATATTTGTTGTATAAGTTACTGTATTAGCTAAAGAGATTGTTTGCCATAATAACCTAGAGTTCTCAAAATAAGCCATCCTAAATGAGACCAAGATTGTAGACTGTAGACCTTCATCCCACACAAGATACTACACCATTGTCAGTTCAGGGTACATTGTGCAGGAAGTCAGTCTGATATATTGTCTTCAAGGCTTCCAGTTCCAGGAGTTTTACCTCTACCTTTTTTTTTAAACTTGACTAGAAGTTAGGGAATTTCTTATTTGTGATCTACTCCAGAGAAGAACCAACGTCAAAAGGACAGACTGGTCCATGTTTTAAGTCTAGATCTGAAATAGTTGTTTTCACTCATTTTTCATGGATATGACCCCAGTCACATGACTCCTCCAGAAATAGCAGGGTCAAGAAATGCATAGCTTCAAGGCTCCCTTAGCAAAGTGGGAGTTGGGACATCATGGGAAAAAATAACAAAAACAAAAACAAAAACAAAAACAAAACAGAAAAAAACAGGGTAGGAACATTCACTAGATTTCTTTACAGTTGCCAATATTTCCAAAATGTGGGGATTTCATAGTACAAGCAAAATTCCAACCCACAATTGAAAAAAAAATAGATTTCCTTTTTCCTTTTTTGTCTGACAGTAATCAACAGGCTTTTCACACAGCTATTAACCTCAGATGACCCACAATTTTGGTTTAACACATGTATTAAGTAAAAGAAATGTAAGCCTTTTATGTTTGAAAATATATAAATCTCCTGGAGTAATCTGGTGTAAAATGTATTAATATAAAACATATTTTAATCAAATACATGAATAGGGAAGTATCTTGGATAAAACTTTATGAATCATAGTGACCAGAATTCTAATCACACATTCTATAATGTAATTATGAGCCAAGTGAAAATATACACTATACAGAGTGATGATAGGTACTGTTATTGATTGAATGTTTATTAATAAATATTAAATTAATGTTAATTAAAATTACTAATATTAATTTGTCTTAAAGACTGTAGTCATCTTTAGCAGGAATGTATATTTAGAAATATAAGTAAAAGGATTAGAGAGATGGCTTCGAGTTTAAGAGTGCTTCATGCTCTTCCAGAGACCTGGATTTGGTTCATAGCACCCATGTCAGATGTAACTCCACCAGGAGATCTTATAGTTTCTTCTGGCCTCTGTAAGCACCTATATGAACACATGTGTAAAATACATGGGCAAACACATATACAATCCATAAATAACTATATTTATATACATATATGTAATATAGCAATACCACTGTTATAAATACAGAAACATTGTTAAATATGTCTCCATCTGATGGTGAAAGTGTTGGCCAGTGTGCATTGGCCATTTTCAAAGAGGGCAGCACTGGTAAACAGAGCAAGGCCAAGCATCTGCTGAGTGCAGCCTGGGGTAAGTCTCCCACTCACACAGCCTGTGGGGCCACAATATCACTACGCACTCATTTTAGTATAAACATACAGATCAGGGCTTGACAATATGCTCAGTGGCATCAAAATCTGTTCTTCTCATTACACTCTCAGACACATTCACAACTCTTAAGTCAGCTTGTATGTTAGGAAATCAGAATGAGCCTGTAGAGAGACTCTATGCTAAGTTTGTTTAATGCCTTTCAACCCAGAGACCAGAACACTGGCACCTCCCTGAAGCAAAGGCGGATTCGGTTGAGAGAAGGTGCCATGGGCCCAGAACCAAAGCCTGGGCCTATGTGTCTAATAGCTCTGTCCCAGTTCTCCCACCCAAATGTAGTTAGTTCATCGAATATGGATGAGTTTTATAATAAATTTTATTGCTTAGGAATAGAGACTATATACCATATATAACTTGATCTTTAGGTTTCTAAGGAAACAACTGGAAGATGGAAGTCCTAGGTCAGTCTTTTTGTGGAAAAAATAATTTACATATTCTCTTCTTTGATAATGGATCTCAGTATGAGATTCCCTACAGGTCCATTCATTTCAGAATTTGGTTCTCAGATGATAGTGATGTGGTTTGCGAAGGTTGTGGGACCTCAGAGCCTAGAGGGTTATAGTTCCTCTTTGTGTCTTTGTTTCTATGTTTCTATGTTTCTCTGTCTCTGTCTCTGTCTCTGTCTCTGTCTCTGTCTCTGTCTCTGTCTGTCTGTTTCTCTTTCTTTCTGTAGTTTCAGACATGAACAATCAGCCTCATAATTCTTCTATGACAGCTATAGTGGCTATTCTTGGTTGTCAAGTTGACTATATTTGAAATGAACTACAATCTAGAATTGGACAGCTCACCAGTGAACCGAATCTGGAGGCTGGAAGATAGAAGTTTCTGATCTGAATCTGGATCTGGATCTGGATCTATGGAGGGAGATCTTGAGACACAGTGGTGATTGAATCCAGAAGATTAAGACAGGGAGATCTCCAAGTTCAAGGTCATCTGGGATTAAAAGTGTGGTGGCACACACCTTTAATCTGGGCTACACCTTCTGCTGGAGATCATATAAGGACATTGGAAGAAGGGAGTCTGGTTCTCGCTCTTTCACCTGCTTGCCATGTGGGACTAAGCAACTGCTAGATCCTTGGACTTCCATTTACAGCTACTACTGAACCATTGTTTGGAATTGGACTGCAAACTGTAAGTCATCAATAAATTCCTTTACTATATAGAGACTATCCATAAGTTCTGTGACTCTAGAGAACCCTGACTAATACAACAGCCTTAAGCATATCTTCTGACTAACCTGCCATACTCTGTTGTGAATAGCCCTGGGGTTAATTATATTTGATGTTAAAATTCCATTCTCCTGTGAGGGACTGTGAACAAGGAATGAGTCAGCACTCAGGTGATTTCCTGTAAACCTGCTTCCCATCTTAATTTGTAAAATAAAGGAGAGCTGTTAATTGGGCCAATAAAGGGAAGGTGGAGTGGAAGATTGGGAGAGAGAAGGAGAAAATGGAAGAGAGAGGACTTAGAGGAGGAGGAAGAAGAAAAGCAGAGCAGAAGCACTTGGCCTGGAGAAACTGCAAGTTATACGGGGTCTCACATGTGGAAGATGGTAGTATAGTGGTAGATCTGCCCAATCTAGGCGCACAGCATGTATTCATATTAACTGTGTTGTGTTTTCATTGCCGTGTCATATTTGAGTTGGAGATTTACCACAATATATATAGGACTATACCTTCAAATCAGGTTACAAAAAACAAACAAATAAACAAAACAACAACAAGAAACCAAAAAAAAAAAAAAAAAAAAAAAAAAAAAAAAAACCAAAGCAAAACAAAACACACATCTTTTAAGAAGACTTTGAACTCAAAACTTTTGGTGACAATATACCTGAATGATCAGNGTTGTGTTTTCATTGCCGTGTCATATTTGAGTTGGAGATTTACCACAATATATATAGGACTATACCTTCAAATCAGGTTACAAAAAACAAACAAAAAAAAAAAACAACAAAAAAAAAAAAAAAAAAAAAAAAAAAAAAAAAAAAACAAAAAAACCAAAGCAAAACAAAACACACATCTTTTAAGAAGACTTTGAACTCAAAACTTTTGGTGACAATATACCTGAATGATCAGTGTCTTAAACTTTTAATAAGAAGATTTTTGGTTGTATGGCATTTCAATCCAAAATTTGAATCTGTCTATATAATACTCCTCTGTCTCTTGCTACCTCATACTGCCCAGGAGAAATGGGTCATAGTATCAAAAAGTTTCTGTTGTTATTGGTGGGTAGAGATGACCATGCTACTTAGAAATGGAAGGATGATGAACAGGATGCCTTTAAGTGTACAGGAAAGTCTGATTATTTACTATCTTTTCAATTTCCCTCCCTACTTGGCTGTTAATACATTGTTTTTTTTTTTTTTTCTGTGTAGATATATAGAGATTATGTCTATTGCTGAAAAGGCTTAGCTCAACTAGTCTTTAAGGTGGAATTCACGCAAAACTTCATCTGTAGGAAAGTCTGTAAGAGATGGTTTTAGTTTCCAGGTTCTTAAATAAGATGGCATGTACCTGCCTATATTAAGGACTCTAACCTGAACTTTTGATCTTTTCTTATCTTGAAATTTCCTTTAAATAGGAGCTTCTCTGGTGAGATATAAAGGTTAATTAATTTATGGATATAAATATAAGCATTTACATGCATAGGATGTTCTCTTCTTCTATCTACCAACTTCAACCATGGGGGTCTTATTTAGGTTTATAGTTTTCAGGTTTGAGTTCTCTACTGTGGAATAGGCCTTAAATGTAATGAGACCCACTGCTTACTACTGTGACATTCATACCATTATTACACTAAAAGGCATATATTTTGTCTGGCTAACCATTATCATAGAGCACAACATTCACAGTTTGGTAAGGCTTTGACAAAGATTCTCCCCAAGTGCTCTGCTTATATCTTCTGGCACTTTGAAAGCTAACCAACATAGAGGAGGCTTTCAGGCCAATACCAGCTTGATCCCTCTGTGTCCTATGACTAAAGCATATGGAGCCTTCAACAATAGGACCTCACCACCAAGCTCCATGGTTTAAGTAGTCTAGAAATCAAAATAGGAAATAGAATCCAGTTTCAAATCGTGTCGATATACACTCTCAGTCTACAACTATTGCCATTTCTAGTTCTCAGAGTAAAGAGATAAATATGTTTAGCGTGTGAAGTTTCGCTTAAATTTCATTTAACTCTTTGTATTTTACTTATTCCAATTGGCCAATATGGGTGCCAAGAACCTCAAATATGTATTTTCACAGTTGCTTCCCCTCAGTATTCTTTCTATGACAACTTGGCACACCTGAAAGTTTCATGTTTTGTGGATTTAGATTGACTGAAATAAAACTTTTGATTATATATATTCTCTTCTACTTGCTTTTCCTCCAAAGCATCCCAAGGCACATGAAGGAATAATCTAGTGCTTTCTAACTCCAAACTGTTCATTATAAGCAAACCCTTCAGTTTCCCAGGGAAAGTGGTATTTGGTTTGTTCATCTTAAGGTTTAGTACTTCCCAAGTTCCCATCCTATTTAACACTTTCACATCACAGACAGAGACTCTGACATTTTGAATTTAATTTTCTTTTTCAAAGTGGAAACATATATTCCTATACATCAAATAACTCAAAGAGATAAAAGTTGGTCACCTCACAGAACACAAGCCTGTAGGGAATTTGGCAGTCTTGTGGTCTGTTCTGGACCTTTTTATTGCTTTATTTGCAATTCAAAATCGAAAACAAAATAGCTTTTTGTGTTTTAAATCTGATTGGTCTCAGTACGAAGTACAGATACACAATGAATATGCTTTGTTGCTTTGATTTATTCTCATTCTTATATCTTTGGCAATGGGACTTTCAGTTGTAAGACTCACAAAAATTCTGCATATCACACTTCTTCATTCTGTAAAACTCTACCATTCAGTAACAGTACACACATTTAAAAATATCCCAGGATTCATAGGAGGGAAAGGGCATGAAATGCATATTCTGGAAGTTAGATTATGATTTCTATAAGTACGTGTTAGTTTTAGTTTCTTTCTACTATGGTAATAAAATACTTAGGCTCCAGGGAGGAAGGTCTACTCTAGCTCACAGTTCAAGGAGGTAATCCAACACTCACATTTTGTTCACAGACCACAGAAGTGGGTAGTGAATGTCTATGCATGGTAGGGCTTAGCCTACTCTTTACTGCCACACAGTTCAGGATCCCCTGACCAAGGAATGACACCGCCCACAGTATACAGGTCTTCCAGCTTCAGTCAAGGCACTGGGCTTAATCCCATAGACACACCCAGAGGTCTATCTCCAAGGTGACTCCAGACCCTGACAAGCTGACAACCAATGTCAACTATTATCAATTACATACACAATGATATAAATATAGTGGCTATTTTATGGATTATTTATCACAAAGTATATTTCAGGAAGGATCTTTTAAATAGATATCTCTTGATAAACATAGCATAAAGTTCACTAAATTTTCTTTATGATATTAAAAATGAAAATATAATGGGAAATGCACAGAATAAAGGGTATCATCATAATTACTGATGGCTGTGATTTTATTTGAAAATTAAGGTTACCTCCATTTCAAATCATGTGTACTTGGATGGGCCACAGGCCATTCCCTAAAACTGTAGTTAAATTTCTGATAAAGACACAAGAATGGGCAAAATACAAAAGAAAGCAAGGCCCATCAGAATACCTACTGCTAAGAGGTTGGATGATAGACATAATTACAAGATGGAGGGCTTTAAAATAAGAATGATTTCTCCAAACATCTGCACGTAATATATCTTCTTACATGTGGCATGATGTCTCTCCTAAGTATTTGCCTATCTTATAATCTATCTGCCTATCTGTGTGAATTGTAAGAAATATGGAACTATTTGAGCAGAGGGATCAGTAAGAAAGAAAACATGGCAAAGGTAGCAGTGCCCACTACAAGCAAAGTGCAATGGCATGCAGGCATGAAAATGCCACCAGACACTCACTGTTTAGCATGCTACTTTATAAGTATTATTAATAGTAATAAGTGCTGTGGGAGGACACTGAGTATTGCTGTCTCCACGTATTATTAGTTATGGTATGTAACATGTATGGGGGCCTGACCCATGTTACTTACTGATAGATATTGTTTAAGCCCAGGCTAACAATAAAAAGTTCATAAAACAAGAGAGTAAGACTAAGGGACTCACCCACCCATTCTTAACATAATGAGGGGCAACGAAGTAAACCATTGTTTAATAATAAAGAATAAAGACAAAAGATGACTGTGGATTTTTGTTATAACAAACCACGAAGAAGAAAAGTAAAAATACAATAATAGAATTTATGTCTTTATTTTTATATAGGACATATCAACTTTTTTATTGAAAATAGATCTTTTCTCATACAATATATCCTAATTATAATTTCCCCTCTCTCTACTCCACCCAATTCCTGCCCATCTGATGGTAAAATCTCATTTAGAGCTGTGTGTTCCAAGACCTCTCTCTCTCTCTCTCTCTCTCTCTCTCTCTCTCTCTCTCTCTCTCTCCATAATGTCTAGCTGTGGGTCTCTGAATTCATTCTCATCTGCTGCCAGACAAAGCATCTCTGATGATGCCAGAATAAGGCAGTTATCTGTGAATATAGTAAAATACCATTAGGAGTCATGTTATCAATACCCCCACCTTGTTTTCAAGAACTGAAGTATTTGGTTTTACCCTAGGTCTCTGGGCTGTCTAATCTCTGATACTGGATTATCTAAACAGTGTTAGGTATGGGTTCCCTCTTGTGGAGAGGGACTTAAATAAAATTAGACATTGGTTAGTTACTCCAACATGTTTTGTGCTACCATTGCCTTAGCATATGTTACAGGTAGGACGGCACTGTAGATTAAAGCACTTGTAACTGGGTTTTACATTTCTCTTTTTTGGTTTTCCAAGACAGGGTTTCTCTGTGTCCTGGAGGTTTCTGGCTGTCCTGGAGCTCAACTCTGTAGACCAGGTTGGCCTCAAACTCAGAAATCCACCTGCCCCTGCCTCCCAAGTGCTGAGATTAAAGGTGTGTGCCACCAGTGCCCGGCTTGTGTTTACATTTCTTTTTTGGTAAATTGCAGTGTCCCTGCCTACACCAATGGTATTAGACTACAGAAATGAGGGCTCTGTGCAGGCACCAGCTTGACCTCTCCATGCTCAGTGAGTTGTGCGAGTGTTGTTGGCAACAGTGGGCTTTTGCTGTCAGTTTGCAGAGAGCAACATATTGTCTTGGCAACAGCCTGGGTTGTTTGGGGGCTTCTATGGCCCACTTTGCTCAACAGCTCAATTGGTTGTAACTGTATCCTGGTATTGGAAGCTTCATTTGGTGACAAGATATGGTCACTTGGGACTCTGTCTCCTGAGTTGTTTGAAGACTTCATCAGGATTGCCTTCATATATTTTAGGAAGTTTCCACTGCAATAGGTTTCAATTTTCAAAAAACATGATTTAATATTTACTTTTAAGTGTGTGTGTATTTGTGTGTGTGTGTGTGTGTGTGTGTGTGTGTGTGTGCGCGCGCGTGTACAAATGACTATGTGTATAGCTGCCTGTAGTTCAGAACCTTTGGATCCCTTGAACTGGAGTTATAGGGTGATGAGAGTCACCTGACATAGGTCCAAGGAACAGAACCTTGGAATTCTAGAAGAGTGAGCTATCTCTTCTGCCTCCCAAATATATGGTTTGTTGTTGTTTTGGCATTAATGAAAGAGAGAAACCCCCAGGAAAAGCAGTAATTTCCAGACTGGAGTAACAGATGCGAATCCACACCAAAGACATAATAATAAGAGTAAGAATAAAAGTGAATCGAGGAGATTTAAGAGCAGCCTACCTCCCCCTAAAAAATCAGACCCTTACAAAGGAAGGGCGATTTCTGTTGCAATGTCTTGCTTCTTAGGAACACAATGGTGGCCAGAGCTGGCAGAATCCCATCTTTGGATGATTAGAGAAATCTGCCATTAGCTTGGCCTCTTCCATATCCAGTGATTGTGTCTTTCATAAGTAAACATTTTAGTAGAGCATATTTCTTCACAAATGATCTCTCCCAAGGAATTTTAAAAGACTGTTTGAAATCAGTTTATCAGAGGAGGAGGGCGTGGAGTGAAGGGAACTTGAGTTAATGACATGTCACATGGGGAGGAAATCTAAACAGAGCAGAATGCTTTCCATTTCTACAAAACACTAATGAAGTGCAAATGGAAAGATTAAAGCTCAATTTTTAGCTGTAACATGTTCACATGTAAAATCTTCACTAGTGTCTTAAATTTGGTGCATTTTGCAAAAAGAAACCAAAACACCCAAACAATGATGAAGCACGAACAACACAGAAGCTGAGCTGTCAGGCGATAAAGTACTTGCAGCTCAATGGTGAGAAGCTGAATTTGGATCCCCATAACAAAAGTCAAAGCAGGAAACTGCGGTACATATCTGTAATTTCTGCTCTTGGGCAAAGGAGGCAGGAGAGGGGATCTATCGAGCACTTCTAACTCAATTAGTAAGCTCCAGGTTCAGTGAGAGAACCTATCCTATGTGTGATTGTGGAGAGGACTAGAGAAAGACTCCTGGTGTCAAACTCTGACCTCACATGCACACACAAGAACAGGTACACACACACACACACACACACACACACACACAATCACACATACACACACACACACACAAAATCACACACACACACACACACACACACACACACACACATACACCCCATATGGCTGAAGGAAAAAAGTATCCGAAAAGAGTTTGTGTGTGCTAAGATAATTAAAAACAGTAATAAAGTACAACAATTATTACAGTTGTTACTGCAAAACAAAAGACAATCAATTTTTCCCATGCGTTTGCACCACGCCTAAGCATGCAGAAAAATAACAGTATTAACACAGAAGAGACAACAGTTCAGTGAACGGAGGTTACTTTAGGACTTGGTTACATAGAGAATGAGCTGAAACTGAGCACATTTATGTTTGATTCTAAAGCTGACCAGACACTTAGTCTTTCCTGCTGAGAATCAGTGACATAACACAAACACTAATCCAAAGACCAGTTCAAAGAACTCCCTATGACACATAGTAGAAGCAAAATAGAAAATGCACAGATGTAGTCCAACCCTGCGGCTGAGTTAATGGCTCCATTGCATGTTGCACTTGCACAAGCAAAAGGAGTGGAATTTTGATGTCCAGAATCCACACAAAAGCCAGATGAGCTTGGTAGCTCATCTGTAAACACAGCCTTGGTACATACATACAGAGACAGATAGGGAATCCCCAGAAAAGTTGGCTAGTGAGAGAAGACATGATGGCCAGCTCTGGATTTGGTTGAGAGAACCTGAACTGATGAATAAGGTATATGATTCCTTACAAGAATGACTCCTGGCATCAACTTTGGGCTTCTACCTGCTGTTGCACACACATACACATGCACATGTATATGTACATGTACACACACATGCACATATTAAATGAAGAATTGATCATAAATATGCCAGAGAAAATACAAAATGATACAAGTGAATGGGCTAACTAGATCTGATGAACAACAGCAGATATATCAAATGCACAACTTTAGGACTGAATACTGATAAAGATGTGTGTTTTTCCTTTTAATTGTGAAGTTGAAATCTCTCCATCAAGCTACCATTAAGTCAGGGACCATATGTATATTACATATATTTAAAAAATACATCATTAGAATGATTTAAACTAAACAACAACAAAAAGTCTTGTGTGTTGTAACTGTGACTCCATTCATTTGTTACAAGATACTATGGTAAAGCAAGATTTGTAAAAATAAAATAGGTAAAGTTTCTGAGAAATAGATTTCCAGAAGGAAATAGGAAGATAATTCATCAGGCATGAGTTATGAACTCTTTTTTTTTTCCATTGCCAATCCAACCGAGTATTGTTTCTTGAACTCTTAATGATTGATATTTCAACCTGCATAGTTAACCACACTCATATAATTGGCAGCTTACACTCACATCTATCTTTATCTTGATGCAATTCAACTCTGCACATGCTGGCATTTTTCTACAAACTCTAAAAATTATATTTCAAGTATTTTATATAGACAAATATCAGAAGTTCTGGAACAGAACTTTAGATGTGTTAATATAGTATTCAATCTAATAATATGTCCCCAAATCAGAACACAATAAATGAACAAAGAAAACATGTCAAAAGGATAAAATGCAGAAAATACTTGATTATTTTGAGCCTAGAAGTATGAACCAAGCTATTAAATTATTGAGTTTCTCCATTTAATATCATAAAGTTAATCATCCTAGCATTTTAATCTGAGGTGTTCCTTTCTGCCTCTAAGGATGGAACATGTTGAAAATATGTTTTCACAATTCTAGTCTTGAAAGTATTTGATGCTGTGTGGTTCATGTTGCATAGGACCTGTGGAGTCCAGAGAGGGTATCAAGTGCCCTCGTGCTGAAGTTACAGAAAATTGTGAGTCTCCTGATATGGATGATAGGAGCCAAAGTTGAATCTGAAAGACCAGCCAGTGTGGCTATCCATGGCATTATGTTTCTAACCCCTCAGCTCCCCTTTTAGCTAGCTCTAACTAGTCATGGGTCTACGTTATGAAATATGAGTAGACATAACTTTCTGTCCACACATTGTACTCCAATGCCAACATTGAAAGCAGACTTGTTATAAACAAAGAGTAACCTTAAATATTGTTCCTTGGCAATAACTAAACATGGAAGACGAAGTATGTCTACCCAAAAATGCCACTGAGTGAGTGGGTTATATGACATGTTTTCTGCAATCAATGTGCTTTAACTATATCAATATAAAATGATACCATTCAAATCAAATCAGAAAAATACTAAAATATAAGGCAAAAATGATGCATGTTTCTATCTATAAAGTACAACTCTCATTATTGCGTAAATTTGACTTAATGAGAGATTATTCAGGTTGTCTTCATGGATTATCCCATTGTTAAGTGGAATCAGAAGTGTTAGCAATCTCCGTTTGGAGTTGTGCTCTCACTTGACCTTCAAGCAGACATTCTATAAGAGCTCTACTGGGATGCCTATTGGCTGCCATGCGATAGACAACTCATGCCATGGTTTCCCTCCATCAATTTATGCTCCTACTTCAACTTTCCCAGCATATTTATATTGTCTTAAAGTCTTAACTACTTTCAATCTTGATTACCAACAGATTTGCTCCAGCCTCATTTTTCAGCAAGCCCTTTTTACAAACCGAACTGGGGCCTCACATAAAAGGATGGGATCCCCTCCTGCAGTAGACTATTACAAGGTAATAAGAGTTCTCCAGACATCTAAAAAGACTTCTGGTGGTTTTGATAGAATCTTTTGTTTGTTTTGAATAAGCTGTCAAGTATGTAGAGGTCAAAAGTAACAGGATAAATAGAAAGAATCAGATAGATGGAAACAGCAGCACATTACCAAATCAGGCACTTACAACCTCCAACAGAGATAACTGGAGTGGTCCAATTCAGAGAGCAGACAGCACCATCAAATTGAAACATACAACAGCTTCCCTGTATCATTTAAAATGCCTTCTTTCCTTGGTGGAAAACAGTGTGTTGTGTAATGATTGATAGATATTGTAATATCATTTATCAAATGGTATGTTGCAGTCCTGTGAATATTTCAGGGAAATAAAGAAAAAGGGGTCAAGAACTGAAGAGCCAAACTGAGTAGCTCTTTGAACTGATACTTAGGGCTGGGGGATTGATCTATGGGTAGAGTTGTTGTTGTGGGAGCCTGATGACATAAATTTTATTCTCACCATCATTATAAAAATCTAGACATCATACAGTACAAGGAAAATCTATACCAGATCTTTTTGACCAGATAAGTTAGATGAATTGATGGACAAAGTCTCCAACAACAGATTCTATCTCAATAAAGAAGGTTAATGGCACTGGAGGAAGAAAGATACCCAAGATTGCCCTCTGGTCTCTACATATGTGTGTATATTCTCTCTCTCTCTCTCTCTCTCTCTCTCTCTCTCTCTCTCTCTCTCTCTCTCTCTCTCACACACACACACACACACACACACACACACACTTGCACACATATAAACAACTTTAGTAAAATACATGATGGATGAAGGTTTTAAGTTATTGTATGTATTTTACTTTCAGCTTTATAATAATATATTTCCATTGTTAGCTGACAAAATTGGCTGCCTTATTTGCAAATTTTTATGTTCTTCGCATTTGGAATATGTTTCTGCATAAATAAATGAATTACTTAGGAGCTAGGTGGTCTTAGTTTCAAGATTTGGGCGTTTGAATTACAGTTAGAGTTGCTTACACAAAAATATATGAAGAGTATTTAGAATATAAAATATTCCCCAACAGTTAGGATAACTAAATTAGAATTTAGATTTTCTTTTGTTTTATCAAGAAGAGAATAAAATCAGAAATTCAGTATTTTAATGGTTCAGGCAAATTATCTTCAATTTTTTTCTACTAGTAAAATAAAGACTTACCATGTGAATGGCAAGAAAAATTGTTGAGATTTTTCTTCTTCTTTTTTTTTCTTTTAATGAACTCTTTGATTTGAAATGCCTCAAAAGATGGAAGTCTTGTTGAAATGACATTTCTACCTGGTACTTCTATTTCTCTATAGAAGCTTTATACATTCTGAGAGCATAGGCAGACTCATATCTAAAAGATATTAGCAACCACATTCTATCTTGGAAAACACAGAATCCTAGCCCTCCTGACTCAAGGTAGCCCCACAGTAAATGTAGTTATAGTCATCAAATATCACAAGATCTTCATTAACTGGTTGTGGACAGTACATAGTAAGTTTGAAACGTAAAATTTTACTTTCTAGTCTTTGTTTTACAGAAGTGATTTTAAATGACTCCAGTGGAAATACTTTTGCAAATATGAATAATTCTACGAGAGAAATCTATTCAGTGGACTTAGTTTTAGAGACCAAATTGGAGCTGTCCTTGCAATTTTATGTTGATTGTTCAATGTAGCAACACTTTATAGATGATATTGTTGCTTAAACTTGAAAGGCTTTCTCTAAATATTGTGTATTTGCTTTCCTTGAGGATTCATAGCTATAAAATGCACATTTTGTCCTATTGTACATCCAGAAGACAATTAGTACTTAAATATTCAATTTTGATTTTTGTCTTTATCTAGATCCTGCCTAAATTAAATGAATAGAAAACAAATACATAAAAAATCAACAGCTTCAAATTGAGGCAGTTACAAAGAGATATTTACCCTAACAAAAATAAAAACAACCAAAAAACCCCTCTAATTGCGTGCATTTGATATCAATCAAACTTTATCTCTGATTAAGATCACAGAGTAGTCACCTAATTGCAATGTGGAAAGTTCTCCCTCCCTACCCTAGTTTTGAACATTTCAGTTACTGAATGTTTCAATGCTCTCCAGAGGTGTGTCAAAAAGAAGAGGATACAGTGAGTCGTGAGTCTGCACTATGGCTGTAACTTAGCAATCAGGTCACCAAGGCCTTTGTACTACCTGCAAATAAAAACTAAATTCTCTAAAGTAATCAGGCTAAAAACTACATGCATTTTTTTTTTCTACATGCACTTAGCGGAAGGGAAACGTGCATTTTTTTTTCTTATCCATATCATGTGACTAGTCAATCATCATTTGCATATAATAAAGAAACTAGACATTCATCATCGGTTTCCATTTTGGGCTTCCTTGACTCTGTTTGATATCTGCGTTCTCCACCCACTATTCTTGTTTGTTTCGTTCTCCTATAGCATAACCTACTCCTTCCAGTCCCTTTCCACCTCCCCTCCCATCCACATCCACCCCCTTTCTGTCTTTCATTAAAAGTCAAACAGGCCTTTAAAGGATAAATAAAATAAAATGTAAGAGAAAACAAAAATGAACACATAAGAACAGGACAGAACAAACAGAAGAAAGTGAGCTCAAGAAAAAAAAAACCACATAAAACAAAGATGCATAGACCTACTTATTTGCACACAAAACAGGAATCACATAAAAACAATAAACTGAAAGACATAAAGTATATTCATAGGACCTATATACAGAAAGAGAAAAAATATAAAATTCATTTACCTTAAATTTAAACAATAAGATAAAATTTTTTAAAGGTACAACATGACATCATGAGACAAGGAACCTCCAAAGAAGCTGTTGAATTTGTTTTCTGTTGTCCATCTACTGCTGGACATGCAGCCTATCCTTAAGAGGAGCTAGTTTCCCAATGATACCCCCTTGGAGAAAACCAAATTTTCATTTGCAAGTGGTTGTCAATTGGAGATAGCTTCTGGACTATGGTTGGGGACATGTGCTCACTTCTTTCAGCTCTAGGACTCCAGCTGTATTGATCCCTGAAGGCTCTGTATGTGCTACCACAGTCTTGGGAATTGCTATATGCATAGATCCTGTTAGAGGACCCTGCTTCCTGGGTGTCTTCCATTCCCTCTGTTGCTTACCTTCTTTCTGCCTCCTCTTTCTCAGGATTCTCTAAGCTCTGAGGTGAGAGACTTGATGGGGACATCTCATTTAGGAGTGAGTGTTCCAGGGTCTCTCACACTCTGCATAATATCTGACCATGGGTCTCCGTACTTGTCTATGCAAGAGGAAGCTTTTCTGTTGTTGGCTAGCAGGGTACTGATTTATTACCATATAAGAGTGTTATTAGAAGTCATTGTATTGCTGTGTTCTTTTAGTAGAACTGTGTCACTATGTGTCACTCTATGTACCTGAACTTTCTTGTCTTTGGTTCTTGGTTATCCAAACAGTGGATAACCAAGCAGTATGGATTCCATTTTATGGAGTGGGCATTAAGTTAAATCAGATATCAGTTGATTACTCTCAAAAGCTTTGTGTTACCAGTGCATTAGCATATCTTGCAGGAAGGATATCATTATAGTTAAAAAAAAAATTGTGGCTGGATTGATGCTTACGCTTCTCTTTCAGCAGCATTCAGAGTACCTATATCAAAAATCCTAGCACACACAGGTGAAGACTCTGTATAGGCACTAGCTCCATTTCTTTATGTTCAATGAGTTGTGTGGGAATTGTCTTCAGCAGTAGAATCTTACTGTCATTTTGTGGAGAGCAACTGTGATGGTTTGTATATTCTTGGGCCAGGGAGTGGCACCATTTGGAGGTGTGGCCTTGTTTGAATAAGTGTGACCTGGTTGGAGTAGGTGTGTCACTGTGGGTGTGGACTTAAGATCCTCACCCTAGTTGCCTGGAAATCAGTCTTCCACTAGCAGCCTTCAGATGCAGATGTAGAACTCTCAGCTCTGCCTGTGCCATGCCTGCCTGGATACTGCCATGCTCCCACCTTGATGATAATGGACTGAACCTCTGAACCTGTAAGCCAGCTCCAATTCAATGTTGTTTTTATAAGACTTGCCTTGGTCATGATGTCTGTTCACAGCAGTAAAACCTTAACTAAGACAGCAACCTATAATCAGATGAGGAGAGCAAGAGACTGGGTTGTTGGCAAATTCCTCTGGGAGCCTTTTAGCCAATAACCTAATTGGGCACAACCCATTCTCAGAACTAGAAGCTTCATTTGGTGTTCTATCTCTCCCATATTTGACTATTTCATATAGGAAACTTCTATATTGGGTTTACATACTACCCTCAAATGATCCTAAATTTTATTTGTCCCACCCAGTATTTTCTTCCTCATCCAATTATTCCCCATCCCTTCCCACTTGATGCTCAAATTCCAGTTCCCCCATCTACCCATATCTAAATTATTTCACAGTTCTGAAAGAATCTACCTTTCCTTCATTGTCCCTTACTATATATCTAACCTCTGTGGTTCTATGATTGTGCTTGGTTATCATTGACTTAACAAATGACCACATATAAATGAATACATACCATTTTCTTTTTTGTGGGATACCTCATTCAAGATTGAGTTCCATTCACAGCTGAGTGATATGCCAATGTATCAATATACCATATATTCCTTATATATTCTTAGGTTTAGGGACATCTAGGCTGTTTCCAGTTTCTGAATATTATGAATAAGCAGCAATGAACATGGTGGAGCAAGTGTTCTGTGGTAGAATAAAATGTACCTTGGGTGTACACCCAGGTGGGGTATAGCTGGATCTTGAAGGGTATCGATTTAATCAATTACTTTCTGATTCTGCAACAAGACATGAAGGTACATCGCAGTATAACCACGTGAAGCAAACTCACAATACAATGGAAAACCAAAACCAAAGAGACTATAAACAAGAGCATCAATGCCTGACTTGTATTGTGAAAAAAAAAATTTCAACATTCTTTACTACTCTATCATGGTCAGTGTTATTATGGGATCCTTTGAAAACTTTTTATACCCTAGGATCTGTGCAAGGTACTTGAACTTTATTTATTAAGTCATTGTCTTGGTAGGGTGATGAGGAAGCAATCCTTGTTCCAATTCTCATCTTTTCTGAGGAGAAAGTCACTAAATAGCCATGAAACTCCTTATGCATCTCAGTCACCTGATCTGGTCACCATTATGTTGTTACCCTTCCTACACTTTTAGCAAGTTTCTCCTCTCTCTTCTCACCATCTCCTCTCCTTGTATCACTCTTACAGGATGTGAAGTCTGAGCCATGAGCACCCCTGGATCTCTTGCCTCTTGTTTCTTACCTGTTACTTCTGCCATTGATGGTCACATCATGACACATCAACATTTGTTTTGCTTTGTGGAATGAGTCCTTACTATCTTATATCTTCTTTTTTTCACTTTTTTCTTTGTTTATAATGAGTAAATTTGGATTCTAGATCAGATTGTACAATTAGCTTTGAATTTTTATCCATTCAAATATTGCTCATATAAATATATGTATGTTGGTGTGTGTTCAATAGACATGCAATAAAGCAAAAAATTAAAAAAGAAATTCAAAACTTCAACAGCATTTCTTTCACAGTTATAAAACTGTGATAAAATCGAAACTAATCACTACAGCAAACCCAGCTGAGGAGCTCCTGGGAAAATGTCTTGGAAGTCATTTTTGATGTGTGATTGGGTGCAGAGATACCTAGAAGAGCTGTATATTGTGTTTTTTTAAAGTGTATCTTAGCAGGCTTTTCTGGTATGCCTGTTTTCAAGTTAATTATTTAATGATACCATGGAAAGTTGCAAGAGAGAGGGTTCAACTAATAAGAGCACTTGCTTACAATTTTCCTGAGGACCTGAGTTTGGTTCCTAGCATTCCCACTGAACAGCTCACAGATACCTGTAATGCCAGCTCCAAGAGATCCTGTGCCTTCTTGTGGCTTCTATGAGCACTTGCGCGTGTGTGCGTGCACACACACACACACACACACACACACACACACTTCTAAGAAAGCACTTCCTATTTTTTTCTGAATTTCACTGTTTTGTTCTAAACTAAGAAGAATTCTTATTTAAACAAGATATATTCAGTTACGTTACTGGATCTATGATTTCCCTCTGAGAAACAGATTTTTATCATAGTTAATAATTATCCATTGTTAAATCTCAATAATTGTCACTTGTCAATTGTGCTTGGTCTTTATACATTTCCTAATTTAATTAACTAAGGATTTCAACCTTCTGCCAATATATTCTCCCTCCTGTGTTTTCTAGGTATGAAGACTTCGATACAGTTTCAAAGCGAGGCTACTCTTTATTCTTTACTAAATGTTTCTCATTCTGGGATTGCAAGCTGAATAACAAAGAAGACATTTTTCTTCCTGAGCATCCATCCAGCACAACTTCTCCTCAGAGCAGAGCCTTGCTTTTATAGATCTTAGAAGATGTGCAGATGTACATATTGCATTCCAAAGGGGTCTCCACAAACAGTGGGCTACCCAGAGTCACACAGGCTCTGCAGCCAATGAGCCAATGCTCACCTTTCCTCTTTCTTTCACTTTAAGTGATTGGCAGGCAAAACACTAGAGATAGCTTTTGTCACATGGCCAAATTGGCTTAGATGAGGGAGAGTTGCTGGAAACTTTTTGTTCTATAGCTGTAACTATTTTAAATTGAAGGAATGATTGACACTCTAAATTGAAAGTTCTAGAATGTTGAATGTATCTTTCTAGGCTTTTTGGTTTTATTGTCATTGGCTTTTGCTTTTATAACAGTCAAAAATCTCCTGTCATATCTTAATACCTTGGAAGAAATCCTATTTAAGGTAGCTAGAGAAGGCAATCTGTATATTTCCCTGGGCATCAGTAACCACAACAAAATATCATCTTTAAAATTCTGTGTTCTCTTGGAAGTCTTAGGAAGATTTAAGCAACTGAACTACATGCCAAGATGCAAATCATCTTTAACATCTATATCTATCTATCTATCTATCTATCTATCTATCTATCTATCTATCTATCTATCTATCTATCTATCTATCTATCTATATGCATCATGTAGTATGTAATGTATGTATGTGGTATGTATACATGTATTGTGTATGATTTACCCACCTATTTTCCATCCATCCATCCACCCATCTAAAATAACGAGCTTGAAATTTGAAAGGAAATTTAAGAAACACACAAGCTGTAAGGAGAAATGGGAAGATGTACCATGGAAATGCATTGACAACAGGCTATGTGGAATGCAAATGTTGCTGTCACTTATGAGTTGGATGAGCCAACAGAAATTGCAGTGAAATTCTTGAAGTCTCGACTCCCTGCACTTAAACTGAGATAATGACTTCTAAGAGCTGTGGGCTTGTGATGATTAAACGTCACCTGCAGGAATTGTTAGCAGCTCTCTCTGATTCGTTATCACATTACATGTTTTCTGCTGTTGCTGCTGGTCCATTGTAGTATGTTTAAAATGTGAAAATATCAGGGTTAGAATGTGACATGTCCCCTATAGTCACATGTGTTTAAATGCTAGGTCCCTAGCTGGTGGTGGCATTGTTTGATGAGGTCGTTGAACTTTGGCTAAATGGCACCTGGCTGCCAGACTTAGGGTAAGGCTTGAGGGTTACAGGTTAACTCCACTTCCTATATAAGCTCTCCATGTCCTGACTCTGCAGTAGATCTAACTAGCTGTCTTGGGCCTTGTTAAGATAACTTCTAGCTACGGTGGACTATAACTCCTGAACAGCATCAAAATAAGTCCTTCCTTCCTAAACTTGTTTTAGTTGGGCAATTAGTGTGTGTGAACATGTGCACATGCTTGCATGTTTGTGTATTTGTGTGTATGTATGTGTGTGTCTGTGTGTGCCCATGTCTGTGTGTCCATGTACTCCCAACGGGTGTGTGTGTGTGTGTGTGTGTGTGTGTGTGTATGTGTTTAGAGTGGGTAACAAAATCTTCCTAAAGTCATCTTTGAGGTGTGTCTGTAGCATGTATCTCCCCTTTCCAAGGTCTATGACTTCAGGAATCATTTGTCAGTTGCACCCCATATAGTATGCCAGTTACCTTGGTTTTTTGTTTGTTTTGTTTTGTTTTGTTTTGTTTTTTGTTTTTTGTTTTGTTCTTTTTGTTATTCTGTCTTTTTTTTAATTGATTTATTTATTTTTTCCAGAGCTGAGGACCGAACCCATGTCCTTGCGCTTGCTAGGCAAGCGTTCTACCACTGAGCTAAATCCCCAACCCCGCACCCCATATAGTATAAAGATGAATAATCTTAAAAAGAATAAAGTTCTAAAGAGAAGATAAGCTGAAACAAAAGACAGATCAAAATGATAACCCGTATAATCTGTTCTCTTTATTATTTACTTTTATTGCTACCCAGCATAAAGGATTATGCTACAATAAAGAAGTGTGCAGCATAATTAAGGTGCAAATATGTCTGCCCTGAGAAATCTGTTTAAACAGGGTTTAATGAGGAGACTTAATAGGAAGTAGAAAGGCTGAGGGATGAGGCTGTCCCATGTTACCCTATGCTAGCCCACCAGGAACACCATAAGGCGTTTCTCCTTTAGAGCATAATGATTATATCTTCTCTTCTGCCTCAGGTTTCTGCTCAGAGTGTGTGACCAATCCTACTTAGCACCAAACATGACAGAAGCTCACCAAACCTGAGAAGCCTGATACAGCTGAGAGGCCCGAGTATCATATAAAGCCTCATCAGACCTTTGGGCCAGGCTGGCAAACTTTGATAATTTCCCAACTGAATGAGATGGCTCAGTGGGTAAGAGCACCCGACTGCTCTTCCAAAGGTCCAGAGTTCAAATCCCTGCAACCACATGATGGCTCATAACCATCCGTAACAAGATCTGACACCCTCTTCTGGAGTGTCTGTAGACAGCTATAGTGTACTTACGTATAATAAATAAATAAATCTTAAAAAAAAAAAAAAACAGCCAGTTTCATGGATGTTTGAGTGTACTCCGAGGGACTGGAGAAATAATTCAGTAGTTAAGAGTGTTGGCTGATCTTCTAGGGTCCTAGAGCTGATTCCCAGCACCCACACTGCAGCTCAGGGCAGTCTGTAAATTCAGTTTTGTGAATCCTAATGCCCTCTCTTGGTTTCCTTGGGGATGAAGCACACACTTGAGATACACAGACTTGGATGCAGGCAAACTACACATACACCTAAAAACATTTTAAAATGTAGGTGTAATGTGGTTTAAGCACAACCTCCTTGTCATCTTATCCTCTCATTCTCAGCTCTCTTTCCTTTGCGATTCTCTCTGTTCCCCTGGAAGAAGATAATTTCAACTCTACTCTAATGCTATCTGTGCACGTGTAGTTTTGTGTCTGTACAAAAATCTAGAAGCCACAAATGTCCTTCTGAGGCAGACTTCACTATACTAGTGTCTGAAGTCTCACCCATTTCTTGCACATGACTGTTGGTACAGGCAAACACTTTCTGGATAGGACTCCAGTCATTCAGAAAATAGCACTAACAACTGGCAAAAGCGACTTCATGATATCTTTAAAAGTTCTATATAATAAAGCCATGATATAACAGAGTAAAGACAGTCCAGGGAATGGCAGAACATTTTTGCTATCTATACATCTAATAGAGGCTTAATATATAGGGTATAAGAAGATCTCAGAAAAAAAAAACTATGAGGGAATGAGGCCACTTAATCAATAGACAGCTAATGATATGAGCAGATATTTCTGAAAAGGTGAAGCACAGATGAACAGTGCCCACAGATAGCATCTCTAGTTCGTTACTTCCACTTCTCCTGCACAGTCCCAAGCCAATACCCACTCCAGTACTTCCTGGAGGCTCATTTCATCTTATGAATTATCTCACCCAGGACAGTGTGGAACTCTGACATGGTGTGGATCTGGGAAAAGCCCCTGGGGCCAGAATTTTGACATGTGACTTAGAAGTGCAAGATGAGATGAACCCTTGGGCCTCAGCTCCTTTATCTATGCTGTACTGATCGAGTGTCTGCACTCTCTAAAGTGATTCTGTAAGGCTTTTATTGGAATGTGCCACACTTTTCCCTGCTGTCCAATGCTCCTTTTTTTTTTTTTTTTCATTTTCCAATTGGGAACTGACTCTCCATCTCTAATCTCTACACATTTTCCACTCAATCATTTCAACCCTTACTGAATTTTAGGTTCTTCTGGACAGAACATTCTCCCTTTGTTTTCATGGCTGATTTCAGATACATTATATAATCAAAAGGAAAGCTCTCTGACTCGCTCTCTCTCTGTCTCTCTCTGTATCTCTCTGTCTCTCTATCTCTGCCTCCGTCTCTGTCTCTCTCTCTCTCCTCTTTGTCATGACAGCTCTCTCCTTAAATGTGTGCATATGGAGGCAGAAATAAACTTTGGATGTTATTGTTTAGGTACTATCCACCTTAGTTTCTGAGACAATGTCTTTTTTCTGGACTGAAACTCATTGATTAGACTATGCTGGCTGACCAGTGAGCCCCAGGGAAGTCCTTGGCTAGTATTAATTTCACACCCTTCACATCATGCTATCCGTGCCAAGACATACAAATATAAATCAACATTGCAGACACTCCTCTTTAATTTTATCAATTTTTAAAATTGGTGTGAATAAAAATGCTTTTCCTCACTGTTGATTCTGACAACATAAAAAGAAATATCAGATGCTAAAATGTAGCATAAAATGACTTAAAAATTACAAAGTATGTGATGTATATTTAAAGTAATTCTCATAATATCAAAGGGTAAAGAAAAAGTGGTAACTTAAAGTAGAATTCCAGGGGATAAAAAGCAGTGTAATTCATAAGAGTTTTCAAACAATCAATCCTAGAATTGAGAAAACATTTCTCTGAAAACAGACTAAAGAATTCCCTGAAGTAGAGATGACTAGGGACGTTGAAATAAATTATGAAATCTCTAACATGACTAATTTTTTTCCCAGCTTTAATTAAATTGACCTTAACTGTGCCGATAGGTTTCTATCTTTAAATCTCACAGAATTTAATATATACACCCTTACAGTAATGGTCTTATGAGGAACATTTAAAAGTTCTCATTTGCATACTCTGACTTAACTTTCTTGAACTGCAGGGACTCATTCCACTTTATTCAATTCATTTTTACTTCGTGTGAGTTTTTATGTAGCACAAGCATGAAACTGAGACTCTTAGCAGACAAACACATCAGTGTAAATTAAGCAGCAGAACACATGAAGATGTCTCTAAAGAACATGTTCCTGCATTCTCCCTACCTTCTCATCATTAATAATAATGCTATTCCAGTGGTAACTTTTTACCACAATAATGAAAGCCCAAGACAACTAAAAGAAACACAAAAGCTTTGGGAGGGCTCAGTTTAGAGATGGATGGCTTGGCTGCTTTGAATATTTTAATGCTGTGCACGATATCAGGAGTGTGTGGCAAAATGAAACTGTTATCTCACTGTTGGGAAGTAAAGGAGGAGGTGGCAGGCTCAAATCCTACAACCGTCTGCACAGGCCCATGCCACTGACCTAACTACCTCTCCATAGGCTCTCCCTCTTAATGGCTCCACCACCTATGACCAGTACTCCAGAAAGAAAATAATTTATACATCTGATCATAACTGTACGCATACCTAGGACTTCAACACAGTTAACTGTGCTGTTATTAGAAGGCCATTTGGTCCCATTACAGTATCTTGTCCAGGTATTTCTAAGAGTTCCTACAGAATTGTCCCACATTCTATGGAGCAGGCTTATGAATGGTCACTCAGTGACACTTCCATAGTACCTTCTTGCCTCTGTCTCCAAGGTTCTCAGTGAAAGTCACAATTGTCTAATCCCTTGGCTTCTGGGCCTGTGACAGAACACAAGACAGAAGGGAAACTCTTGCTTGTGAGGCTCTCTGCTCCTCATAACATATAAACTCTTAGTAACCTCAGAAGTAATTTTATTCCCTCTCATACTGCACAGAAATAATTTTCTCTATTTGTTAATTTATTTATTTACTTTACATCCAGATCATAGCCCCCGACTCCTTCTAGTCTCCCACATATGCATCCCTCCCCCAATTCATCTCTGAGAAGGGTGACATCCCCCTGGATACTAACCCATCCTGGCTCCTCAAAGTCACTGCACATTTAGGTACTTCCTCTCCTACTGAGGCCAGCCAAAGACAGCTCAGTTAGGGGAACAGGATCCACAGGCAGGCAACAGAGTCAGGGTAATCACCCTGCTCCAGCTGCTGGGAGACCTGATCAAGCTGCATGTCTGCTGCCTAGGTCCAGCCCAACCCTTGTATATTCTTTGGTTAGTGGTTCAGTCTCTGGGAGCCCCCAAGGATCCAGGTTAGTTGATTCTGTTGGTCTTCTTGTGGAATTTCTATCTCCCCCAGCTTCCACAATCCTTCCCCTAACTATTCCACAATACGTCCAGAGCTCTGTCTAGTGTTTGGCTATGTGTCTATGTATCTGTTTTAGTGGCTGGTTGGAGCCTCTCAGAGGAAAGTAATGCTAGCCTTCTGTCTGCAAGCAAAGCAGAGTGTCATTAATAATATCAAGGATTGTTTCTTGCCTATGAGATGCATCTCAAGTTGGTCTAGTATTTGTTGACTGCTCCTTCAATCCCTACAACATCCTTGTCTCTGTACTTCTTGTAGGTAGGACAAAGTGTAGGTTGAACATTTTTGCGAATGGGTTGGTGTCATGGTTTGAATATGCTTGGCCCAAAGAGTGGCACTATTTAGATTTGTGGCCTTGTTGGAGTAGGTGTGTCACAGTGGACGTGGGCTTAAGACCCTCACCCTAGCTTCCTGGAAGTCAGTCTTCCATTAGCAGCCTTCAGATGAAGACATAGATCTCAGCTCCTCCTGCACCATACCTGCCAGGATGCTGCCATGCTCTTGCCTTGATGATAACAGACTGAACCTCTGAACCTGTAAGCCAGCCACAATTAAATGCTGTTCTTATAAGAGTTGCCTTGGTCATGGTGTCTGTTCACAGCAGTAAAACCCTAACTAAGACAGTTGGTATTTTTATCCCTCCACTGGTAGTCCTGCCTGGCTTCAGGGGGTGGCCACTTTAGGCTCCATATCTCCCATTNCTAAGAGCCTTAGCTGGAGTCTCTCACATAGAATGCCTGTAGCCTCCCTAACTCAGGTCTCTGACACATTCTAACATGCTCTCCTGATTTCCATTCATTCTCCCAGGCCTCTTTCCTTGGCTCTCTCTACATTCATTCCCCATTTCCAATCCCCAACACCTCTCCTAACAAGTTCCCTCCCTACATTCATCTTCAACAACTATTTTAATTCACCTTCTGAGTAAGATTCAATCATCCTTCCTTGAGCCCTCCTTGTTATTTAGCTTACTTGGGTCTGGAAACTGTAGCTTGGTATCTTGTACTTAATGGCTAATATCCACTTATAAGAAAGAACTACTGAAGTGGAAGTTTCTGGATGTCAGGTGACAGACTCATGTTTTGTTATGATAGACTTTGTAAGACCCCGAAGGGAGGAACTCCCTCGAGTCCGGAACTCTCTCTCTTCTCTGTCTCTCTCTTATGATACACTTTCTCTGCCTCTCTCACTATGTCCCTTATGGTATAGTCCTGCAGTCCCTCAATCCGTTGCAACCTCCTTTCAATGTCTGGGGCTGACTGCCCAATAAAAGCCATAATCACTGAAGCCCGCTGCCCCTCAGATGTCGGGTCAAACGGGGTATATCTCCTATAGGCCTCCATAAACCTTTCTAGAAAAACTGAAGGGGGTTCTGTTGCCCCCTGCATTACCTCTCTTACCTTGGCCAAATTTGTGGGCCGACGCGCGGCACTTCTGAGACCCGCCACCAGAGCCCGGCGATAATTGGACAGTCGTTCCCTACCTTGTGCCGTGTTATAATCCCAATGGGGTTGAGTCAAGGGGAATCCTTCTTCTATCTCGACCGGGGTCTGAACTGGTCGCCCAGCCCCATCTCGGACATTTTTCCGAGCCTCGAGGAGAATCCACTCTTTCTCCTCAGTGGTGAAAAGGGTTTGTAGGAGCTGTTGGCAATCGTCCCACGTCGGCTGGTGGGAATACATTAGTGACTCAGTTAGGCTTGTGAGCCCTGTGGGGTTCTCAGAAAAAGAGGGGTGGTTAGTTTTCCAATTATAGAGATCAGAAGAGGAAAGAGGGCAATACTGTAATAACTGTAAGTCGTTTTGGTCAGCAGGGGGAGCCCCGACCACTCTGAGGAGGAGTGCAATGGTCGAGGAGTCTGCTGGTCCCTCCGGGGAGGCTCCGCGCCGACTCCTCGTTCCGGCTGAAGGTCCTCCGCCCCCAATTTCAGGGGCTGGGGCCATAGGAGGGGCCGCGGGCAGGGGCACAGGAGCAGTCTGGGATTGGAGGACTTGTGGGTAAGGAGGGGGTTGTGTGGAGTCAGGCCATTCAGGGGGTTCTTTAATCTCAGGGTAGATTTTAGGAGGATGTGTAGGCGGTGGGATGGGCTTGCCCTCCTCATCAGGTTTCGGCGTTGTGTTTTTCTTTTCCTCGTCTTCCTGGGCCTCCAAGATCTTAGTACCGGGGCGAAGGGGTGGAAGGAATGGACGGACCCACGGGGGTGGGGATCGTGCTAAATCTTCCCATACCACGATGTAGGGCTGCTGGTCCGGGTGGGATCCTGCTCCTTCCTGAAAAACAATAGCCTTTACGGCCCTGATGGTTGGTAAATCAAAAGTTCCCTCGGAGGGCCAGCCCACGCCAAAAGCGGGCCATTCCGTGGAACAATAAGTTAGCCAGGGTTGTTTTTTGACTACCACTGATAGGTTCTGTCCTCTTGCCCTAACGTCCATCCAATGGTCTTGAGTCAAAGACAGGGGGGTTGTAACAGTCTGACCCATGATGAAGAACAAAAGCAGAGACAACACAAAGATAGAGACAAGAGCTATTAACACGTCTAGACACATTCGTCCACGCCTGGACTTATACAGCCAGCCAAACGCTACCTCCGATGGGGTGGGATCTTGTGTCCACTCTCTCTCGGGCAGGAAAAGCACCCTGTCTTCTCTGCCCCGCCAAACGACAGCCGGGTCACCCCGGCTGCCCTGTGCCCTGGGTATTTCCTCCTCCAGGATTTCCCCCAAAGCGTCCTCCAGGGGTGCAGCTGTGCGGCCCTAGGGAGTCCCCCTCCGCGTGCCACTGAACCCTCATGAGTTCAACGGCAGCTGCTAGAATACCAGTTTCAGATCAGAGAACAAAGAAGAGGCACAGACACAGCGGCTGCACACTTACACACAAACACAGACACACAAACGTACCTCCAAGGGGCGTCTTCGAGTTTCTAGGGACCCCAGTTCCCGGCCAATGCACCAAAATGTAAGACCCCGAAGGGAGGAACTCCCTCGAGTCCGGAACTCTCTTGGGTCCCCAGAAACGCGAAATACACCTTGCTGCAAAACACATGAGGTACTTTATTGACGAGGCCCCGGGTCAACTCGTATCTCACGCAGGAGACAGAGGAAGTCGACCCAGACCCTCAGAAGTAAGGGGTTTTTATGGGATTAGGGTTGGGGGGGGGGACGGGGAGAGTTGGCGCGGCCACAAGCGGGTGACTCATGGGAGATAGTACGTGTGAGTCAGCCGGAGCGGCTGGTATGTGACCCTGAGCGGGCCGGGGGAGATACCTTCTTGCCAGATGGTCCTGACATAGTAGTGAGATTTAC
>NC_034605.1:15534145-15554720 GCF_900095145.1 Mus pahari
GATGGAGTTTACCACCCGCTTTGGGCTGCATTCCCAAGCAACCCGACTCCGGGAAGACCCGAACCCAGCGCGCCGGGGGGCCGCTCCCGGCCTCACACCGTCCACGGGCCTTGAACTCTCTTAGCTTTACATTTTTAAGCTTTAAATCTGTACAATTTTCCTTTCAACTTGTGTGGTGCTGTGCTGAGGTAAGACCTGTGGCAGGACATGTAATGTTTAGAAAGAGTATAAATAGGACTTGACAGACAGTGAAGGTGCTCTTGCATAGCTAGCTTTACAATGTTTAATTGGTCTCCCTTCTTCATCTTTGATGATCTTCACTTAGTTGAGAAAGGCAAGGCAGAGAACTTCTTCTGTCATCCTGGCTGCTCTAGTCACTGCCACTGGTTCATGCTGAGGCTTCACTCTTCAGGGGCCTGGTTGTTTCTCCTGGCTTGTGCCATCTTTGCTGATTCCTGTTTGCCATCTCGACACTATTAAACTGGACTGATGGTATCCTGACAGAGATTGGATTTGCTCCATGGAACTACTTCTCAATGAGTCCATATCACCCATTTACCATCTTTTTTCCTCTATCTTTGGACAGTGGGCTAGAAGGTAGGGTTGAAACATTTGACAACCCTTATTAAATATAGGTTTTTAAAAATCTAAGGCTACACTGAACCACGCATGTCCTTTTGGGTCTGTGTTACCTCACTCAGGATGATAATTTCTAGATCCATCTATTCACCTGCAAATTTCATAAAGTCCTTGTTTCAAATAGATGAACAATATTTCTTTGTGTAAATGAAACACAATATCTTTATCCATTCTTCTATTGAGGGGCATCTGGGTTGTTTCCAATTATTGGCTATTATTAATAAAGCTGTTATGAACATAGTAGAGGAAGTATTCTTATGGTATAGTAGGTCATCTTTAGGGTATATGCACAGAATTTGTATAGCTGGTCTTGAGGTAGAACTATTCCCAATTTTCTGAGAAACTGCCAAATTGATTTCCAGTAGGGTTGTTCATATTGGTACTCCCACCAGCAGTGGAGGAGTGTTCTCCATGCTCCATATTCTTGCCAGCAGGTGCTGCAGACTGAGTTTCTTATCTTAGCCATTCTGATGGGTATAAAGTGGAATCTCAGAATCATTTCGGTTTGCATTTCCCTAATGACTAAGGACTTTGAACATTTATTTAAGTGATTCTCGACCATCTGAGATTCCTCAGTTGAGAATTTTTAGTCTAGCTCTGTAATCCACTTTTCAATTGGGTTATTTTGGTGTTGGTGTCTAACTTCTAAAAATCTTTATATATTTTGGATATTAGCCTTCTCTCAGATGTGGAGTTGATGAGGACCTTTTTGCAATCTTTAGGTTGCCATTTTGTCTTATTGATGGAATTTTTTTCACCTTACAGAAAGTTTTCGGGTTTCATGGGGTCCCATATATCAATTGATGATCTTGGAGCCTAAGCCACTGGTGTTCTGTTCAGGAAAATTTCCCCTGTGCCTATATGTTCAAGGCTATTTCTCACTTTCTCTTCTATGAGACTTAGGGTATTCAGTTTTGTGTTCAGATCCTTCATTGACTTGGACTTGAGTTTTGTGTAGAGTGATGAATATGTATCTATTTGCATTCTTCTACATGTAGACATTTTGTTTTGTACCATTTGTTGAAGATGCTATGGTTGTTTTTTCCATTGTATAGTTTTGGATTAATTGTCAAAAAACAAGTGTCCATAGGTATGTGGGTTTCTTTTACAGTCTTAATTTGATTTCATTGCTCAACCTGTCTGTTTCTATTTAAATACCATTCGGTCTTTTATGAAAATTGCTCTGTAATACAGCTTGAGATCATGGATAATGATACCTTCAGAAGCTCTTTTATTGTAAAGAATAGTTTTAACTACCCTGGGTATTTTATGGAGTTGAGAATTGATCTGAGACTTTTCACATGAAGGGGTGTTGGATTTTATCACAGGCTTTTTCAGCTTCTAGTGAGAGGACCATGTTTTTTTTTTTCTCTATGTTTGTTTACATGGTGGGTTACGTTGGTGGATCTCAGCATATTGAACCCATAAATTCCTGAGATGAAGTTTACTTGATCATGGCAGATAATTTTTTGATGTGTTCTTTGATTCAGGTGGTGAGTGTTTAATTGAGGATTTTTGCACTAATGTTCATAAGGGAGCTGAAATTCTTTCTTTGTTGGATCTTTGTGTAAGATTTAAGCATCAGAGTGGCTGTGCCCTCATAGAGTGAATTTGGCAATGTTCCTTCTGTTTCTATTTTGTGAAAACGTTTGAGGAGTATTTGTATTAGCTCTTCTTTGAAAGTCTGGTAGAATTCTGTGTGAAAACCATTGGACCCTGAGCTTCTTTTGGTTGGGAGACTTTTAATGACTGCTTCTATTTCCTTAGGTGTTATAGGCATGTTTAAATTGTTTTTATGATCTTGATTTAACTTTGGTAATTGAAATCTATATTTAAAAAAAATCATCCATTCAATTTTGTGGAGTACAGGCATTTGAAGTAAGACCTAATGATTCTTTGGATTTCTTCAGTGTCTGTGGTTTTATTTCCCTTTTTATTTCTGATTTTCTTAATTTGGATATTGTCTCTGCATTTGCATTGTCTCTGTTTGGCTAAGGGTTTGTGCATTTTGTTGATTTTCTCAAAGATCCAGCTCTTGGTTTTGTTGATCCTTTGAATTCTTCTCTATGTTTATAATAGATTGCTTCAGCCTTGAGTTTGATTATTTCATGCCATCTGTCTCTCTTGGGGGTGAGGGCGATTGCTTCTTTTTGTTCTAGAGCTTTCAGGTGTGTTTTTACATTGCCTGTATGAGATCTCTCCAATTTCTTTATGAAGGCATTTAGTGCTATGAAATTTTCTCTTCACTGCTTTCATTGTGTCTCATAATTTTGGATTTTTAAAATTCATTTTCATTGAATTCTAGCAAGACTCTCTCTCTCTCTCTCTCTCTCTCTCTCTCTCTCTCTCTCTCTCTCTCTCTGTGTGTGTGTGTGTGTGTGTGTGTGTGTGTTTCTGTTCTTTATGGTTTTGCTGGTACGAAATTATTTATTTCTTGGGTATATTTGAATATAGTTCATCTCATTGAGTCGGAGCTTTCCTTCTAGCATTATCTTTAGGACTGGATTAGTGGAAAGATAGTGCTCAAACTTGGTTTTTACCATGGAATATCTTGTTATCTCTCTATATAATTATTGAAAGTTTTGCTGGGAATAGTAGTCTGGGCTGACATTTGTGATCTCTTAAGGGTTGCAAAACATCTGCCCAGGCCTTCTGGCTTTTAGAATCAGGTTTAATTATGATAGGTTGCCTTTATGTGTGAATTGGCCTTTATGCCTTGTGGCTTTTAATATACTTTCTTTGCTGTATACATTTAGGGTTTTGAATATGTGGCAGGAGGATTTTCTTTTCTAATTCAATCTATTTGATGTTATCTAAGCTTCTTGTATGTTCATACCTATCTGTTTCTTTAGGTTACAAAAATTTTCTTGTATGTTTTTGATAATAATAATTTCTTGGCCTTTGAGCTGGGCATCTTCTCCTTCTTCTATTTCTATTATTCTTAGGTTTGGTCTTTTCATAGTGTCCAAACTTCTAGAATGTTTTAGGTCACAAATATTTAGAGTTTGAATTTTCCTTGAGAAATGTATCAATGTTTTTCTACCATATTTTCTATGCCTGGGATTCTCTCTTGTATTCTGTTGATGATGCTTGTGTCTATAGTTCCTTCCCTCTTGCCTAAATTTTCCATCTCCTGATTCACATAGTTTGTGTTTTCTTTATTGTTTTTAATTCCATTTTCAGTTCTTGGACAGTTTTATTCATTTTTTCACCCGTTTGATCTATTTTGATGTCTTTGAATATTTTCCTTTATTTCCTTAAGGGATTTATTCATATCCTATTTAAAGGTCTCTATCTTGTCTTTAAGATTGGATTTAAGATGGTCTTCTTGTGCTTTGGGTATGTTAGGATATTCAAGGCTTGTTATAGCAGAATAGTTGGGTTCTGGTGTTTCCATAATGCCCTAGCTCTTGTTGATTCTGTTCTTATCCTGTCATTAACCATCAAATTGTCCCTGATGTCAGCTGGATAATCCTGATGCCAGTAGTGATCCTCAGGAAGGCAGAGAGCACTGTGGGACAGACAATGTATGCCATGAAGTAGTGCACAGCTCATCTATGCTAGTTGTGCCTCAGTTGGACCTGACTGGCAGGAATTGGTGGGGGAGGATTATAAAATCCTCTCTTCTCCCCTGCAGTCCTTCACTGGGAATCAGGACACTCCTGGAAATAATGTCTTAAATCTAAATAATAAAAAGAATCAGATGGCTTGGGAAAGTTTGAAGTCATGGGGTTCAGCAGCAGGGCATAGCCTGTTTCACTGACTGACTCAATTTTGTCTTCCACCTGTTTCTTGACCTTCCTCTTAACCTAAATAAAATGATTCACTTTCTTGGTTTTGATTTCATTCCTATGATGAAACACTCTGACAAAAGCAACTTAAAAGAGAAAGGATTGAGTTATTTTTGTTTGTTTCTTTTGTTTGTTTGTTTGTTTTCACTCATAGGTCAAGGTTCAATCTATCATGGTGGGGAATAAAAAGCTGAAGCAGCTAGAAGCAACCAGTCACTTCCCTTCCACACCAGGCAACAGAAGAACTGGTCCTTAGTCTCTTTCTTTATTTATATTGCCCAAGATTCTAGACAGGCAATGGCATGGCTAATTTCCAGGACATATCTTCCCATATCAGTTAATTAAATTGAAATCAGATCATCCTTCACACACTTTCTTAGAGGTGCATCTGTCCAGTGATTCTTGATTCTGTCAAATAGATACTAAACTACTCATCTTCACTATGGGCTCCCTTTGGCCCTTTCTCAGTCTTCTGACTCTCTGAGTTAATACATTAATTTTCTGAAGTATATTCTTGTGTAGTTATGTGCACTGCAAGTATTCGAATATTAAAAACAGCAATGAAATTCTGAGGTAGTTTACATTCAAAGGAGATGAGAGGAATGCTCATGGCCGCAGAGAGGGATAAAGAAGATAAATCCACAGTTGAGCTTAAGATGTCCCAAAGGAAGCAATGGATAGAACTGGTCTAGTAGGCTGCATATTTCTCGTGAACCCAGGTTGGAAAATGATGCCAAGAGATTGCATCATAATATCCATAGTTATATGGTATAAAATGAAAATCAAATGAGAAATAGGCTAATGTAATCAGATGGCCTGTCTGATATTTAAGTACAAAATGATGTGATATTATGGCCAAATACCATGTAGGATAATTTGACCCAGCTCATTAGCACGTGCATCCACACAGTGATTGGAATAGAGATTGAGAGCAGATTGGTTGTGAAATAGAATCAATCATCAAACACACACTATTAGTTAATTTAATACAAATAATAAAGACATTGAGATTTACCAGAGTTTAAATGAATTTAGAGATCAATAATGTCCATTGGCTCTGAACTTAAAATCAGATAGCCACACACCATGTGCATCCCAGCACTGCTGTGCAATGGTCCTACCCTCATCTCTCCTTCCAGTTTGACATGAGAGAAAATATTGTGCTATATAAACCTAATTTGAAATATCTGTAGATTGTATCATGTTACTAATAATATCTACATACAAAACATTCACACTCTCACACTGAGTGAGGAGTCTTATATCCAGTTTGCATATATCCGTTTTATTAATTCAATATTTTTATTCTTGGAGAACTTTTCCCAATGATACAGTATATTTTGACAATGTTTCCCTTCACTCTTCACCCCATATACACTCCTACTCCCAATTAACTCTCAAAATTGTGTCCCCTTTTTACTGATTATAACACAGTCCAATTTTTGCTGCCCATTTACTTAGAGCTGTGAAATGATGAACTGGAGCATTGCCAACGAGAAAACTGATTTTTCCTCCCCTTCATCTGCCAACAGCTCCTTAGTTAAGGGGTACGAGCTTGTGTTCTCCTCTATATTTTTGTATATAGTCTTAAACTAAATTATACTTCTATGCTTTTTGTAGTGTGGTGATACCATTAGATAAAAAAATCATGTTACGTCTATTTCATAATTAACTTGTACCACTATCCCTGTATGTCTTATGCAATTAAGACATGAAAGGGAATATAAGTGTGAGCTAAAGGAAGGAAGAGTTTAAAGGAATGTTCTAAATTATTGTAAAATGTCTTGTTAATTAATCTGACTTCATTTAATGATATATTATTTTTCTTTGCAATCTGACAATAGATCTTAGAGCCTTGCATTAAGTAAGCAAGGGCTATGCCACTGACCATCTCCAGATCTGGCTTTGGAAGTTGACTCATTTTCATCTTAAAGACATGGTCAGATCATAATTGGATAATGTTTACATATAAATATGTAAAGTATAGTGATATGATATATAAAGTTGCTTTGCAAGTGAGAGATTGATTATGTGATGGATCCCAAAGGATTATGTACCAGAGGAGAAATTCCAACTGTCTCATAATGTCATGGTTATCAGTATACAATCACCACACAATACTGTATAAAGCTGATGGATAATAACACTTTTGTTTGCTATACTATTATTGTTATTTTTAGTTTAGACGACTTATAGATAGATGCTGTGTAACAATGGCAGCAGAATCATAGAGCTCATGAGTCCTTTGTTTGGGTATTGATGAAGATGTTAGAGTTGAGCTGTATTAGCTGGAGATTTGTGATATGTCACTGGTAGTCATTGCTTTTCTTGTTCCTGTGACCAAATACCTGACAAGAAGTAACTTAATGAAGGAAGGATTTGTTTTGGCTTATAGGTTGAGGGAAATAGAGCCTGTCGTGGTGGGGAAGTTATGGTGGAAGAAGCATGAAACAGCCAGTTGAATTTCCACTGAAATCAGCAAGTAGAGAGAGAGATGAATGCTGGTTCTCAGCTTACTTTCTCTTTTTACTCAGTCTGGGACACCAGTACATGTGATGCTGATTACAAACATACCTAAATGTAAGTTTCCATGGTGATTCTGAATCCAGTCAAATTGACAGTGAAGACTGACCATCACACCACTGGGTAGACACACAGTGCTAAAATAAGGAAATAAGACATTTTTACAATGCATTTTCTTTATGAAAAAGTAAGTTCCTGAAGTTTAAAAGCATCCAGATATTGTTTTTTTTATCAAAATACATTTTATGTGATCGGGCTGCAGTTTATATATAAATTAAGAAGTTGTTATTTTCATGGTGTTCATTATGGAATTCTTTTAGGCAGAATATATTGAAAGCTGGTTGGGAAGTACACTTCAGTTAACACATGGTAATATAGTTTGGAAAAGTTTAAATCTCCCTATTCAAATATATGATATGTACCACAGCTTGTCTGACCACTTATAGGGAACACACACACACATACACACAAACACACACACAGAGAGAGAGAGAGAGAGAGAGAGAGAGACAGAGACAGAGACAGAGACAGAGACAGAGACAGAGACAGACAGACAGACAGAAACTCAGACACAGACACAGACACAGACACAGGGACACAGAGAGTCAGAGAGTCAGAGAGAAATGAAGTACATAGATTGATGATAGACAGATAGATATGTTTAAGGAAAACTATATTTATAATTATTTATATAGTACATAGATGATCCTGAATCTGGAATCCAAATATTCCTAACTTTAGCACTGTTGTAACATTTTAACTTTGTATCTCATTATCGTTCTTTAAGTTCCCGAGTGTACACTCAGATATATTTGTTATTCTTTAGCTTATGTTCAAAATATTCTTGACCCTTCTGAGGTGTCTCACTCTCTGAAATATGAGTGTTAAATTTCTAAGATCCTTCCAGATTTCCTTCAACTTGGCTGTTTCTGTGACGTATTCTTTAGCCAGAGCTGGGGTTTTCGTTTATTATCTCCTCCTTCTTCATCCTCTCTCCCCACCTGTAGGACAGTTAGATGGTTGTCTCTGTGGCAAAGTTATTTGTGAACACCTTCCTCATAGTAAAATGTACAACCGAGGAATACAGCTTACAACCTGAAAACAAAACAAAACACCACCAACAAACCAAACCAAACCAAACCAAACCAAACCTCTACCACCAATGACAAAACAGCCTCTATATCAAGAAAGACTACAGAATTGTCTGAATAAAATAATTGTTATCTTGTTTCTGTTTTGAAACTATGACTTTAATATAATTTCCTTATTCTTTGAGATCTAATGCAAAAAACATGTTGTCTTATTTATTATCTTAAATTATTGTTTCCTTCATGTTCTTGATTTTCTGTTTAATTCACTCTTATATTATAAATTTACCCAGTTTACATGGTTTCATAATACATTATATCAGGAGGACAAAGTCAAGATTCATTGTTAAAATGTAAAGAAAGGGGAATTTCATTTTTTCAAGGAACCCCCCAGCAAGAATTTTACTGATTTTCTCAGTTCTAGACTTAGAACACATTTATCTAAAAATGGTCATTCTTTGCTTTAATGAAAGATAGATATTACATGCAAGCATAATGCTATTGTGTACTGTAAAAACATTATCCAAGTTGATTTGTATGTCCCTGTATCTGGTTTCTATCCTTATTCTGAGAATCTCCTGCCACAATTTTGTGTACATCACTCCCCCATTATTCCCTGATTGTCAATAAAGAAACTGATCAGCCAGTGACTGATTAGGGAGAGAATAGGGTTGGACTTCCTCCCAGCCAGGGAGGGGGGAGGAAGAGAAAAAATGGGGATTTACTATATAGAGAGAGTCCAGAAAACACTCTAAAAAACACTTGAAGTGCCAGATCACTGGGATTTTTGCCTGGGAAGTAGCTATGTTAGTTTAGAGGATTAAAATAGATTAAGACTGTTCAGTTGTTGTGGCCTTAAAGCTTGTTACATAAACATAATGGTCCAGTCTCAAATATTTGGGAGCTAGCTGGATTAAGATGAAAACTGCAGCAAACACTTATTAAAGAGCCACTAACAATTGCACAGGATTGTGAGGGTTAATCTTGATTGACAAATTGAGAACTTAAATCACCATGGAAATAAACATCTAATCATGGCTTCAAGTCCTCAGAATATAGAAATAAAATAGGAAGAATCACCTTAAATGTGAGTGGAAGAACAAAGATGAGCATCAGAGTTAATTTCTCTCTACTTTCTAACTAAATGCAACTTGACCATCTGCAGCTAGATCCTGCTATGATTTCTCCACCATGATGAACTGTACCCTAAACCTGTAAGCTTAAGCAAAATATTCCTATCCTAAATAGATTTTTTTCACAGCATAGTTAAAAGTAACAAATATAGCAACCAAGACACTAATACTATCAGGGATTTATCCATGATTACTGAGACCACTATTAACAGGTCAACTTTATTAATTTGACAACTTTAGAGTTGTCAAATCAATTTAAAACTATGTTTATGCAAAGTAAGCATTATGTACAAGTCAACACAATGTATGTTCTCATTTATGTACAAGTCAATATTATATAACTGCTATTTTATGTACAAGTCAATACAATATTTTTTTATTTATACCCATATTTTGCATTACCCTATTCTAAGCACATGGGAAGTTTTCCAACTGAATGGCAATCTATGATACTTTTATGGTGATCCCAATAAGAACTCTTAATTGATGTTTTATTCAAGATGTTCAAACTATTTTATCATGCTAAGAAAAGCATAGTCCCTGCAGTGTGTTAGAGAGAACTTGGGGTCAGATAATCTGCTTTCAAGTTTTGCTTCTTCCAATATTTATTCAGTGTGTGAGGCAGAAGACAAGTGGCGTTTCTTTTATGGCGTCCATTGTTCTTGACAATGAAAATAATGATATTAGACACTTGTAGCCTCTTTGCAAATATCTGTGTTAACACATCAGTTTTAGGTGCCTTGGTATTTACATTATGACTGTGAATATGTTATTAGTGGTGAATCATTCAACTTTTTCACAGCAATTTTGTGTTAAACAAATTGAATTAAAAATTATCACTACTCATGTGAGCCAAGCATACATTATTCATATGAGAGGCTTAACTAAATCTGAAGCAGTACAAAGTGGGTCTTCACACTTTGGAATATAAAGAGGAAGATTTCTCTTTATAAAGCTAAGAGAAAATATATTAACACATAGACTTTATAATGTCTGGTGCACTTAAGATTTTCAGATGAGAGCAATGCAGTGTTTTAGCTATAAAGTTATCTTTGTTGAAAAAAATGTTTTATTTGAAAAAAATATGTAAGGAGAGAACAGAACCCTCAAATTGTCCTATGGCCTCCGTACCTGCATGCACACCTGCAATCGCTCTCTCCCCCCCTCTCTCTCACCCCCTAAGTCTTCCTCTCTGTGTCTGTCTGTCTGTCCCCCCCACATAGATATGCACATACACATACTGACACATACTCAATTAATTTTAAGAAGGTTTAAAAAAAATAAGACAACTTCAGAGATTAAACAATTTACTTTAGTCATATAGAAAATTAAGATTTGTACCTTATTTCCCATGAGATGGCTCAGAGGATAACGTTAAGCATCCTACTTCCTAAGTTTAATTCTACACCCATGAAAAAGTTAGAATGATAAAATTTGCAAAGTTGTTCTTTGACCGCCACATGTAGGACCAACACGAACCATATACAAACTATGGTGATACATTTTTAAAACATTTTTTTTTTTTTTTGAGTAATGCCTTCACTTTTCTTGGGGCTGGGGAAACGAGACAGCAATTAAAAATGCTTGCTACCTTTCCAGAGGTCCTCAGTTAGAGGGGTCCATATTGGGAGTTCATAACTGCCTGCAACTCTGTCCCTATGAGATAGCTACACATGCATTTGTGTCAGGTTCTGGCAGCCAGAGCTCAACATTTTCAACAAACTCCTTATGCAAGAATCCCAAAGTACTGTGTTCCACAAGTGATTGAGACAAGTCAACAAAATAAGTAGTGTAATCCTAAGAGTAGGTGGAATGAATTCATCTCTTAATATCAGTTCCCTGCCTTGTGGTAGCTTGGGCTATCTCACAGGTCATATGGATATTAGACTCAGGCACCTACTAGAATATGAGCCAATTTTTAAGTTCCATCCTTGTGTCTGGTGTATTAATTTTCTTATGTCTCTTCTGTTCTGCGCCTCCTCTCTAATGTGGATATGGCAATCGCATCCACTCAGGACCTCCCACAGTAGCAAGGTGTTCACATCCACATGACTGGACTACTGGACAGACTGCAGGTGTCTGTTCATTACTACAATGAGCCAAGCCCATGGGATTCTTTAAGTATCATGTCTTCTACAATGGTAACATGAAAGAGTGCTGATTTGAGTAATTAGAGGAAAGGAGGCAAATGAGAGTACTATGGACTTCATAAAATAAGTAGATGGCAAGGCTCATGCCATCGTGGGAGCCTGGTGTTTCTGGCTTAGGGGTTACAGTGTGAAGATGACATGACCCTTACGGGCTTATTGATGCACACTTGGTCTCCAGATGACAGTGTTATTTGTGGATACAGTGATAAATTATTTAAGAGGTGGGGCCTCACTGGAGGAACTAGCAAATGCTAGTATACCTTAGTAGGTTATATTATTCCCTTGTTTCTTCTTACTCTCTCTACTTCTGGCATAGTATTTTTCTTATACCTCCTCACATATAGTGTAGATGTTAGTAGTCCCAAATGGAAGGATGATGGGATAGTGGGAAGAAGGAATGAAGGAAGAAAGGAATGAAGGAAAGAAAGAAGGAATGAAGTAGAAGGAAGTGTGGAAGGAGGGAAGGCCTGAGAGAGGTAGGGAGTATGTGACATACAATGTCAGTTTTTTTCTTCTATTTTTAAAACTAGTTTTAATCTGTTTTTACAGTCTAGTCATTAACTTCCTTCCTGCTCTGCCCTCTGACAGTTCCTCATCCCATTCCTCCTCCTCTGTCTCCAAGAGGATGTCCCTACCTTCCCAACCCCACAACAGTTCACCAGGCCTTCCTACTCTCTGAGCCCTCAAGTCTCTTAAGGGTTAGGTGCACCTTCTCTCACTGAGGCCAGAGCAGGCAGTCCGCTGCTGTATGTACGTAGGGGGCCTCATATATGTTGCCTGGCTGGTGGCTTAGTGTCTGAGAGATCTAGGCGGTCCAGGCTAGTTGAAACTGCTGGTCTACCTATAGGGTCACCCTCCTCCTCAACTTCTTCCAACCTATCCCTAATTCAACCAGAGGGGTCCCCAACTTCAGTCCAAGAGTCTAAATGAAGATAAACACAACTATCAAACAACAAAAAACGAATGATCTCTGAGAATTCTCCACCCATTTTGATACTATTACAGAATCACTCAGCCTCCCAAAGAATGGTGGGTTCAGTCATGCTGAAAAAGAGTTAAATGTATCCGAGTAAGGAAACCAACTGAGTCCTAGCATTCTAGGATCTAGAAAAGATATCTGAGCATCTGGAATCCATATTCCATGGTCTGTGAATGTCTGATTGCTGCGTCCCCTGCAATTAATACGTTGAAATCCTAAGTCCTAATGTAATTATACTGAAGATGAAGCATTTGGTAGGAGATTAAGTTGTGAGGGCTTAGGAACTCTGGTCTGATGACATCCATTCTCTCTTACTCATTCACCCTTGCTTTCTCTTGCTTCCATTTGCATGCTTTCACCCTGCACTGAGCCCTCTGGGAGTGCCTTCTCCTTTTGTAACTTAGCTTCCAGTTAAGAAATAAATATCATTTTGCTTAGTCCGTTTGCTCTATAGCATTTTATTATAGCAGTCAAAATTGATTAAGCTATCCTAATTCAGTAATGGCTTTAGGGGCCCAAAATTTTAAAAATGTTTCTGCTTTGATGTCTTGTGTTGGGTTATCTGAGTTTTGCTTGGCTACAAGCTTCACTCAAGACTCCACAATCCTCAGAGGTTTAAAAGGTATTATCTCTCCCTTAATCAGTATGAAGAAAAACAATTCGCCAGAACCCCTTAGAAGTGTCTCATTAGTTAAAATTGTGCCTCACAGTGTTGTTTAAATCAATTATCAGTAAGGGTTATATAAGACATGGCCCTAGGCAGGAAGTGAGAGTCACTAGTGTAAAAGAAATACACAAAGGAGGGAAAAAGAGGTGGTGTCTATCTAGAACAGAGAGGACACTAAGAGCTGGAGTAGACATAGGGAAAGAAGGAAAATTTGGAGGAAGAGTGGATGGAGGAATGAAGGAAAGAATAGATAATGGAAGAAAGGAAGGAGAAAGGGAAGGAGGGTAGAAGGAAGGGAGAGGGAGGAAGAACGGGAGAAATGAAGGGAGGGGAGGAGGGATGAAGGGAGGAAGAAACGAATGAAATAAGGAAAGAGGGAAGTAGGAAGGGAGTGAAGGAAGAAGGAAAGAAGGAAGGAGGGAAGGAGGGAAGAAGGTAGGAAGGGAGGATTGGAGAGAGGAGGAGAAGGAAGGAATGAAGGAGGAGGGAGTGAAGGAGAAAAGGAGGAAGAAGGAAGGAAGGAAGGGAGGAAGGAGGGAAGATAAAAGGAGGGAGAGAGGAGGGAAGAAGGCAATATAGTACAATATATACTATAGACAATGTCAGTTTCAATTTTCAAGAAGAGGAAGCAAACATCTATAGAATGAAAAATGCCATAAGTGCTTCTTACATCACCTAAACCATAGCAACAAAATCCATTGTTGCACAGACTATATGCATGCCCTCTTAGACTATCTCTACACAATTACGTCACACAAACCAAAAATTGCAGAGTGCCTCCTAGAGCATAGCAGTCTGTTGCTCCATGGTCCCCGTCTGCCTGCACTGTGTTTTGTATTCCCTTTGAAATCCGGATTTCTTTTCCAGTGACTTGTATTTTATTTATAACATTTGAAATTCTTTTTGTGTATATTAAGCTACTCTCTTGCTTTCTCTAAAATATGCACGAACTTCTCAGCTGTTACACACATTTATGGTTGTTTTGCTTCTTCGAAGTAAATCTGTTCTCGTTTATCATACTGTGACAGGCAAATATTTTACAGTTTCCATCATTCGGTTTCAGAAAATATACTTTATTTCTATTTCAGTATGTGCTGTAGCAGTAAAGTCACTCAAATAGACTGCTTTAGCTTCCATTAAATGTCCCCCATAGGTCTACATATTTACTCCCCAGATGGTGGCAGTGTTGGGGAACCTTTAAGAGGTGGAGCCTGGGAGGAGGGGGCCACTTGGGCTTGTGTCTTTACAACCTCCACACTTGCTGTTGACTCTCGGCTTCCTGAGAATAATATGATGTGACCAGTCAGCCTCCTATCCTAGCTGCATGGTTTTCTCCCCCATTGTCTTAGCTTCTCCAGAATGGCAGACTATTCCTTTGAACTGTATGCCTTTGAACTGTGTTCCCTTGAGCAGTGAGCCTGAGAAAATACTTTCTCCCTTAAGTTGTTTGTGTCTTCCCATGGAGTGGCAGCATCTCAGAATTTCTGCCTACTGATCTTAAAAGGTGCAGGAGTTTTGAGAGGACCTATCCAGAGAGAAAATGCTGCAGACGTATGTGAAAAAGATCACAACATGAACTTGGATGCTATGTGCCAAAATCACCTTCAGGACTCCTAGGAGACTGTTACAGAAGGAACCTCAGGCTGGAAAGAGTCCACAGCGGAACTGCAGCAGATGGTTGGAGTTCGTAAGACACTGAATGAATATAATCTGAGACTTGTCTTAAATGTAGATCGAACAACCTCATGCATCAAAGAGTGGCATTCTGAAAAAAATGTTTTTCACTACATAAATACCAAACAGATTTGTGTATGTGTGTGTGTGTGTGTGTGTGTGTGTGTGTGTGTGTGTGTTATGCATTTATGTCTGTGGTTGTACATGGAAGTCTGAAGTCAACATCAGGCATTTCTAAGGAACTGCTTGCCTTATTTTTTAAGGCAGTGACTCTCACTGGGTCTTGGGCTAAGTTGTCTGGTCAGCAGCCTGAGATCTTCCTGATTGCTTGGTCCTAACTCAGACCTTAGAAATCTGTGGCAAACATCCGCAAAGGTGATGATGATGATGATGATGATGATGATGATGATGATGATGATGATAAGATGTGGTGGTGGTGGTGGTGGAGGTGGTGGAGGTGGTGATAGTGATGGTGATGGTTGTGAAGAGGACTATAAAGTCACAAACTTAGGGGCTTCTTATTAGTATGTCTACTTAGCAGAACAATAGCATTAGGTTATCAGACCTATAACCCAGTCAGCCACCTGTTTTGGTTCTAGTTAAAGGTACAAGGCATAAGTGTCATCTTGTAGAAAGGGCTATACATCCAATCAGAAAGTGGTTGGTTACTGCCGTAACATCCAGGCCACTATTGCACTGTAGAGTGTGTCTTCCCAGGCTAGTCTTTATTGTATCTCGGAACATTTACAGCTGTGTAAAACCACTAATTGCTTTTATCCCCTAATATAAATAGAACCTTCCAGCACTATGTATGATATTAAGGATGAAGCCTCCAGGTCAGTACTAGGCAGGAAAGATGTCATTTCCAAGTCTGGATCAGCTGGATAGCCCCATGACCTCTTGTGAATGTATGTGGCATCTTCAGAAATAGTTTACAACGAAATTGCAGACGGTATCCAAGACAATGACAATTGCCTGTAATGTGCTGTGGATGAGTCCATGGTACACAATTGCCTACCAACTCCAAAAGTATAACCACAAACTTTTCCACCCAGCCCCCAAATGATGGTTTGGAGGCCTATTCTTTACCAATGAATGTCTAGGTCTATTCCCTGATAATCTCATAGCTCAGTTGTCCCGTTTATGTTATTCTATGTCTGACACATGGTTGGTTACCTCTCCTCAGTTTCATATGTCTCACTCCCTCCAGGTCTGGGTGGCAAATCTTTTTGTGCCTGATATTTCCCAGAGTTCTTATTTCTCCTGGAACTCCTACCTTCTACTCTGCCTTCTGCTAATAGGACATAGTTTTTTTTTTTTTTTTTTTTTAAATGTATCCAATCAGTAGGTGTCTTAGGCAGGCAAAGAAGGACAGGCACATCACATTGCATATAAACATTATCTCTACACAAAGGAAATAGCCTATACGTGCTATTGCCTTCTTTATTTGGTACCCCATGGTATCTGGGAGAGGTAATTACAAAGTGTATACTTTACACTCCCTTATATACACATTCATATATTGTAGGAGGTTTCTGCAGTAGTAGGCTTTTATATGCCATTTGTAGAGGTCTTTAGAGTCAATTATGTCTTCTTGTCTTATTCAGGGTTTCTATTCCTGCACAAACATTGTGACCAAGGAATAAGTTGAGGAGGAAAGGATCTATTCAGCTTACACTTCCACATGGCTGTTCATCACCAAAGGAAATCAAGACTGGAACTCAAGCAGGTCAGAACACAGGAGCTGATGCAGAGGCCATGGAAGGATGTTCCTTACTGGCTAGCCTCCCTTGGCTTTCTCAGTTTTTATTTTATTTATTTATTTATTTATTTATTTATTTATAGATATCGTCTTTATTTACATTTCAAATGTTATTCCCTTTCCTGGTTTCCCCTCCAAAAACCCCCATCCCATCACCCTGTCCTCTGCTCACCAATCCACCCACTTCCACTTCCCTGTCTTGGGATTCCCCTATACTGGATCATCAAGCCTTCTCAGGACCCAGGGAATCTCCTCCCTTTGATGTCCAACAAGGCTATCCTCTGCTACATATGCAGCTGGAGCCATGGGTCCTTCCATGTGTACTCTTTGCTTGGTGGTTTAGTTCCTGGGAGTTCTGGGGATAGTGATTGATTCATATTGTTGTTCCTTTTATGGGGCTGCAAGCTCCTTCACAGATCCTTCCGTCCTTTCTCTAGCTCCACCATTATGGATCTTGTGCTCAGTCCAATGGCTGGCTGAGCTCATCTACCTCTAAATATGTCAGGCACTGGTAGAGCCTCTCAGGAGACAGCTATATCAGGTTCCTGTCACCAGCACTTGCTTTCATCCAAAGTAGTGTCTGGGTTTGGTGACTGTATATGGGATGGATCCCCAGGTGGGGCAGTCTCTGGATGGTCTTTTCTTCAGTCTCTGATCCACATTTTGTCTCTGTAAAATGGATGGAATTAGAAATTATCATCCTGAGTGAGGTAACCCAATCACAAAGAACACACATAGTATACACCCACTAATAAGTGGTTATTAACCCAGAAGCTTGGAATACCCAAGATATAATTCACAGACCAAACGAAGCTCAAGAAGAAGGAAGACCAAATATGGATACTTAGATCTTTCTTAGAAGGGGGAACAACTTGCTTTTTTTTATAGAACCCAGGACTACCAGCCCAGGGATGGCACCACCCACAAAGGTGATCCCACTCTTGATCACTAATTGAGAAAATGCCTTACAGCTGGATCTCATGGAGGCATCTCCTCAATGAAGGCTCCTTTCTCTGTGATAACTCCAGCTTGTGTCAAGTTGACACACAAGACCAGCCTGTACACTCTTCATGCTTTCTCTTCTTTCCTGCCATCCCATTCCCACTCAGTTTAACTCTTCTTGGGCTTTTATTAACATTTCTATCTTCATATCATTTGCTTTATATGCCCATTTCTTTAAATCCTCCACCATGGCTCCAACTTTACACACATCCAAGAAATCAGAGGTAGCATCCACATATAAGACAGAATATATATTTGCTTTTGTGGGTCTCAACTCACTCAGAAAGATTTATTTCAGCTCCATGCATTAACCTGCTAATTTCATAATTGCAAATATTTTTCTTCACAGCTGCATAATACTCCATGGTGTGCCACATTTTCATCTTGTTATTCCTTCATCAGTTGATGGGTATCTAGGTTATTTTCATTTCAATTTCAGATTTGATTTATTTATTTTGGATACATGTGTTGGAAAAACTGTACACATATGTGGAGGTCACAGGACAACTAGTAGGAATTAATTTTTATTTACACCACATATGTCCCACAAACTCAATCAGTTTCGTGGGCTTGACCACAACTGCCTTTACTCCCTGAGCCATTTCAGGTGCCCAGTAGAAATGTTTTTCTTCTAGTTCCTGGCTCCTTCATAGTCTGGAATATTACTATGAACCTCAAAGAACATCTGGCATATCAACACTTCACATAGAAACGGAATATAGAAGTATTTAAAATACCATTTCACTGAAAAATAATAGTATTTTTATTTCCCTGGCCTGGTGCATTACTCCACCACCTACGCACTTCTCCTTCCAAGTCTTGGGTAATCTGCTTGGTGCCTGGTCTCCACAATGCTATACTCTGAGTCACAGTGCACTTTGTAACTTTCAGACACCCTGATAACTAGTTACTTGCTAATAACCTATGCTCATAGTTTTCCAGATATAGACACGAGCTTGGAATGCATTATTCTCATAAACATTGGAGGAAGTAAACCCATGGCACTTAATTTCCCAGCATACAGACAAATAACCATTTTCTCCCGGATTATGAGCTTTTTCCCCTGCATATACTATGTTACAAAGACGATGAAATTAATACTGCAAAGAAAAGCCAATTCTGTTGATTAAAAACATGGCTTTTCAATCAAGCCAAAGCCTGGCCTTGGAGAAAGGAGTTCTCTCTATATCTCACAGTGCCTGTGTTAGTTACTTTGGTTATTATGTCAATATATCTAAGGGGAAACATTGTAAGGGACAGGTGGCTTATAGTTCTAGGTGATTTGGTCATGATCTTGGAGAAGGCAGCTGCAGGATTGGCACAGGAATATGGCTGCTGCTGCTGCTGCTGCTGCTGCTGCTCACATTGTGTCTGTAGTTGGGAAGCAGACATTGAACAACAGTGAAGGCCAGGCTCCAAAACATCAAGGCCATTCTGTGATTCACTTCCCCCCCACCCCCCCGCAAGGTTCCACAGCTTCACCAAACAGAGGATCAAGTGTTCAAACATGTGAGCCTGTGTAGGACATTTCACATTCAACCCACAGCAGGGTCTCTGGGAATTTCTCTTATGTGAGTCTATGTGCAAGCAAAGTTGAAGGTATCTGAATATCCCAAACACTTTGTCTTATACCAAATCAATTAATTTAATTGTATTTTAATATATTTTAGTCACATTTTGAAATCTGTCACATCACAGTTTCCCTTGAAACAACGAGTTCCATTCAGTACGGTATAGTTATTCAGAACTGCCAGTTATGCTTTCAACTGTATTAAAATATTGCTCTGTTCTGACTAAAAAAGTCTATGTCAAAATTTCTTTATTTTTCAAGATGAGGGAGGGAGGGAGAGAGAGAGAGAGAGAGAGAGAGAGAGAGAGAGAGAGAGAGAGAGAGAGAGCACAAGCATGTATGCTCATGTGGTTGTGATTATTCATGAAGTTGAGAAGAGAGTTGCACTCTATCCCAGGATGTGCAGGCAGCTGTGAGCTATCTAATATGAGTACTAGGAACCAAACTCAGGTCTTCGGCAAGAACAAGCGCTCTTCACTGCTGAGTGATCTCTTCAGCCCCTGAAAATCTAACTCCTAAATGTTATTAGCTTAATTAGTGTGTCAGCCAAATTATATTCAAGGCATTTCTATAGAGGCAACCCAAAATAAGACAAAGAATTGAAAATTAAGCAAAATCAATGGTTTTTTTTTTGTTGTTGTTGTTTGTTTCTTTCATCTGAATCCTTTATGGAGTTGACCAAGTCTTTCATTGCAGAAAAGAAAACAGGACAAAGGTGAACTTTTCTTCTCCCAGTCCATGTCATTTATCTAAAAACCGTGAAATGTTTTCTGGAGCTTAGACAATTTAAGGAAATTCAAAACTGAAATGAGTATACATTTTAATGAAATGAAAATGATCAGCCACATTGGCTTTGCTAACTATTTCAATATTTTCCAGTTAGTGATTATCATTTACTGATATAACCAAACCTGAAACCTGCCTCAAGTTATTTTTATGGGTTAATCTTTTGAATTAAAACCTGGGAAGTCTCACTACTGTGCTTTTCTGCCTTGTATCCTCATGATGACAAAACTCATCTTGTTAAGAAAAATTAGTCAAGGACCACGGAGACAGCTGACTACATAAAGCCTTTTGTTACACAAGTCTGATGACATAAATTTGATCTTTAGGATTTATTTAAAGATGAAAAGAGAATATTAACTCCAAATGTTGTCTCGGATGAGTACATCGTACTGTGTGCATCACCCTCCATCTTCCCTTTCTAAAAGAAGTAGTAAATTAGTTGAATGATCCACCCAAGAATGAGAACCTGAGTTCAAGCCTTATACTGACATAAAGAGTCAGATGTTTTGATACGGCTCTATAATCTCAGCCCTGAAGAGAGAGAATTGTTGGGGGGCAGGCACTTCTGGCCAGCCAGTGGAGTTGTATTGGTGAGCCCTAAGTCCAGTGAGATTGATGAAGTGTTGACTTCTGGCCTACAAATGCATGTATATGCATTCCTACAAATAGACACCCCAACCACTACAACTACAGCCACTCTTACTACCTCTCTCTGCCTCTGTCTCTCTGTCTCTGTCTCTGTCTCTCTCTGTCTCTGTCTCTGTCTCTGTCTCTGTCTCTCTCTCTCTCTCTCTCTCTCTCTCTCTCTCTC
>NC_034605.1:15554747-15568700 GCF_900095145.1 Mus pahari
CACACACACACACACACACACACACACACACACACAGTGGTGGAGTTCAATCCAGTGATATCATTCAGGTGAACAAAATGGCAGAACCAAAACTCAGAGCAGCATAAGTCAATAGCACAATCATCCGCACTGCACACAGTTGATTTGGAGTTTTGTTCTTTGCTACTTCTAGACAAAATGTCCTAAAGGAATGGAATTAAGAACACAGGGGTGTTACTAAATATTCTTTTAGTCGGTCGATTTAAAGAAAAGTATAAAAGAAAAATGTGTAGCTCCTGAGAATATCTCCCAAGAGACCTATATTCTACCTTGAGATCCCACCTCTTTTTTTTTTTTAAATCTTCCCATGAAGTCAGAACTCTCATGATCTAACCCTCTCTGGTAATTCCATCAGAGACATTCCATAGGTCTTCCTTAACATGTTCCTAGGATTTCTTGAAGCTAACGAAATTAAGGTAAGATTAGCCATCAGAGGCTGTGAATTATCTTACCTGGTTCTGGACACTGACAATATGCTCAATGTACATAACTTCCTATTTACTGTTAATAACAACTCTGCCTTTATACTGGGGGAATAACACATGTTACAGTAAAGGAACAAAAAAGCTGAGTTCTCCATAAAGCATTGCATCGAAGTGAAACTATAATGTCCTGAAAGACAAAGGAAGTACCAAGGGACACAGGACAAACCTACTCATGGGCCCTGAAATGTAGACACTAGTGGTTCTAACAATCAGCTCCCTAATTGGTTCCTTTGAACTCCCCATGGACCAGGCTGATTTAGGAAAAAGCACAGGAGAGCTAACAAAAGCATCAGGCAATCAAGACAAAGTAATTTCACTTAAGGGAAGAGGAAGAAGGAGGGCACCCTAGGAATCTTAGCCAACACTCTGAGGCCTGAGAGAGATGAATGACTCTCTCAGTTGCAATGAGAAAAATGGTTGCAATCAAGAAAGTGACCAAGAATCTCTTCATAGAGTCAGGTGACCTGTCATTGCATATGAGATGAAAGGGGAAACTTAGACAGCTGGAAGTCAACTGAGGCTCACTCAGACCGTATCCGCAAACTTACTCAGCAGAGACTGCTGCCTTGGAATTTGCTGTTGACTATGTTTTTGTTTTTTTATAAATTAATATTATCATTTACCCCAGAAATTAAGATATTTCATTACACACATAAATGGATGAATGTCTAGTAAAATCTTTAGTAGTTACTGACTTTAATAACTTACTATCACTTTTCCTGTGTATGTGTGTGGGGTGGGTGGGTGTGTTACTATGTAGCTCAGAATTTAGCTTGTAGTCTCAGCTGGCCTAGTACTCACAATGTAGCCCAGGCTAGCCTTGAATTTATATCTGTTCTCATGCCTTTATTTCCCAAATGTTAGTAGGACAGGTTTATGCCAACACACTGGGCATGTTTTATATAGTATATACTTCTTCTCATTTTTGATGTTTTCTTCTGAAGAATGAAGTGATAATTATTAAATATAATATATGTGGTTATATATCTATGATATACATGTATAACCCAATGGCCAGTTCAGTTTTATGAGTTTTGAGATTTTCATATGTGCTTTATTCATGTTAACACCTTTTTCCTCAGATCATACCACATTCTTCCTTCCTTCACCAACTTCGTGCCAACTTTGTTTTCACAACCAAAACCAACTTGTGTTGCCCAGTCTTGACATCTAGCCTTCCCTGGATTGTGGTGGATGTACAAAGGGCTACAGTTTTTGAAAACAAACAAACAAACAAACAAACAAACTTTCTCTCTCCTAGAAGCGTAACACTTGCCAATACCTCCAGAGTTATGGGTTTAGTTTAGTGCACAACTCCCATCTCCAGGGTGGAATTTGGTCTGGCTTAGGCTTATACTTGTCATAGATTCTGTCAACATTGCTGTGACTTCTTATGTACATTTGTTCTATTGCGCCTGGAATTGTTTCTCTATAGTCATCAACTGCTTATGGTTTTTCAACTACTTCTTCACCCTCTTCCACAGTTTTCTCCGAGCCTTGGGAAGACAGAGTATAGTATAGGTGTTCAATTTAGGGATTAGCATTCTGCAGTCTCTTATTTCTACCCCATCACTTTTTGATCACATGGTAAACTCCTTGTGCTGTGTAATGTATTCATTGGGTACTCATCTACTAAGCGGTTGTTACTTAGTGGTCACTGAGCTAAGGGGTGATGAAAGTAGCTGAATATCATGTATTTATTCACAGAAATTTCCATAAAAATTATAACCCAGTGGCAGTGTAAAGAAATCAATTTCACCTGAGTTGATAGAGTCCCATACTCTCTAAGAGTACAGAGGATTCTCTAAGGTGCCAGAACCAAGGCTTGTGTCAGAGATGCTCAGTGATTTGGAAGAAGCATAATATAAAATGAATTATATAAATAAACAAGTACAAGATAGTTTTGGGGGGACAGATGGGTGAGTTGAGAATGTTCACATCTCTAAAACAAGGTGTGCACTAACCAACATAGTTCGCTACTATGTCACAACTCCATCCTAATTCAGCAAAGTCCTTGAAGCTGTCTCATTATGACATGGCAAAGTAGTTAGCAAAGATTTTTTTTTTTAAGAAAAAAAAAATCCACTTGCCCCCACTACTTTCTAATAATGCCGACGAGTGCATGGTACAGCTAAATAGCATACAAATTAATTCATTCCATCGACAGTCTGGAAACAGAGAGAAATATGGGGTAGAGAGTGAGCAGGGAGAGAGAGAGAGAGAGAGAGAGAAGGGGAAGGAAGAAGAAAGAAGAGGGGGGAGGGGAGGAAAGGAGAGGCAAGGAAAGGGGAAGCAAGATTACTTCACATGCTCAACTTGTTTTCTCCTCTTTATTCAGTTCAGGAACTCCATCCATGCCACATAATGACATACATTTAAGGTGGTCTTTTCAACGTTGTAAACTCTATCTCCCTCAGGAACAATCCCAGAGAATTGTCTCTACGGTGATTCTAAATCTCAAGTTGACAATCAAGATGAAACATCATAGCTAAAGTAAACTTTTGTTAGTGTGTGAGGTTGTGCAGTGTGTGTGTGTGTGTGTGTGTGTGTGTGTATGTGTGCACACACGCACGCACGCATGCATAAACGCACCACATACTTGTGTGATTTAAATGATAGTGTGACCTTGGGAACATTATGAGTGGAAGGTGATATTATTTGTGGCAGTATGAGTAAAGCATATGAACATAGTTAATGTTCTGTACATTGTTAACATGCAAGAAACTTCTATTTGAAAGAAAAAAGAGTCAAATTATTCATTATGAAAATGAACATTCACAATAGCACCTCATACATATTCATGGATAGTAACCACTCAATTGTGGTCCAATTTTCTTCATGAGCTTTCATCCTGACATTTTAATTTTAACTGGTGCCACACTTCTTGTTATTGTTGCATTCCATATTCTCTTGCATGACCAACTCTAAAGCTACCAGTCTATAATTATCCATTCAAAGACAATAGCTAATTGATTTTAGTAATTTTCTACTCTATTATCTACCTGCAAAGAAAATTAAACATGTATCAAGTAATCCTGTGTTCACTGGTGATGTAATGGGGACCTCAGTTTACTTTCTGACCTTTGACTTGGGATTTGGAGATGAAGAATTTTTATTTCATACCAAAGGCTCCTGAGAGGAAGAAATTCTTGCAACCTAATTACATATATATGTTGATTAAAAAAAAAATCCATATCTTTTTGTACTGTAAGGACTGGAACACTAAAATGCATAATTTTTGTTAGGCAAAATATTAAAGTTTGATTTTCACAGAGCATATTCTGACAATTCTGTTTCTAGCACATAACAGAAAGGATATCAAATGAGAATTTCCTTGAGCTACAACAACTGCTGCTATGGCTAGAGAGAAAACAGGTTCTGAACAAGGACAAAGGCAGTCCCGGAAATGAAAACAAAACAAAACATAACAATTTTCTGATGCATTGATTACTTTCCTTGATGCTGTGGCAAAATACCTAACCAAAGCAATGTCCAGAGAGAGGGGTTTACTTTGATCACAGTACCAAGTCCAAAATCCATGGTGTCAGGAACATGAACTTACCTGATCACATGGTGTCCACAGCAATGAAGCAGAAGGACACGCATGACCTCGTGCCCCGCTTGCTCTTCTCCCTTTCTATTTAGTTCAGGGCTACAGCTCATAGAATGATCCAGCCCACACTCAGAATATGTCTTTCACACAACTTAGACTAGGTAACAATTCCAGGCATGCTCAGAGGATTCTCTCCTGAATAAAATTAATGAATTCTTCAGGTGCATTCGCCACATTTAAGGGATTCTGTGGGCAAAGATGGCTACCTACAGTGGTTGTGTATCCCTAAGAGCCTTGTGATACTCAGATGATGTTCTGCTGTGTGGTCTGGAGGCAAAGCTATGAAAACAAACATCCAGGAACTAACACACTCTCTCTCTCTCTCTCTCTNTCTCTCTCTCTCTCTCTCTCTCTGTGTGTGTGTGTGTGTGTGTGTGTGTGTGTGTGTGTGTGTTGGAATGAAGAGTGCAACTTTATGTAAAATTTAGATATTGCGTTCACTCTTAGGAATGTCACAGCTGGAGTTGTGACATAGGATTTCAAGGCATCTGTGATACAGGTTTCCAGAGCATCTAACCCCTAGGGAGGAGACAGAGGGACTACAATCCCTTCAAATTAGTTATTTCATAAAATTACACTTCTGAAATCACTTTGGAAAAAGTTGTTTCTATGTTTGGCTTGGTGGTATGCAGCAAGATGTCTCATAGGAACATGGAAACAGGATTTTTTTATGTCTAAATGAGAGATTTGTAGAAAATAATTTGGACAGTTTTAATGAATCTCCCTGTATATGACAGCATTGATTAGAAGCAAAAAGGGACAGCAAAGACACACTGTCTGGTCATGGAGTGCCTACTGTATCCATGAACTCACCGCAAACACCATTTGCCACACAAGGCCTGCACAAAAGCAGGGCCATCAACACCTCCTCACTCTGAGAGACTGTTAACTATTCCTGTTTTGTGGGGAGGACATGTCATCCTCTTCAAGTGGTATAACCACTAAGCAGTTGTTCTTGCTCCATTAAATGACCTCTAACACATGCTCTGTCAGAAAACACTAAATTCAGTGAACCACACACAAAAGGAAGCCATGGAGGGGGAGGGGAACTCTCTGGGTGCAAGCAGGGGGAAGTTTAGAATGGGGAATGGTGAGAGAAATATGAAATCCACACATTCATTATATTGATGTGTGAAACTGTCAATCAACAAAGAACAGGACACACAAAGGATCAGATCGATAACACAAAGAAAAAATACTGTCCCATTATATTAAAATCCTCAAAGACAAAATTTGGAAAAGGAGTGATGGGTAATAAAAAATAAAAACATTTTTAAATATGAAAAATGTGTAAATCAAGGTTTTGAAATTAAATCTACTTATCCTTTATTCCACACTTCCTGTCCCTTGAGTTTCATGTGTATGAATAGATCACTGTTATATACCCTTCGTCTTCCATTCTGCTACAGTTTACAGGTCTGTCACACCAACTCAGTTTGAAGTTCTTGCCTGTATTCTCAACGATCTGTAATACTCTCAGACTTTTAAATTGTCATGTATCTTAACAGTGTGAGATGGGATGCCATTTTAATTTGCATTTCTCGAACTGTAGAAAATTTGAGACTGTTTCCCTATGATTTAAAACATTTACCTTTCTTCTGTTAACTAGCCCCCTTTCCTACTGAGTTATTTTCCTTTCATTACTGCCTTGGAGAATACACTTAAATATTAATATTGTGTTCCTTGAAAGTTTCATTCTACTTCCCCAGTTACTAGTTCATGCTTTTGAAATAATTTCTTTAGGGAACTAGGGAGATGGTTCTGTGGAAGAATGGCTTGCTGTGTTCGCATGGGGACTTGAGTTTTCAACCATAGAAGCCATGCAGGAACACACGCATCCTGTTACCCTAACCCTCCTGTGATAAGATGGGAGAAGGAAACAGAACTCCTGTAATCTCATACTCTAGCTAGTCTGGTATTCATGGCAGCAAATCATTAAGAAGAGTAAGACTAATTGAATAACAATAATTAGAGAGAGACTGTCCCAAACAGGAAAGGAAAGATTGACATCCAAGGTTGTCATCTGATCTCCAAATAAAGCCATCACATTCTTGCACACACACACACACACATACACACACACACACACACACACACACACACACACACATACACACACACACATCAGGAATCTCATGTTCCACTTTCTTCTTTAATTCTGTGACACAACCCTTTGACAAAGCTACTTCAGGAGGATAGAGTTTGAATTACACTTCTAAGTTATAATCTATCATTGAAGGAAGGAAGTGCAAGAGATACAGCAAACAGGCCAGTTTGCTATTCCACACAGCATTACCAATAACCAAGCAATCCACTCCACAGCCAGTAAGTCTAGCAGAAACCATGGCACATATTACTTGTTGCATTCCTCAGAGGCTGATGCTTAATTAGCTTCCTTTAAAGACAAGGGAATAGTGCAACCCACAGTGGGCTTGGCCCTCTTACACCAATTCACAGTCCAGACAATCCCCGACAGACACATCCACTGGTCACTCTGATCTGACTCGTTTGTGCCAACTAGACAGTTAAAGCTAATTAGGACAGCTGATAATCTCATTGCTGAGCCCACTCATCTTAATCATTTTAAGTTTCATATTTCTTCTCTTTTCATGACATAGGATACAGAAGACCTTAAATATACCGTGTCCCATTGATCTCACAAAGGGATTTTGTTGGTTTTGCTCCTTTTCTGGTGGTAGGGTTACACGATGTGTATGTGGTGTTCCTAAAGCAAGTATAGACATGCAAGAGGGTGGAATGTGTGAATTCTCAGAAAACATCAAAGCCACAGATACTCTAGTGCACCATCATGGTGTCAGCTGGGCGTGGTATCACGACACCTATGACATAAATAGGTTTTATTCACGAGAAAGCCTGCCACTCCAATGAGAGCTCTAGCTCTTCTTCCAGAATAGGTGGGTTCTCACCTCATGTTCTTGGTATGTTACACAAACAAACAATGGTGGTCCAGAGGAGGAGAGAGGAAAGTGTAAGCTGACTGATTAGACATGAAGAAATACAAGCATCTGTGATTTGTGTTTACATCCACCAAATAACTTTCCACACGTTTATCTGCACTTGGATGTTGTTCTCCCCTCAAACTGTAGTTTTAAACACTGAGATTCCTCTAATCTCTTGCTATGACTGCCACAGAAATGCAGTCCTGAAGACGCTGTCAGCCAGAGTCTTACTGGTTGAATTTCATTGCTTTGCTGTCTCCCACTTGACAGGGAGGGAGGTACAGGGTGAGCTGAGAGGAGGCTCTGCTCCTGTGTGCCTGAACAAAGGATGCTGTTAAGTATCCAGGTAACATCCCTGACAGGGTCCAGGTTTACTCTTTTTTTATGATCCTACAGGTATTTCTAATCAACTTTCTGAAACATATGAACACTGAAATAGTGAATTCAAGAAAGCACAATCTACATCAAAGAAAAAGCTTATTTTCTTCTAGCTTCCTCTTCCTCCATCACAGTGTATCTTGTAAGCAGGGCTTGGTGCCACTCAGGAAGCTAAATCAGGAGGGCCACAAGTTTTATTCATTCCTGGGGTACATCCTGGGTAACTTAGCAAGGGTAATTAAATATGAAATGTGTGTCCTATGCCCAATTCCGTTTACTGACCTGTTTCATCTGCTTTCCTGAAGACATCACGATCAATGGCTGGATAAACTTCCACTGTGAATATGGGGAAAATGTAAGTTTAAAAAGAGTATCTGGGATGTAGCTCAGTGGTAAAGTACTTCCCTAAGGACCGGGGTTCAAGTCCCAATTCTGGATAATTTATGGATAGTTCTTGTTGGAGCCTGGCATACTGAGACTATACTTCTTTCTGTTTCTCATTCCTCACTCAAACAAATTATTACTTTTAGCCCCAAATTCAATCTGTAAGTAATTGAAAAAGTTACTATTAGTCCATAATTCAACAATTAGCCAGATAACTGTTCTTAGAATGCTATGGTTTCTTTTGATCATGATTCTATTATGTATTAAGTTTTATTCTAGTATTTTATTTAAGTTTAAAGTTTTCCTAGTAAGAGCTGCAGAGGTGCCTCAGTAGTTAACAGAACTTGCTGCCCTTGTGAAGAACTGGGCTCTTTTCCCATAGAGGCTCACAATGGTCTGCTACTCAAGGTTTAGGTGATGTGATTCATTGCCACCTTCTGGCCAACCCAGGCACTGCGCCCACATGCAAGTACCCATACACAGACACACAAAATTAAAAACCCACCTTTACAAATCACACATACACTCTGTGGGACAACTATGAAAGTAATGAGTTTGTACCATACTTTTAAAATATAAATTTCAGGTTTTAACTGTAAAATCAAAAGCTCTGTGCTATCAACTAAATGTTAGAAAATAAGGACAAAATGTTTGTCTCTCTCTCTCTCTCTCTCTCTCTCTCTCTCTCTCTCTNTGTGTGTGTGTGTGTGTGTGTGTGTGTGTGTATTTTAATGAAATAATTCTTGTTTAAAGTATACAATTTTTCACTTTTATTTTTGTAACTGCAGCAACCGAAATGAAAAAGAATAATTATGTGTGTGGGAAAGGCTTCAAAACCATGAATGTGCAGTCCAAGTATGTCAGTTAATCATTTGCTTATATTTATGTGTTTTGATTAAATATTGAATTTGTACATAGACCCAGAGGCCATCGCAGCGACTATTTTAGATCAAAGCAGTCAAACTTGACTAAATTGAAGTGGCTATTTCTTTGGCAAAAATCAAATTAATGTTTGATGGTTTTAGCATATTTCAAGAGATTGCATCATCTCAAACATGATTTTTTAAGGAGAAGTTTCTCTGTATTTTCAAATTTCTTAAATGTTACTTTCTGAAATTTCAGGAACCTAAATAAATATTCTTGGGAATTCTCAGGTTTTCAAAATCACACTTTAGAGATTTTTTTTCAATAGATTCGATAATTTGAATAGCTGAGATTCCTGTTTAAAGAATAGAATCACCAATATTAGTAGTGCTTATAATGAATGGCATCCTGCACAGATATCCAAAGGAAGCAAATGTAAAAATTGGATCTTCTGGGAAGGTATCAGTCCTTCACAGAGCCATATGTGGACACAGACTCATTTATAGACTCAATTTGAGTTAGAAGTTACATCTTGAGATTACATGCAAAATATTTATACAATGTACACTGTTTATATAAACTTTCTAGTGAGTGTGTTCTGATTACCTTTTCTTGTTCTTTCTGGATATTATACTATAGCCACACATGAATGTGCATATCCATACACACACACACACACACACACACACACACACACACACACACACACACAAACACACTTTAGTGTTTGGGTGAAATATTCTGTAGATGTCTGTTAGGTTCATTTGAGTTCAATGTGCAATTTAAACTTTAGTAATGTTTCCTTTACAAATGTGGGTGCCCTTTGCTTGGGGCATAGATGTTCAGAATTGAGGTATGTAGAATTGATATGTATTTGATGCATATCAAGTGTCATTGCCCATTTTTCTTGATTACTTGTGGTTGAAAGTCTATTATATTGGATATTAGAATGGCTACTGGAAAGAGTATATATATACACATATACTCTTTTTGCTTAATATTATCCTTAGCCTACCCATTTTCATGAAGACTCATCATTTCATGGTATGTATGTACCAGATTTTCATCTCTCACTGACATTTTGATGAACAACCAGGAAGGCTCTATTACCATGCTGTAGTGAATAGAGCAGAATATTCTTTAGTGTTTGGGTGAAATATTCTGTAGATGTCTGTTAGGTTCATTTGATTCATAATATCAATTATTTTCATTATTTAATTGTTTAGTTTTTGTCCGAATGAATTGCCAATTGGTGAGAGTTGGGTGCTGAAGGCTCCCACTGTTAATGTGTGGAGTTCAATGTACAATTTAAACTTTAGTAATGTTTCCTTTACAAATGTGGATGCCCTTTGCTTGGGGCATAGATGTTCAGAATTGAGATATGTAGAATTGATATGTATTTGATGCATATCAAGTGTCCTTGCCCATTTTTCTTGATTACTTGTGGTTGAAAGTCTATTATATTGGATATTAGAATGGCTACTCCAGCTTGCTTTTTGGGTCTGTTTTCTTGGAAAAGTTTTCCCAGTCCTTTACTATGAGGTAATATCTATCTTGATAGCTGAAGTATGCAGCAGAATGATGAATTCTGTTTTCACATCCATTCTGTTAGCCTGTGTCTTTTTATTAGGGAACTGAATTCACTGATGTTGAGAGATGCTAATGACTAGTGGTTGTTAATTCCTATTATTTTGATGTTGTTATTATGGGTGGTGGTGGGGGGTGGTGTGTTGGTGATGCTGGTGGTGGCAGTGATGGTGTGTGTGTGTGTGTGTGTGTGTGTGTGTGTATGTGTGCATGTGTGTGTGTATGCTTCCCTTATTTTTCTTGGTATGAAATTAAATATTTTCTGTTTTTTTATTTTATTTTTATTTTTCATGGATGTAGTTATTCTCCTTGGCTTGGAGTATTCCTTCTAGTATTTTCTGTAGGGTTGGATTTGTGGGTATATGTTGCTTCTACTTGGATTTGTCTTGAAATATTATCTTTTCTCCATCTATGGTGATTGAGAGTTTTGCTGGGTATAGTAGTCTAGGTTGGCATCTGTGGTTTTGTTAGAGATAGTAAGATATCTGTCAGTGCCTTTCTAGTTTTTAGAATGTCTGTTAAGAAGTCAAGTGAAGGATCCTGTGCCACAGTGCTCCATACCCAAATACCACTAGAAGAGAGCAGATCTCCCAGGGGTGCGGACACACCTGTGAGCACAGGTAAGACCTTCTGCTCCAAAGGACCCACCTGGAGCACTAAGAACACAGGAATCAAGGAGAAGCCTGGGAGAGGATCCTTCATGTTTCCATCTGCACTGGTAGCTGATCCTCTAACACAGTGACAGGAGCTGATCCTGTGTTATAGCAATTTGTACCCAAATACCACCAGGAGAGAGTTGGTCTCTCAGGAGTGTGGACATGCCTGTGAGCACAGGTAAGACCACTACTGCTCAAATTCCTGGCCCAAGAGGGACCTGCCATCAGGACACAAGCACAAGGAACAGCAGGGACAGGATATTTCCGATTTCCATCTGCACCCTAGAGCTGAGCCTGTAACACAGCTCTCCATACCCAGAAAGAACTGGTCTCCCAAGAATACTGACACACAGGCTTGCAGAAGGGACAAGCCACAGTCAGAGACAGCAAGACTAGGTACCACCAGAGATAAACAGATAGTGAGAAGCAAGGGCAGGAAAATAAGCAACAGAAACCAAGGCTACTTGGCATCATCAGAACTGAGTTTTCCCAACACAGTGAGCTCTGGATACCCTAACACAACAGGAAAGCAAGACTCTGAATTAAAATCACATCTCAAGATGATTACAGAGAACTTTAAAAAGGACATAAATAACTCCCATTTAAAAACAAAAAACAAGAGAATACAGGTAAACAGCTAGAAACAATTAAAGAGGAAACACAAAAAGATCCTTTAAAGAATTACAGGAAAACACAACCAAACAGGTGAAGGAATTGAACAAAACCTGCTTGTGGACGTTGTACATCGTGGTGCGGAGCCTAGTGCGCACCACGATGTACAACGTCCACAAGCAGTACCATAGAAAACATTGACACAACAGTCAAAGAAAATACAAAATGCAAAAAGCTCCTAACAAAAAACATCCAGGATATCCAGGACACAATGAGAAGACCAAACCTAAGGATATTGGGTATAGAAGAGAGTGAAGATTCCCAAATTAAAGGGTCAGTAAATATCTTCAACAAAATTTTGAAGAAAACTTTCCTAACCTAAAGAAAGAGATGCCCATAAACACACAAGAAGCCATCAGAACTCCAAATTGGACTAGAAAAGCCATCAGACCTCTAGATTGGACTAGAAAAGAAATTCTTCCTGTCGCATAATAGTCAAAACACCAAATGCACAGAACAAAGACAGAGTATTAAAAGCAGTAAGGGAAAAAGGTCAAGTAACATATAAAGGCAGACCTATCAGAATTACAGCAAACTTCTTACCAGATACTATGAAAGCTAGAAGAACCTGGGCAGATGTCACATAGACCCTAAGAGAACACAATTGCTAGCCCAGGCTACTATAACCAGCAAAACTCTCAATTACTGTAGATGGAGAAACCAAGATATTCCATGACAAAACTAAATTTACACAAGCTCTTTCCATAAATCCACCCCCAACAAAGGATAATAGATAGAAAACACCAATGCAAGGAGGGAAACTACACCCTAGAAAAAGCAAGAAAGTAATCTTTCAACAAACCCAAAAGAAGATAGCCACACAAACATAAAAGTAACATCAAAAATAACAGGAAGCAACAATCACTTTTCCTTAATATTTCAACATCAATGGACTTAATTCCTCAATAAAAAGGCATAGACTGGATATGTAAACAGGACCTGGCATTTTGCTGCATACAAGAAATGCACTTCAGTGTCAATGACAGACACTACCTCAGAGTAAAGGGCTGGAAAACAATTTTCCAAGCAAATGGTCTTAAGAAACAAGCTAAAGAAGTCCTTCTAACATCAAAAAAAAGCAACTTTCAACCAAAAGATATCAAAAAGGATAAGAAAAGACACTTCATACTCATCAAGGAAAAATCTTTCAAGAAGAACTCTCAATTCTGAACATATATGTTCCAAATGCAGGGCACACACATTCATAAAGGAAACTTTATGAAAGCTCAAAGCACACTTTGAACCTCACACAATAATAGTGGGAGAATTCAACACCCCACTCTCATCAATGAACAGATCATGGAAACACCAACTAAACAGAGACACATTGAAACTAACTAACGGAAGTTATGGACCAAATGGATATATGGTATATATATATAATAGTTTATCCTAAAAGAAAAGTATGTATCTTTTTTTCGGCACCTCATGGTACCATCTTCAAAACTGACCATATTATCTGTCACAAAACAGGCCTCAACACATATAAGAAGATTGAAAAAAATCCCATACATCCAATCAGATCACAATGAACTAAGGCTGATCTTCAATAGCAACAAAAACAAGAGAAAGCCCACATATACATGGAAGCTGAACAATACCCTACTCAAGGATAACTTGGTCAAGGAAGAAATAAAAAAAGAAATTAAAAACATTTTAGAATGTAATGAAAATGAAGGCACAACATACCCTAATATATGGGATACAATGAAAGCAGTGTGAAGAAGAAAACTCATAACTCTGAGTGCCTCCAGAAAGAAACTGGAGAGAACATACACTAGGAGCTTAACACCACACCTGAAAGCTCAAGAACAGAAAGAAGCAAATACACCCAAGAGGAGGAGACAGCAGGAAATAATCAAACTCGGGACTGAAATTAACCAAGTAGAAACAAAAAGAATTATACAAAGATTCAACAAAACCAGGAACTGGTTCTTTGAGACAATCAACAAGAAAGATCAACCCTTAGCCAGACTAACCAGCGGGCACAGAGACAGTATCCAACTTAACAAAATCAGAAATGAAAAGGGAGGTATAACAACAGAAACTGAGGAAATCCAAAATATCATCAGATTCTACTACAAAAGGCTATACTCAACAAAACTGGAAAATCTGGATGAAACAAACAATTTTTTAGACAGATTCCAAATATCAAAGTTAAATCAGGATCAAATAAACCATCTAAACAGTCCCATAACCCATAAAGAAATAGAAGCAGTCATTAAAAGTCTTCCAACGAAAAAAAGGCCAGGGCCAGATGAGTTTAGTGCAGAATTCTATCAGACCTTCAAAGAAGACCTAATACCAATACTCTT
>NC_034605.1:15568711-15577110 GCF_900095145.1 Mus pahari
TCATCAGCCACCAAACCCAGATACTAATGCTCATGCCAGCAAGATTCTGCTAAAGGGACCCTGATATAGCAGCCTCTTGTGGGGCTATGTCAGTGCCTGGCAAACACAGGTTTCTCCCTTGGCTTTCTGCAATGATGGACAAAATAACCTGTGAGCTCACACAAGGCCTGACTTCACATGAGCCAGTTCCTAACCAGGTTGCATTTGCTCGAAGTGTTTATCACAGCAATAGGGCAGCAACCCAGCAAGCACTGTATAAACTAAGCTGAGTGCCAAGTCCTGAACTTTAAAAAAACAAAAAAACAACTCATAGATTTTATTAAATGAAAACTGTAGATGGCTGTGCTTCCCCAGCCTCTTTGGGGGGATTCTTGATGTCCTAGGTATGGTAGCCCTTTTTATTTTCACTGTGATGTGGTGAGTTAACATGGTAAAAGCACATCTGGACTATCTCAGTATATCCTTCTGCTCCTCTGTCTCTGGACAGCTGGATAACCAACTGCCTGGATTACATACCTCCAACTTAAGGTACATGTAGAAGCAATTGTGTAAATTACGGTCTATCGGTATTATGAAATAAATACAATAAGACTTTAAAAAAGAAAAGAAAAGAAAAGAAAAGAAAAAAAGAAAAGAAAAAAAGAAAAGAAAAAAAGAAAAGAAAAGAAAAGAAAAGAAAAGAAAAGAAAAGAAAAGAAAAGAAAAGAAAAGAAAAGAAAAGAAAAGAAAAGAAAACCTACATGGTATTGGTTCCAAGATGAGCAGGTAGATCAATGGAATGAACCCATACAACTATGGCCACTTGATCTTTCATAAACGCACTAAAACCATCCAATGGAAAAAAGGAGAGCATTTTCAACAAATGGTTCTTGTTAACAGGTGGTCAGCATTTAGAAAAATGCAAATTGATCAATTCTTATCTCCTTGTACAAAGCTCAAGTCCAAGTGGGTCAACGACCTCTACATAAAACCAGATACACTGAATCTCATAAAAAAAGTGGGGGAAAGCCTTGAACACTTGGGCACAGTGGAAAAGTTCCTGAACAGAACACCAATGGCTCATGCTCTAAGGTCAAGAGATGAAAAAATGGGGACTCATAAAATTGCAAAGCTTCTGTAAAGCAAAGGACACTGTCAGTAGGACAAAACAGCAACCAACAGATTGGGAAAAGATCTTTACCAATCCCACATCTGATAGAGGGCTAATATCCAATATATACAAATAACTCAAAAAGTGTGACTCCAGAGAACCAAATGACCCTATTAAAAATGGTGAACAGAGCTGAACAGAGAATTTTCAACTGAGGAAACTTGAATGGCTGAGAAATATCTAAAGACATGTTCAACATCCTTAGTCACCAGGGAAATGCAAATCAAAACAATCCTGAGATTCTACCTCACACCTGTCAGAATGGCTGAGATAAAAAACTCAGGTGACAGCCCATGTTGTGAAGAATGCAGAGAAAAGGAACACTCCTCCATTGCTGGTGGGATTGCAACCTGGTACAGCCACTCTGAAAATCAGTCCGGTGGTTCCTTGGGAAATTGGACGTACTTGCATCAATGGAAGGAGAGGGCCTTAGTCCTATGAAGGCTCCATAGATACCACAGTGTAGGGGAGTCAAAGGCGGGGTGGTGGAAATGGGTGAGTGGGTAGAAGAACACCCTCATACAAGCACCAGGAAGGAGGATGGGATAGGGGGGAAACTGCAAAAAATGATAACATTTGAAATGTAAATAAAGAAAATATCCAATAAAAAAGAAAAAATAATTTAACTGAGTAAATTGTTCAAAGGAAAAAAATAGAAAATTGGACATAGTACTACCTGAAGATCCAGCTGTACCACTCCTGGGCATATATCCAGAAGATGCTTCAGCATGTAATAAAGACACATGCTCCATTATGTTCATAGCAGCCATATTTATTATAACCATAAGGTGGAAACAACTCAGATGTCCCTCAACAGAGGAGTGTATACAGAAAACGTGCTATATTTACACAATGGAATACTACTCAGCTATTAAAAACAATTTCATGAAATTTGTAAGTAAATGGATGGAACTTGAAAATGCCATGCTGAGTGAGGTAACTCAGTCACAAAAGAACATACAAGGGAGAACAAAATACTCACAGGAGGAAATATGGAAACAAAGTATGGAGCGGAGACTGAAGGAAAGGCCATCTGAAGACTGCCCCACCTGGGGATCCATCCCATATATAGTCACCAAACCCAGACGCTATTGTGGATGCCTGGAAATGCTTGCTAACAGGAGCCTAATGTAGCTGTCTCCTGAGAGGCTCTGGCAGAGCCTGACAGATACAGAGGCAGATGCTTGCAGCCAATCATTGGACTGAGTGCAGGGTCTCTGATAGAGGAGTTTGAGAAGGGACTAAAGGAGCTGATAGGGTTTGCAACCTTATGGAGGAAGCAAAGGTGTCAATGGGTCAGAACCCCTGGAGCTCCCGGGGACTGGAACCCCCAATCAAAGTGTACACATGGAGGGATCCATGGCTCTGGCAGCATATGTGGCAGAGGATGGCCTTGGTGGACATCAGTGGGAGGAGAGACCCTTGGGCCTGAGGGTGTTCCATGCCCCAGGATAAAGGAATGCCAGGGTGGGAAGACAGGAGTGGAGGGGTGGGTTGGAAAGCACCCTCATAGAAGCAGGGGGAGGAAGGATGGGATAGGGGATTTCTGAAGGGGAGACTTGGAAGTGGGAAAACATTTGAAATGTAAAATAAGAAAAATATCCAATTAAAAAAAGAAGTCAGGTGTAATTCTGATAGGTCTGACTTTGTATATTACCTGGCCTTTTATCTCTTTCTGTTTTTAATATTCTTTCTTTGTTCTGTAGTTTTTATGTTTGATTATTACATGTTGGGAGGATTTTCTTTTCTGGTCCAGTATAATTGGTGTACTTTAAGCTTCTTGTATGTTTATATGAATCTCTTTCTTTAGTTTGGAAAGTTTTCTTCTATGATCTTGTTGAAAATATTTTCTTGTCCTTGGAGAAGCAACTCTTCACCTTCTATTCCTATTATTATTAGGTTAGGTCTTCTCATGGTATCCCAGAGTTCCTGGATGTTTTGTGTCAGGAATTATTTAGATTTAATGTTTCCTTTGACTGATGTATCAATTTCTCCTGTTGTATCTTCTATGTCTGAGTTTCTCTCTTTTATCTCCTGTATCCTGTTGGCAATGCTCGCATCTGTTGTTCCTGTTTTCTTCCTTAGGTTTTCCATCTCCAGAATTCCCTGTCTGTTTTCCTTTATTGCTTCTATCTCCTATTTCAGGTCTTGGACAGTTTTATTTATTTCCTTCACCTGTTTAATTGTATTTTCTTGTATTTCTTTAAAAGATTTATTCATTTCCTCTATAGGGGTTCTCCATCATCTTTTTAAGATTGGATTTAAGGTGATTGTCGTGTGTTTCAGGTGTGCTAGGATAGTCAGGGCTTGCTGTAGCAAGATAGCCATATTCTAATTGTGTCATCCTGCCTTGGCTTTTGCTGTTTGTTTTCTTTTCAGGGCCTTTGGCCACCTAGATGGCTTTAGTCCCTGGATGTTCCTGTTTAAGTAGGTGTTGGGAGGGGTCTTAACCTCAATGATCCTAGTGTGGCAGTCCTCTGGTGGGTACCCTTGAGGCTATAAGGTTCCTGACAAGTATGTCTGACAAAGGTAGGTGGAGAGGTAGCAGAAACATCACATTACAGAGGGAATAGTAGGTGCCCAGGGCATCTGGGTGTGCCCTAGAGAACGCAGTGGCCAGGGAAGGTCGAGGTTAACAATTTAAAAAAGTAATTATCCATTTATATTTCAGTTTTTGAAAACTATTCATTCACCCATATGTTGACTGACATATTAATCATCTTGCTATTTAATCCCCAATGTTTTAAAAATTCTTGGTAGTAACTACTTGTCTAATGTATAAATTGTACATATTGTTTCCTGTTCTGTTGTCTGTCTGTGCACTCTACAGATAGCTTCCTTGACTGTGCAGAAATTGTTAGCCTTTTATGCAATCCCATCTGTTGGCACTTTGGGCTAATTCTTGTGGTGTTGATGACTAACCCAAAGTCTTGACAATATGTATTATTCTTTTGTCTAAAAGTTTTTGGCTTTAAATTAAGGTATTTGTCTATTTAGAATTAATTTTGAACAATATGAAAGATATGCATCCAATTTCATTCTTCTACAGGTGGATACCAGTTTTTACAGCACCATATAATAAATACATATATTGAATAGGCTCTCTTCTTTCCCACTGTATGTTTTTCCTCCTTTGCCAAGAATTCTGTGAGCATTACTTTTTGGGTTAATGTCCAGATCCTCTGTTCTTATTGTGGTTTTAACATCTATTTTGGTACTTGCCAGTACCAAGCTGTCCTTATCACTACAGATCTGTAGCAAAATTTGAGTTTGAATATTGTGATACCTCCATCTGTGATCTTACTGCTTAGGTTTTGTTTGTCTATTTTTAGTCATTTATGGTTCGATATTGCATTCTTGCATTGTTTTTTATACATATGTGACATATGACATCTAAGTTTTTATAAGCATTGAATTACATTTATAGGTTAGCCACAATATGGCCCCTTTTCTCAAAGCAGGAACTTCAGATTTGGTCTATAACCTTTACCAGTCCACAAGTATGCAGAGGCCAGAGCAGGATTATCGGGTGTCTTTTTCTATTATTCTCTACATTGTTTCTTCGGGACAGGGTCTCTCACTGAACAGGAAGCTCAGATTTCAGCTAGGCTGGCTGGCTTCAAGTTCTTGGAGGTGTGCCCATCTCTGAACCTCCATACAATGTGTGCTTACAGACATGTGCAGTCATGCTCAGCTGTGTGTGTGTGTGTGTGTGTGTGTGTGTGTGTGTGTGTGTGTGCTAGTTCTCACACTTGCAAAGCACTCTCTTACTCATTAAGCAGTCTCTCCACACCCTTTCTTGTATTTCTAGGGAGCAGTGGAGTGGAAAAGTTTAAATAATATTTACTTGCTGAAGAAAATACAAGTGAACATCTGAGGGTTAATGAAAGCTGCCAAAAAGAGTGCTTCAGGAAGCTTCTCCAGCCTATGGGGTTGACTTCTAACCCTTCACGATTATACCCCAGTGGTTTCCTGATCCTGGTATAGCTGGGTGGCAGCCATTACAGCCTCCGCGAAAGGCATTTAGCAAACATCTGGGGACATCTCAGGCTATTCTTATGATTAAGGATTGAAAGTATCCTTCAGTGGAAGCTGCCCAGGCTGAGGTGTCCCTGCAGTAAATCTGATGACTCTGTGCAGTCAAATGTCACCCTGTGTCTTATTTTATTTTGGAATGTCAAGAAGGTGAAACACCTCCTTAAAATTGTCAGAGCTCAGGGATACCTCTGCTTTATATGTGCAGAGTTAGTACAGTGTATACACAGTAAAATTGCCAAAAAATGTGAGCCCTGTTTGCATTGAGAAAAATAAGTCTAATTCATTCACTCAAAACGTGTATTGAGATGGGTTCACGCTGTATTAAAGTTTTTTCTGAAGCCAGGTTTCATGTTTCCCAGGCTGGCCTCAAACTCACTGTGCAGCAAAGGCTACCTTTGAGCCTCTGATTCTCTTGTCTCTATTTACCGAGTGCAAGAATGACAGGAATGTACCATCATCCACAGTTTTATTTGACATTAGGATGCCAGATATGCACTCCACCAACCATGCTACATCTCCAAACTATCTTTAATCTTTTCGAGACAGCGTTGCTCTGTAGCCTAGGTTATCCTGGAATTCACTGTGTGACCCTGGGTGGCCTCTCACTTGTGCTGACTCTCCTGATTCAGCATGTACAGTGCTGAGATGACAAGGATGAGCTGCTATGACCAATGTCTTCTGTAATTTTGATTCCTGATAATTAATTGTAGAAAAATAACAATATTCATACTGACATTTCATGTGTATATAAGGTACTTTGATTTTTTAATTAATTAATTAATTAATTAATCAATTAAATTGATCAGTCATTATCCCCCTGCTCATGTTGGCTTCTTTACTCTAGAAAAATCTTCTAGTCATTATTGATGCCATGTTTGCAAGTTGAGCTTATATGTATTTGTAAGAATGCATTTATAGTTAGTATATGTATAACATAATTTCCTATGTGATTTTCATCATAAACTCTAGTGCCAACTTCTCCAGCATTTGCAAATTGAAAGCAAAATCATTTTATGAATTCTTTCTTCATTTTCTCTAAAATACACATTCAGGTAAGCATATACACACTAAGTATTTTATTTGTGTTAGGGGAGCATTGTGTGATGAAATTGAGAACAATCTAATTGGCTCTCCAAATTTAACATACTTCATTGCACACTTACAACATGATGTCTATTGTCTTCTGTTGTAACTGCACACTCAAGTGAAAAAAAAAACATAGTAAATTAAAGGGACAACCCAAGTTTTCTAAAGGAATTAAATTTTAAGTTATGAACAATGAACAATTCTGTTGAGAGTTCTGGAGAACCACGGGGGTTTCCTGCCTCAAGATCAGGAAGTAAAACAAGGAAAGAACCAAAATCGTCCTGTGTTTCTTCAAACTCTGTTCTAGGCTCCAAATAGAACAAACTGCCCCATAAACAAACCTAAATGGCTTCTTGGTGGCCAGTGAGGTCAGCAGCAGCAGATTGTGTGGAGACATTCATTTCTTTCCCTGTGAGAAAATGCATTTCTGAAGTCAGCCATGGCACACACAGTCTTTCATGGCACAGGTGCCCGGTTAAGTAGGCAAAAAGAAGCTAATTATGTGTGGATATTGGCAAATTTTATGCTCCTATGAGGTCCAGTCAGCCAAGCTGTGTCTAGCATCAAACATGAAAAAGAAATAACATTTCTCAAATAATTTGAAACTGTAAATGCTGATTAACATTTTCAGTGTATAGATATTTTTCTTTCATATGTTTAAAAGAATTTTCTTTTGCATTTGTGTTACTGATGCATGTATTTTCCCTGGGGTAATTATTTCTACAGACCAGAGAGAGTGGTGGGGAGAGAAAGACACACACATACACACACACACACATACACACACACACACACACACAGAGAGAGAGAGAGAGAGAGAGAGAGAGAGAGAGAGAGAGAGAGAGAGAGAGAACAAAACAAGAAAAGACTTCCATTCAAATCTAGATTAGGGGACCAGAGAACTTATTGTGTTATAAAAATAAGAATTTAAGTGTGGGGTTACTTACAAGAATAAGTAAGTAAGGATAACTTAGAGTTTGTGAACAGACACCACAACCAAGGCAACTCCAATAAGGACAACATTATATTGAGGTTGGCTTATAGGTTCAGGGGTTCAGTTCATTATCATCAAGGTAGGAGCATGCCCTGGTGCTGGAGAAGAAGCTGAGAGTTCTACATTTTGTTTTTAAGGCAAACAGAAGAATACTGACTTCCAGACAGGTAGGAGAGGGTCTTAAAGCACACCCCCACAGTGACACTCTACACCAACAAGGCCAAACCCCTTAACACTACCACTCCCTGGACCAAGAACATTCTAACCACCACAAAGGGTGGCCAAGACACCTCTAGTACCAAAATCTCTACCCTACTGTGGGTGATAACCAGTCCATATTGAATACTTCTGTCTCCTGTATCATGTGCAGGCATTCCACTGAGCAGTCTTTTCTCTTATGTATGTTTACCATACATACAACCACAGATGGAGGCCTGATGTGTCTTACGAGTTTCTGATACCTGTCAAGAACATTTGACACTACCCTTTTCCCAGTAAAGAAATGTTTCAATCCAGAAGACTTAACCAAAATCTAAATGTGGGATACATGCACATCTAAAGTAACTTTGATTATCTCTGCCATGTATCTTAAGTAATTTGTGGGGTGTCTTATGAAAAGATTAAATACGTAAGTGAGACACATATGTCAATATTTCCACAACCAAGCCCATTGCCTTTTATAAACTTACTTCTTCACTAATTGATCCATGTGTCTTATATCTTCCCAGGCCCACCGCCACAAGGCAGTACATGATTTTAAGAACCACAGTAGAGAATGGTTTGACTTCTTCCAGATATGAAGTTTCCAGAATTATTTTCAAGAATTGCAGTTAATTCTCTGATATATTTCCACACATACTGTCAAATAGAATCCATACAGAGGATTTATCACTTTCCTGTGGGTGATGTTTCCTGGAGAAATTAGTTTCTAACATGATTACAATTAGAAAGTAGCTCCCACCCAAACTATGTGAGATGTTGCTCTTGTCCTCAGTATGCAAGACTTAGCTCTATTGCACAGTCCCTCCTTCTGACAGTGTTGGTAGGGATTTTTAAAATGCAAGTGATTACCTTCTTCTTCTTCTTCTTCTTCTTCTTCTTCTTCTTCTTCTTCTTCTTCTTCTTCTTCTT
>NC_034605.1:15577227-15581132 GCF_900095145.1 Mus pahari
GTGTAGCCCTGGCTGTCCTGGAACTCACTCTGTAGACCAGGCTGGCCTCGAACTCAGAAATCCGCCTGCCTCTGCCTCCCGAGTGCTGGGATCAAAGGCGTGCGCCACCACACCCGGCGACTACCTTCTTTTGTTCATGAGGTTTCCCCTAGCTTGTGGAAGCTGGCTAGTAAATTCTCCAAATAATGTGCCCTGGGTATAGTGATGTGACTCTGTCTCTATGATGCATAAGTACAGACAGTCCACTAAGGAGGTATACATCAGCTATCTAAGATAGTTACTAAGGAAAATCCTTGTCTCTTAGATTGTTAAAGATATCAAAAATAAAGGGCAATGCTGAAATTAGTAAAAATTATTTCTTCTTAAGTATCCTCTTATACTATAAAGCAGGCAATTAATGTCACTGAAGCGACAGCAGGGATTGGATTAGGGAAGAGCATGATAAGTCAATGACAGGATGCTAAGTCTAGTGAAGTCTAGTGAGTTTCTTAAAGGAAAGAAAGATGTATACTCATTTCTGTAGTGATGCAGGACACGCCCCTCTTTCCTTGGATGTGTTCATACGCTTTCTGAAGCTGCTGTCGCCATCTGTGGGAACTGGGGCCCCTCTGTATTCCCACTGACCTCCACTGATGATGACAGAGTGTAAAATGAGCCCTGAAACAGAGAGGAAGCAGAACATAGCTCTTCAGAGGGGCTGCGCTCATCACGCTGAGACTGACCAGAAAGTGGGACAGTATCGATGCGCAAAAATTAATTAGAGAAGCATATCACTCATCATAAATTGTTTTCAGTTGTTGATGATAATAAAAATATCATTAAATGGGCATAAAATTACACTATAAATATCATCACAAAGACAGTTGGGTCTGATAGAATGTGGGTAATTATGAAGTCCAACTACTGAAGAATAAAGAATTTTGAGTTATAAAAGCCATCTGTTTTTAAATATACCTAGTCAGAACTAGAGAAAATTACTATATTTTAAGTCGATTTTCTTTCTTCCAGAGATAGAAAAGCTCAATGTCTGCATATAGCTCGCTGCCCCTCTTACATGCTGTTTTTTGTATTTTCCTTAGTTGGCATGGTTTACTGTTTTCAGTATCCTTCCTGCCACAGATCCTTGCTGCACACAGTGTGTGAGAAAATATTTGCTTAATGAAGACACAATGAATCCATCACTATAAATCAGGAAGCATTTATGATACAAAGAAACAGATAACAGCTTAACAGCTTAACCCCACATTTCCTTTTTCCCCAGGGAAGAAATGGATACTTCTCATCTGTTTATTACCAGGGTATTACTGGGAATATGAATTAAATATAAAATTTATCCATTATCATTTTGGGTAAAAAGGCCACTTGCTGACTTTATTTTAATTTCCATAGAAATCTATACTAAAATTTAGTTTTCTTTTTGCTTGCCAGAAAGCATCATTTTAGAGTTATTGATATAATGGTCTAAAGTATTAGTTAAATCTATAGGTATGAGTGTGTCTGTGCATGTGTAACAAGTGCATGCAAGTTCCTGTAGAGATCAGAAGAGGAGTAAGATCCCTGAAACTAAAGGGACAGACAGTGTTGTCTACAGTATGAATGTTGGGAAACAATCCTGGGTTCTCTGTAAGAATGATGAAGGCTTTTAACTGCTGTCTTAGTCAGGGTTTCTATTCCTGCACAAACATCATGACCAAGAAGCAATTTGGAGAGGAAAGGGTTTATTTGGCTTACATTTCCATACTGCTGTTGATCACCAAAAGATGCAGGACTGGAACTCAAGCAGGGCAGAAAGCAGGAGCTGATGCAGAGGCCATGGAGGGATGTTCTTTACTGGCTTGCTTCCCCTGGCTTGCTCAGCCTGCTCTCTTATAGAACCCAAGACTACCAGCCCAGAGATGGTCCCACCCACAAGGGGCCCTCCCCGCCTGGTCACTAATTGAGAAAATGCCCTGCAGCTGGATCTCATGGAGGCATTTCCCCAACTGAAGCTCCTTTCTCTGTGATAACTCCAGCTGTGTCAAGTTGACACAAAATTAGCCAGTACAACTGCTAAGTCCACCTCTAGCCCCAAGTCATATGTATTTTTAAAGTTTGCATTCCACTGGTTATATGAGTCATCACAATTTTGATTTTAGGAAAAGAGCTTGCTTTAAATCTCTTTATGCCTATGTAAATACTAATATTTTGTATTTGCAGACCAATGCATGGCAGTTGGTTTCCCATCTCTGTTAGAAAAGCAAAGTCATGAGCTGAAACCCTGATATACCTGGGCAGTCAGACTACATTTAAGCAACAATATTGTGCCTGGCTGATCCTGGGCACTGATGGGGAAATCTACCCGGGCTCTGTGGACATCCTTCCTTTGTGTTCCCTGAGAATCGATTGCATTCATCTTTTCTACCAATTTCCCAGTGAGAATTTCCCAGAAAGTGCCAGATGGCTCATTCTGTGGAAAACCCTATGCAATGGGGGGCAGGGAGGGGGGGATTTGGAAAGAAGTCCTTGGCAGGAAATAAGTCCATTCTCGTTATTGTTTTGAGATCATTTTTAATGATCTCAAGAAGAAAACACAATGTACAGAAATCAATATTCACAGAGCATTGTGTGCTCTGTGTGCTATGTATGAGATGTGTGTTCTTACAAAGTCACCAAACTTCATAGCAACTTTAGTGAGTATAATATTGATCTGAATGGCTCTACCTTACATATATACAAAAATGCCTTGTTTAAGTCAATGGAGAAAATCTTTAAGATAGTCTCTAGTCTAACACTTAGTTGGTTTTATTGACTGGAGAAATGACTCGCCGGATAAGAGTACTTGTTGCTTATGGCAATGGGCCATGTGGTAGAGACTGTTTCTATCCTGATGGACAGAAGGAACAGAAAACATCCAGTTCTTTCCCTCACCATTGTCTGCTTTGCTTTTTGAAAAAAAACCTCTCCCGTAAACCTAGAGCTTAAGTACATCAGACTGGTTGGATAATCAGCCTCAGGTATGCCTGCTTTTTCCTTCCAGTGCTGAATTTGAAGCCTGCACCATAACAACTGGCTTTTTATAAAGATCTGGGTTCTACCCTCTAAAAAACAAAGTGGGAGAGTTTTCAAAGTAAATGTGAAATAGATTTATTTTGTCTTCATAAACATGGTAAGCCTGTAGTCAAAACCCCTCTTCAAATCTGCTTCTCTTCTCAGAGCCACAGTGTTCAACAGTTTTAGGCATGTGGGCCACAGACTGCTAAAAATGTTGCCTAACAGAAATTTGTTGGCATATTTAAAACAATAGGAGCTATTGTTCTGGTAACTTGTGAGCTAGGGTCTTGAACTTAAACTTTGCAGATGACAACTTCTTGTCACANGGTCAACGAGCANTGTAGAATGCTTTTGGCACTGACCCTTCCTCAAGTTTAAAGGGCAGAATTAATCTTTTCTTCTTGCCTTTGCTCAAGGAAGCTCAAGTCTCCAGTGAGAGCAGGGTTGTGTTAACAGAGTCAGCTCGTATGCTTTGAACCCTTTAAGTGTAGCATACCCAGTTCTGAGCATGGGCATGTACACACTCAATCCTGTAAATGAGGACCTGTTATATTGACTACACTTGGGAACCTTCCCATATGGAAATTCTCATGTGACTCTGTGTCTATAAAGCAGGCAAATCAGTTATTTACTTCTGAAGTCACAAAAAATTTAGAGCAGTATTTTGGTACATATACAGTTTTAATGTTTGTTAATTATAGAAGAAAAATGCATCCCCATGTGATGGCTGTGTGGATGTTCTTACTCATTTTTAAATAAAGAGATGAATTGCACTGTGTATTCAATGCTAAATGACATAGAGCATCTTCGACCTCTTTTAGCTCTGTTTCAGAGCTGAAAACACTGTTCTACACATGTATGAAATGGCAGAAATG
>NC_034605.1:15581708-15585806 GCF_900095145.1 Mus pahari
ACACACACACACACACACAGAGAGAGAGAGAGAGAGAGAGAGAGACAGAGACAGAGACAGAGACAGAGACAGAGACAGACAGAGAGAGAGATGCATATACATACACACAAACACACACAGAGACACAGAGACACACAGAGAGAGACAGACACAGAGAGAGATATGCACATACACAGAGAGACAGAGACAGAGACAGACAGAGATGCATATACATACACACAAACACACACAGAGACACAGAGACACACAGAGAGAGACAGACAGACACAGAGACAGACAGACACAGAGAGAGATATGCACATACACAGAGAGACAGAGACAGAGAGACAGATAAAGACAGACACACAGAGAGATGCACATACATACACACACAATCACACACACACAGAAAGACAGACACACAGAGAGATATGCACATACACACACTTAAAAATAAAATACTTAAGAACAAATTTCTTATGTACAGGATAGATACCTCTACCTGGGTGGTAGAAACTCATGGTCCCTGAGGTTCAGTTTCCTGGGGCTGCTGGACAATGAGACAAGTAGGTGGTTTAATCACAGATGTTCTCAGAATCACAGATGCTCACAGACTAAAGTTCTTGTCTCAACAGAGTGGATTCTCTTCTCTGCAAATAGGAGACCACATTGAGATAGTGACCTATATTTTTCATCCTGGTTCTCATTCTCCATCACTACTGAGAGAAGCTCCTCTGCTCAATCTATTCCCAAGGTGGATTTTGATGTTAGTCCCTGAAAATTCCAGTAGACAGTTGGCAGAAATGAGCCAGAGACAGATGAAGAGGATTAATAACAACAAATTCTGTTGATTAAGGCTATATTTATTGAATCTGTGCTTTGCCCTCTTGTCTCCAGGAAGCAATCACATTTCCACATATCTTACTGGTATTCCAACATTTATGTTTGATGCTCATGGTCTTTTAGGAATAACCAGATAGGTCTGACCCTTCATCTTACTCAAAGGCAGATGCAGTTAAATATGAAGAAAATATGTTTTTAAATACAGTATTTTGAAACACAATTCAGTTGATTTTTCTCCTCTATATGATCTTTTAGAAATTTAAAAATGATTGGTTATAAAATTGAACTGCATAAATTAAATTTTCTGTGCCTCTAAAATACACACATACATTATCTTGAAGATATGCAATATTATTTATGGCTTTTAAAATTATTCATTCATTTTTGTTTTATATGACTGAGTATTTGCCTGTATGCATATATGTAGTATTTGTGGTGGCCAGAAAAGGGCATTAGGTAACTTAGATTCAGAGTTACAGATGGTTATGAACCACTATGTAGGTGCTGGAAACAGAACCTCTTGATGCACAAGCATCAAGTGCTCCCAACCACTGAACTGTCTTCTGTCCTTTTGTGTTGTGCACACCCCCGACACACACACTACACACATGAACACACATGAACACACATGAACACACATACACACTGTAGACACACACTATATACACCCACACCGTACACATGAAAACACAAAACGCACACACACACACACACACACACACACACACACACACACAAATACCACCCCACACACCACACACCACCTAGATTCTTGTACAAATGGCTGCCTCTTTTATAGGAAAAATGGCAAGAAGTTCTATGAAATGTTCATTGATTTCTTAGAAAACATTTTGATTGCTGAAGACTGGGGATTGCTTTTCTGAACACCCATGATGGACATGTTAGTGAGATAGGCCCACATCAATTTATTTCCTAATGCCTCTGTAATTTTCCAGAAGCCAGCATGCAAACTTCAAATATTTGCTACTTGGTGCTTAAAGGCAGTGTTTCCCTCTGTCTTACTAAGGTCCATTTAAAATAGCTTATTTCTTTCCTTTTATTCTTTCTTTTTTTGTTTTTTTTTCTTCAATTTTTTATTAGTTTCTTTATTTACATTTCAAATGCTATCCCAAAACTCCCCTATACCTCCCCCCACCCCATGCCCTGCTCCCCTACCCACCAACTCCCACTTCTTGGCCCTGGCGTTGCCCTGTACTGGGGCATATAAAGTTTGCAAGACCAAGGGGCATCTCTTCCCAATGATGGCCAACTAGGGCATCTTCTGCTACATATGCACTAGAGACATGAGCTCTGGGGGTACTGGTTAGTTCATATTGTTGTTCCACCTATAGGGTTGCAGACCCCTTCAGCTCCTTGGGTACTTTCTCATTGGGGGCCCTGTGTTCCATCCAATAGATGACTGTGAACATCCACTTCTGTATTTGCGAGGCACTGGCATAGCCTCAAAAGAGACAGCTATATCAGGGTCCTTTCAGCAAAATCTTGATGGCATGTGCAATAGTGTCTGGGTTTGGTGGCTGATGATGGGATGGACCCCTGGGTGGGGTAGTCTCTGGATGATCCATCCTTTCATCTTAGCTCCCAACTTTGCCTCTGTAACTCCTTTCATGGATATTTTGTTCCTTATTCTAAGGATGAAGTATCCACATGTTGGTCTTCCTTCTTCTTGATTTTCCTGTGGTTTGCAAATTGTATCTTGGGTATTCTAAGTTTCTGGGCTAATATCCACTTATCAGTGAATGCACAAAGTGACTTCTTTTGTCATTGGGTTACCTCACTCAAGATGATATCCTCCAGATTCAACCATTTCACTTACTTATTTCTTATATGTCTGTGTGTGCATGTGTGTGTGTGTGTGTGTGTGTGTGTGTGTGTGTGTGTGCTTGCAAGCATGTGCACCATGTGAGTACAGATGCCCATGGAGGTCAGAATAGGACATGGTTGTGAGGTACCATGTGGTGCCTGGGAACAGAACACAGGTCCTCCACATTGACAGTGAGTGCTCCTAACTACTGAGCCAACTCTCTATGCCATTAAACAATTCTTTTATTTTAATTTTTGCATTTAACATTGGTATGTCATGTGAAATATTTTAACAAGTTTTTCAGTTCAGACAGGAATTCTTTGATAATGTCTTTCACCAATGCTTAACAGCTATTCTTAAAACTACTGTGGCACATAGATTCAAAAACTATACCTCCATAACACTTTAGGTTCATAATTTACATTGCTTGCTGCTTAACTTTTCGACGCATTTAGGACTTCTCTCGATAAATCCTAATGATTGAATTTTACACAACTATAATACAGTCATAAGAAATCCTAGAATGGCTTCAAGCTTCTGCAACTGTTAAATTTGCTTTGGAGGCCATGGTGTGGATATTTTTGTTATGTTCAACATGCACTTACAAAGAGTATGCACTCTAAGTTGTTAGCTACATTTTCTAAAAATATTAATTATGTCAAGTACGGTAATTGCAAGTCTCCCACACTTAATGTTTTTGCATCTCTGCTGTGTCAGTGACTAAAATAGGTGCTTTAAAGACTTCAGCTATAATTATATATTTTCCTGGTTCTCATTGCACTCTGTCCTTTATTGCCTTAAGAAATTTAATGATATATTATCAAGTGCATATGATTTAGGACTGTTGTTTTCTTCAACTGATTTCTTTCTCCCAAACCATGCCGGGTGGAAAGGAATGTTACTACGCCATAATACTGAATATACACACCCAAATTGTTTGCTTTTAATCTGCATGGCTTTAGTAATGGTCAGTTTATGTGTGTTTTATACATGAGAATAATCATTTCATGGGCTTTTCTGTCATCTGTGACCTTATTTGCTGATGTATCTGTTCACATGTTTTCCTACTATCTTATTAGGATATTTGTATTGTTATACCTGAGAATATTTGAATATGCTAATATGCAAATTCATTCTTGTGTATGTCTTCTATGGGTCTTTCCTTCTTATTGTAACAAGTTTGCAACTTGAAGGTCTTATTAAAACAATTATTATCATTCCAGTCTTTGTATCTTATCAAAAGAAGTTTAAAAAGCCTAACCTGAAGTCACTTAAACTTGTTAGCCTGATTCCTCCAACATATTTTTTATTTTTTTTCCATATTTAAGTCAGTATGTAGCATTTGGATAAATTTAAGGTTTCTTCTTGGAAATTCATTCCTTTTTTGTTTCATTTGTGCTTCTCTCTCTCTCTCTCTCTCTCTCTCTCTCTCTCTCTCTCTCTCTCTCTCT
>NC_034605.1:15586537-15594862 GCF_900095145.1 Mus pahari
AAAAAAAAAAAAAAAAAAAAAAACCAACTAGGCCTTTGAGAACTAAGCCTGGGTTTTCTCTCTGTTAATTTAAATCTTAATTTCTGTATGCATTCCCTTGCAATTTTGTATATGCTACCCTTTGATGTTAGTTTAATACTGCAAATGACATTTTTTTCATTTAATTTTGCTTTTAACTTTCTGTCACTGGGTATGTAAACACATGATTTTGCTATTCTCTGTGGCTCCTATATATTTTTGGCAAACATTTGTGAATTCATAAGCATTTCTCACAGTGAAGATAATATATTTTACATGAAAACGATGTTCCTGCTTCTCTCTGTGTGAATTTTCTATCTTTAGTAAATTGTGTAGAACTTCAAGTCAGGGGCTGAAGTGACAGCTGAGGGGTTATAAGAATACCTGCTGCTTGGGCCTGAACTCGGCAGACAGTGCCACGATCTCCAGAGGACTCTCTAACCCACAGGTGCCCTAGAACACACAGGATCTTAGGATCACTGGTGAGTGGAACAATATATGTTCCAACACAACCTGGGGTGCCTAGACCCAGCTGGAGCATGGACACAGGAACCCTGCCCGAAGAGTAGCTCAGGTTCCTTCCAGTTGGTGCTGGTCTACCTTGGTTTCAAATTCAGCAGACAGCCCCGCTGTCCCCAGAGGAGGTACTACTTCCAGGTGCTCTAACACCCGCAGAATCTTAGGATCCCAAGAGCTTGATCACACTAGGATCTCAGCATCTCAGAGGAAGCTTGATTGCCAAGAACTCTCACATACCCAGAATCTCAGCATCAAAGGATCCGAGAATCACAAAGAAAGTTGGACTCTTGAGAAGTTCTGACTCAACTGGGATTACAGGAAGGATAAGCTCCAATCAGATATATTGAGGGCAGGGAGCACTTGAAATAATCAGATGGTGGGAGGCAAGCTTAAGAACAGAAGCAACAGAAACCAAGGTTGCTTGGCATCGTCAGAATCTAACTCTCCTACCATAGCAAGTCCTGGATACACCATTACACCAGAAAAGCAAGATATGGATCTAAAGTCACTTTTCATGATGATGATGGAGAGCTAAAATAAGGATATAAATAACTCACATAAAGAAATACAGGAGAACACATCCAAACATGTGAAAGAATTGAACAAAACCATCCAGGATCGAAAATGGAAGTAAAAATGATAAAGAAATCACAAAGGGAGACAACTCTGAAAATAGAAAACCTAGGAAAGAAGTCAGGAGCCATAGATGCAAGCATCACTAACAGAATACAAGAGATAGAAGAGAGAATCTCAGGTGCAGAAGATACCATAGAAAACATTGACACAACAATCTAAGAAAATGCGAAATGCAAAAAGATCCTAACCCAAAACATCCAGTAAATTCAGGACACAGTGAGTAAACCAAACCTAAGGATAATAAGTATAGAGGAGAAGGGAGATTTCCAACTTAAAGTACCAGTAAATATCTTCAACAAAATTATAGAAGGAAATGTCCCGAACATAATGAAAGAGATGCCATGAACATACAAGAAGACTACAGCACTCCAAATACTTTGCACAAGAAAAGAAATTCCTCCCGAAATATAATAACCAAAACATCAAATGCACAAAACAAAGAAAGAATATTAAAAGCAGTAAGGGATAAAGGTCAAGTAACATATAAAGGCAGACCTATCAGAATGATACCTGACTTATCCCCAGAGACTATGAAAGCAAGAAGATCCTGGGCAGAAGTCATACAGACCCTAAGAGAGCACAAAGGCCAGCCCAGGCTACAATACCCAGCAAAACTCTCAATTACCATAGATGGAGAAACCAAAGTATTCCATGACAAAACCAAATTTACACAATATCTTTCCACAAATCCAGCCCTTCAAAGGATAATAAATGGAAAACTCCAACACAAGGAGGGAAACTATGCTCTAGTAAAAGCAAGAAAGCCATCTTTCAACAAACCTAAAAGAAGATAGCCACATGAAAAGAATTGTAAATCTAACAACAAAAATAACAGGAAGCAACAATGACTTTTCCTTAATAACTCTTAAAACCAATGGAATCAATTCCCCAATAAAAAGACATAGACTAACAGACTGGTCACATAAACCGGAACCAAGATTTTGTTGCATACAGGAAACTCACCTCAGTGACAAATACAGACACTACCTCAGACTGGAAAACAATTTTCCAAGCAAATGGCCTCAAGAGACAAGCTGGAGTAGCCATTCTAATATTGAATAAAATTGACTTTCAATCTAAAGTTATCAAAAAAGACAAAGAGGGACACTTCATACTCATCAAAGGTAAAATTTACCAAGATGAACTATCAATTCTGAACATCTATGCTACAATTTCAAGGGCATCCACATTCATTAAAGAAACTTTAATAAAGGTCAAAACACACATTGCACTGCACACAAGAATATTGGGAGATTTCAACACCCCACTCTCATCAATGGACAGATTCTGGAAACAGAAACCAAACAGAGACACAGTGAAACTAACAGAAGTTATGAAACACATGGATTTAACTAATATCTATAGAACATTTTATCCTAAAAGGATATATCTTTTGCTCAGCATCTCATGATACCTTCTCCAAAATTGACCATATAGTATGTCACAAAACAGGTCTCAACAGATACAAAAATATTGAAACAATCCCATGCATCCTATCAGATTACCACAGACTAAGGCTAATCTTCAATAATAACATAAATAATAGAAAACCCACATACATGAGGAAGCTGAACAACACTCTACTCAATGATAACTTGGTCAAGGAAGAAATAAAGAAAGAAATAAAAGACTTTTTAGAATTCAATGAAAATGAAGCCACAACATACCCAAACTTATGGGACACAATGAAAGCAGTCCTAAGAAGAAAACTCATAGCTCTGAGTGCCTCCAAAATGATTGTGGAGAGAGCACATACCAGCAACCTGACAGAACACCTAAAAGCTCTATAACAAAATGAAGAAAATTTACCCAAGAAAAGTAGTTGGCAAGAAATAACCAAACTCAGGGCTGAAATCAACCAAATAGAAACAAAAAGTACTATAAAAAATAATCAACCAAACCAGGAGTTTGTTCTTTGAGAAAATCAACAAGATAGATAAACCCTTACCCAGATTAACTAGAGGGCACAGGGACAGTATCCTAATTAACAAACTCAGAAATGAAAAGGGAGATATAGCAACAGAACCTGAGGAAATCCAAAACATCATCAGATCCTACTACAAAAGCCTATACTCAACACAGCTAGAAAACCTGTATGAAATGGACAATTTTCTAGACAGATACCAGGTATCAAAGTTAAATCAAGATCAGATTAACTATCTAAACAGTCTCATATCCCCTAAAGAAATAGAAACATTCAGTAGTAGTCTCCCAACCAAAAAAAGCCAAGGGCCTGATAGGTTTAGTGCAGAGTTCTATCAGACCTCAAAGAAGACCTTATTCTAATTCTCCTCAAAGGATTCCACAAAATAGGAAAAGAAGGTAATCTACCTAATTCGTTCTATGAAGCCACAATTACTCTGAAACCTAAACCACACAAAGACCCAACAAAGAAAGAGAACTTCAGACCAATTTCCCTTATGAATATTGATGCAAAAATAATCAATAAAATTTTCTTAAACTGAATCCAAGGACACATCAAATGATCATCCAGCATGGTCAAGTAGGCTTCATCCCAGGGATGAAGGGATGGTTTAATAACAGAAATCCATCAATGTAATCCACTATATTAAAAAACTCAAAGACAAAACCCACATGATAACCTCATTAGATGCTGAGAAAGCATTTGACAAAATCTAACACCCCTTCATGATAAAAGTCTTGGAAATATCATGAATTCAATACCCATACCGAAGCATAATAAAAGCAATATACAGCAAAACAGTAACCAACATCAAACTAAATGGAGAGAAACTTGAAGCAATCCCACTAAAATCAGGGACTAGACAAGGCTGCCCACTCTCTCCTTACCTATTCAATATAGTTCTTCAAGTCCTAGCCATAGCAATTAGACAACAAAAGGAGATCAAAAGAATACAAATTGGAAAGGAAGAAGTCAAAATATCACTCTTTGCAAATGATATGATAGTATATATAAGTGACCCTAAAAATTCCACAAGAGAACTCCTAACCCTGATAAACAACTTCTGTGAAGTAGCTGAAAATTAACTCAAATAAATCAGTGGCCTTTCACTACACAAAGGACAAACAGGCTGAGAAAGAAATTAGGGAAACAACACCCTTCACAATAGTCAAAAATAATATAAAATACCTTGGTGTGACTCTAACTAAGGAAGTGAACGTTCTGTATGATAAGAACTTAAAGTTTCTGAAGAAAGAAATTTCAAAAGAACTCAGAAGATGGAAAGATCTCCCATGCTCCTGGATTGGCAGCATTAATATAGTAAAAATGGCTATCCTGCCGAAAGCAATCTACAGATTCAATGCAATCCCCATCAAAATTCCAACTCAATTCTTCACTTAGTTAGAAATGGCAATTTGCAAATTCATCTGGAATAATAAAAAACCATAGGATAGCAAAAACTATTCTCAACAATATAAGAACCTCTGGGGGAATCACCATGCCTGACCTCAAGCTGTACTAGAGAGCAATTCTGATAAAAAGCACATGGTACTAGTACAGTGACAGACAGGTAGATCAATGGAATAGAATTGAAGACCCAAAAATGAACCCACACACCTACGGTCTCTTGATCTTTGGCAAAGGAGCTAAAAACCATTCAGTGGAAAAAAGACAGCATTTTCAACAAGTGGTGCTGGTGGTGGTTAGCATGTAGAATAAAGCAGATTGATTCATTCTTATGTCCTTGTACAAAGCTCAAGTCTAAGTGGATCAAGGAACTCCACATAAAACTAGAGACACTGAAACTTATAGAGGAGAAAGTGGGGAAGAGCCTCAAGATATGGGCATAGGGGAAAAATTCCTGACCAGAACACCAATGACTGTAAGATCAAGAATCAAATTGGAACCTCATAAAAAGGCAAAGAACACTGTCAGTAAGACATAATGGCAACCAACAGATTGGGAAAAGATCTTTACCAACCCTAATTGTGATAGGGCCCTCTTATCCAAAATATATAAAGAACTCAAGAAGTTGGACTCCAGAAAACCAAATAGCCCTATTAAAAACTGGGTACAGAGCTAATCAAAGAATTCTCAACTGAGGAATATCTAATGGCCGAGAAACACCTAAAAAATATTCAACATCCTTAATCATCAGGGAAATGCAAATCAAAACAACCCTGAGATTCCACCTCACACCAGTCAGAATGACTAAAATCAAAAATTCAGGTGACAGCAGATGCTGGTGAGAATATGGAGAAAGAGGAACACTCCTCCATTGCCAGTGGGATTGCAAGCTGGTACAACTACTCTGGAGTTTGGCAGTTCTTCAGAAAACTGGACATAGTTCTACTTGACGATCCAGCAATACCATTCCTGAGCATATTCCCAGAACATGCTCCAACTTGTTATAAGGACACATGCTCCACTATGTTCATAACAGCCTTATTTATAATAGCCAGAAGCTGGAAAGAACCCAGATGTCCATCAACAGAGGAATGGGTACAGAAATTTTAGTACATTTACACATTGGAGTACTACTCAGCTATTTAAAACAATGAATTCATGGAATTCTTAGACAAATGGATGGATCTGGATATCATCTTACGTGAGATGGCCCAATCATAAAAGAACACACATGATATGTACTCACTGATAAGTGGATATTAGCCCAGAAGCTCAGAATCCTTCTTAGAAGGCAGAACAAAAGACCATGGAAGGAGTTACAGGGACAAAGTGTGGAGCAGAGACTGAAGGAATGACCATCCAGAGACTGCCCCTCCTGGGGATCCATCCCATAAACAATCACCAAATGCAGACACTGCTGCAGATGCTAACAAGAGCTTGCTGACAGAAGCCTGATATAGCTGTCTCCTGAGAAGCTCTGCCAGTGCCTGACTACTACAGAAGTGGATGCTCACAGTCATCCATTAGACAGAGCACAGGGTCCCCAATGAAGGAGCTAGAGAGAAAGTACCCAAGGTGCTGAAGGGGTTTGCAGGCCCCTAGGAAGAACAACAATGTGAACTAACCAGTACCCCCACAGCTCCCTGGGACTATACCACCAATCAACAAAAACACTCGGAGGACTCATGACTCTAGCTGCATATGTAGCAGAGGATGGCCTTGTCGGTTATCAATGGGAGCAGAGGCCCTTGATCCTGTGAAGGTTCTATGCCCCAGTATAGGGGAATGCCTGGGCCAGGAAGCAGTAGTGCGTGGTTTGGGGAGCAGGAGGAGGGGAGAGAGGATAGGGGATTTTTAGAGGGGAAACTAGGAAAAGGGATAACATTTGAAATGTAAATAAAGAAAATATCTAATTAAAAACAAAAAGAAGACCCCTGCTGCTCTTGTAGAGGACCTCAGTTCCATTGCCTGGACCCATGTTGGGTGATCTGATATCCTCTTATATACTCCTCAGGAATTGTACTCAAATACAAATACACACACACACACACACACACACACACACACACACAGACACACAGACACACACACACACACATAAACATCTGTAGATGAAAAGTGAAAATGAGTATTAAAAAGTAATATTCAGGAAATTGTCAAGTAGAATTTGATGCTAGCTGTTTCCATCACACCTATATTCAATATAATTCACTTTCCAATTGAATGATAACCTTTTATTTGTTTAAGGTTGCATATCACATAGTGAAGACTTTGGTTTGCTTTTATCTTTTCAACATTATGATAGGAGTTTCCATCAATCACCTGTTTTTGTGATGAACACCCTTTTCCTGATGTGTTTTTCCTTTCTAGACAATGGGCCTATTTGATTTACTTATTTCATGTCATTTTAAAATTAATGATCTTTTAGTTTTCATTTGTTTCTTGTGTATGGGTGTGCACATGTGTACTATGTGTATGTGCACATATTTGTGTTTACCTGCACATGAGTGTGGGGATGTGCATGTTTGTGTGTATGTACATGTGCACACATTGGCTGTGTACATGAATGTCCATGTGTGTGTGTGTGCACGCATGTTCATGTGCTTGTGCATGCTTGTGTGGTGTGTGTGTGTGTGTTTGTGTGTAATGTCATGTGCTCAGAGGTCAGAAAACAACTGTCAATCTCTCCTTTCATCACTTTTGTGATCAAACTCAGTTCATCAGGCTTAGTAGCAAGTACCTTTATTTACTGAATCAGTTGAGATAGTCCAAAGTTGAAGACATTTTTAAACACTATCACTTTGTTATGCTTAAAGCATTATAAATGGTCTATAGGATCAGTGTGGTGAGCCATTGCTTTCAAGGAAATAAAATTTCATAGAATATGGGGACTTTGACTTTGACTAAGTTAGATAGGTTTAATTTGTAGCCCATCAGAGAGATGTGATCATAAATATAGACCAAGTCCATGTAATCACAGACTATGACTACATAATCTAATCTCAATACATAGAGATTATGATCACTTTGATTATCAACTTGATTAGATAAGGCTCACCAAAACATTGGTGAGACATGTTTTCAGGTAGGTGTCAGGGGGGAGAGGATTAACTAAAGAGAAAGATGCTCTATGAACTGAGAAGCAACAGGCCTTCAATTAAGTACTCAGATGGACTAAAAGGGGCACAAGAGAAAGGCTATAATTCTTTCTCCACTCCCAGGGCTCCGTCCACATGGTGAACTGTTCTGCTCAGCATGTCCTCCCCACTATGATTAGACAGGCTCTGAAATTCTGGAGCATACCAAACTTTGCCACTCTTTCATTTTCTTTCTTCTGGTATTTTGTCATAGAGAAAAGAAAAGTAACTAACACACATGTGTTTTTGTAATGCTTAAAACAAAGAGCATCTTTTGTTTCCCTAAAAATATTCTCCCACATGTAGTACCTATTGCCACCTGATGTAGATGACTTCCAAGCGTCTATGAAAAATATTCAACTTATTTTCAAGGAAGGAAACCAAACCAGGTCACTTTAAAGTACATCACAGGGCCTTCTGGCTTTTCCTTGGGACTGCTTTTCTGCATTTTACCTACAGAGCCATTTATGGTATTGAGAACCAGGGGCTGTTTAGGTTAGCTTGTATGCATAGCATCTAGCACAAAGAACTGAGGACATGGAATTTCTGCCCACTAAGTACATCATTACCTCTAAGAAAACAGAGCTAAATTGCCCATGCTGACTTCATAAGGCCATCAGTTGAATTCTTCTACAGTGGCCTGTGTGCACGTGTGTGTGTGTGTGTGTGTGTGTGTGTGTGTGT
>NC_034605.1:15594967-15607371 GCF_900095145.1 Mus pahari
TGTGTGTGTGCATGTGTGCTCATGGTGTTGTTTTTTTTTTGTTTTTTTTGTTTGTTTGTTTTTTGTGAGAGGACAGAGGTGAGTGCCAACTGTCCCCCAAATCACTTCTCTATCTTATATTTTGAGATAAGATCTTTCACTAAAGCAGCAGTTCATTGATTTAGCTGGAGAACTGATCAGTGATCCATGGTTAGGGGTGGTGTTCCTGCCACCTCCCCAAAGCTGGGAAACAATACACTGTCACACCCTGATTTGTACCTGCTGCTGGACCCTGGCCCTTTTCTTTTCTAACTGAGCCCTCTCTCTCTAGAAGTTTCAATGAATTTTTTTCTACATATCTCAGATATATCTTCAATAGACTAAATTTTAAAATGGTGAAACAATCTCTTTTGTTGTGTGCTGCAGATAAATTATGCATTTCTCTACCTGTTAAATTTACTCAGCCATCGAAAGAACATCTAATTGAATATTCACAATTCAAATCTCTTTGCTTTGGCATGTTTTTATCTACCTTCTATATGTGATTTTATGCCTTAAGTATAGCCACAACTGTAGACAGGTGTGGTGGTCAAGCTGGGTGACATGAATTTTACATATTTAATTAGTAGTGAACAGTAAATAAATAGTATGTGCAATGGTCTCTATGTGATCATTTTTAATGCTTAAGCATTAACTTTTCAGTTAACTTGCCAGTTGCTCATAGGTAAGGGTGGTTTTTTGTTTTTATTTTTGTTTTTGTTTTTTTTTCCATTTAAAGCTTGCAGGATGTCAAAGTTACTTAGATAGGAAAGAGGGTGGCTTTTACTAGGAGGAGATGGGGGAATATGGTGAATATAATCAAAACCTGTATGAAATTATGAAGAACTAATGAGAAACTCATCATGTGAGGACAGAAAGCAAATGACCTGTTTTATTTCAAATGTTGTATTTTCTATTTTGATTCTTTAAAAAAGAAATAATTTTTGTATGTGAGGTTGTCTTTGTCTGTGAGAATGTAAATTGTGTGTGAATGGGTGCCCGTGGAGACCAGGAAGGGTGTCAGATGTCCTGGACGTGGAGTTGCAGGCAGTTTGTGAGCTATGCAATGTGGATGCTGGGAATTAAGCCTATGTAAGACCACAAAGAAGCATGCAGCCATCTTCCCAGTCCCTTCCATTTATGTGTGCATGTGAGTGTGTACACGTGTGTGCATAAAGGTGTGTCTGTGTGGCTCTGTGTGTGTTTGAGTGTATGTGTGTGTGAGAGTGGTTTGTGTGTGCATATGTGTGTATGTACATGTGTATATTTGCTTGTCTATTAGAGTACTGTGTATGAACAATACCACAGATGTCAGAAAAGGGCATAGGATTCCCTGGATCTGGAGTTACAGGTGTCTGAGGACCATAAAGTGAATCTTGGGAAGTGAGCCAGGATCATCGGCAGGAGCAAGTGCTCTTAGCTGCTGAACCATCTCTCCAGCCCCAATCAAGATTTATTCCACAAATAAAGTAGATTGTTCCCTCATTTTGTTATTTTCCTCTTTACCTGTGTGTATTTTACGTGGAAAAGTATATCGTTTCTTAAATCACCACACTCTCCCATAAAATTACTTAGATAGTATTTTAACTATTTGCCATTTCTGTTTTCGTTGTTTCCTTTTTTATTTTTGGTGTTGATTAAATAACCATTTATCCATTTTCCTAATATATCCTTTCTATGAAAATCATCCCATAAAATACAAATGTTGTATGTCAGATATTGGTAAATATTGTGGCTAATTGATGTAACACTGCCTTCATAATTTCATTCAGACTAAAATGTTCTTATTTATATCTGCATAATTCACTAATTTTCCATGCAGATATAATTGCAATCCTAGATACACTTTGATATAATGTCAATTTATGCATAGCCTGGAGAAACAACATTTGAGTTATGAATCATATGAGGGTTAGTATGTGTTACTTTAGGAATATTTTTAGTCAATAGAAATTATAAATGCAAAAATCCATTATTACATTGCAATGTCAATCTGTCAATAATGGAAAAATCACATTCCTCTCCTAAGCATACAAATATCTCTCCATTCTGGACATCCATTTACTTAAAGTCTTTATCATATTTTCAATTACATGTTTTCCCTAAGAGATTGATAATAGAATATGTGAAAGAATATGTGAAACAGGCGATGAGGTGATTGACATGATTTAGGATCACCCAAAATATAAAAAACTAGGTGTATCCATGAGAGCACCTAAATAAAATTAAATCAGGTAAAACAAACAAACAAACAAACAAACCCACAAGAATTGTGAGTAGCATCATTAGGTGGGCGGGGTCCTTTTTGAATAAAAAGGAGAAGCAAGCTGAGAGATGTGAGCAGCTGCTTCAAGTCCTGTGCTCCTGCCTTCAAAGCTGGAATGGACAGCATCTCCCAGCTGTGAGCTGAAATCACATCCAGGTATTTTGTCACAGAACGAGACAAATGACAAATATTAGTTTCTTTCTTTCTTTCTTTCTTTCTTTCTTTCTTTCTTTCTTTCTTTCTTTCTTTCTTTCTTTCTTTCTTTCTTTTTACCTTCACTTGAGTTGAATCTAGGGCTACACAGTCATGAACAAGCATTAAACCACTGAGCCACCACTCTATTCTCTTCTCTTTGCTTTTCCATTTTTTTAAACTTATTTGTCCAGGTTAGCCTTCAACTTACTCTGTAGAAGGCAACGAACTCACAATCCTCTTGCTTCAGTTTCCAGGGTAGCCACAAAATCTTGCTGAAATGAACAAGTTGAGAGAAAGAGAAAGGGGAAGAGAGGGGGAGGGCAGCGGAGGGGAGAGGAGGAGAGGGAGAGAGAGAGAGAGAATAGAAATCTCTTACTTAATAAATACATGGACTCGATTGTTAAATCTTATACAAATATAATTTTAAATTTGTCCACTATGTATTTTTTACATTGATACATTTTAAAGGATTAAAAATCAAGAAAGAAAGTGGGTCCATAATCCATTTATTTCTTTAATTATTGTCATGATATCCACAGTCAGATAAGAAAAGCACTATCTATATATCTATCTATATCTATATCTATATCTATATCTATATCTATATCTATATCTATATCTATATCTATATCTATACCTATACCTATACCTATACCTATACCTATACCTATACCTATATCTATATCTATATCTATATCTATATCTATATCTATATCTATATCTATATCTATATCTATATCTATATCTATATCTATCTTTATAGCTCTAAATGTAATTACAGGGCTGGAAAGATGGCTGAATAAGTAAATTAACCCTGGAACCAGAGTAAAGGTAGAAAGAAAATTGTCCATACCATTTGAATACTTCATCTCCTCTCTCTCCCTAGCATGCTCATTTATTCCTTCCTATCTCTGTCTTCCTTCTTTCTGGGGTGGGGGTAGTGAGTTGGTATGGGAAGCAAGACCTAGAAACAGCAATCTCCATAGGTTGCAGATAGATACGTTGGCTACCTCTGGTGGGTTGGTGTAGGAGCAGCAAATTCCGCCTCATCACATCAGCTGGTTCCATTAATTCACTGTGATGAATCAGAGCTGCTAAATGCAGAATCCTATCATTTGTGCTTCCAGGCAATCCCCTTCTGACTCACCCTGTTTTCAAAGTTGTGGTTATGGTTTCCGACAGATTAATGGTGCCATGCCTCCCACCTGGGGCACTCTTTGAAACCCTCTATTTTCATTGACTCGTTCAAAACAATTTTTTCCTTTCATCTCTCCTGTTTGAAAAAAAAAATCACTGAGCAAAAGAAAAATCTCTGAAACGTTTAGGACTTTAAAAACTTGTACTTCAGAATAGGTGCAAATAATAATTTGAGGAACAGGAACAAAAGTTCACTGCTTCCCCTCTTTTAAATTTTGTATGTAAGAATAAATAAATTCCAAAGGAAGCAAGAAAAGAGTTGAAGACTGGGATCATTTTATCCAAAAGATATAAAATGTATAAAACTAAGACTTGGAATTTAATTACTAGGATTAATGTCATTTCTACATATAATTGCTTTTTGTCAAATAACAATAAAAAGTAATGATAGACCTGTCTCCAGTTAATACAGAAACTAACCTTTCAAAAATAGCCCATTTGGAGAGAAGGTGCTTATTTCTGTTCATATTAGATATCTCATGGTGGGGTGATGCCGGAGGGCTTCCCCTTCTCTGAGGAGAGAGGGAGGTAATGGTGGAGGGATTTGTGGGGGTTGGGAATGGGAAGAGAGGGGGTGGCTGCAAATGGGATGCATTGTGAAAAATAAATAAATAAATTATGAAAAATAGCCCATTGTTAACTATTATGTTTCTCATATATGCTTCTAGAGATTCGCTGAATATACTGAGGCGAAAATATAAACACAAATGTCTATATACTGCTTTGTGATACAGTTCTTATACTATGTCTCTATTATATGCATCTTTAGTGTATCTGTTTCATTTATCTTTTCTATTGCTGTGATGAAACAGTGAACAAAAACCAACTCATGGAGGGAAAGGATTTATTCAGCTTTCAGGTTACAGTCCATCATTCACAAAATTCAGGACAGGATCTCAAGGCAGGAACCAGGAGGCAGGAACCAAAGCAGGAACACATCTTCCTGGCTTGCACCTCATGTCTTGCTGTACATTCTCTCTAGACAACCCATGAATGGTGCCAAACACATTGGGCTAGATGTGTTTACACATAATCAATCATTAATAGAAAAAATGACCCACAGACCCACAAGCAAATCCGATAGAAACAAATCCTCCATTGGGTTTCCCTTTGCCCACTGACTATTTTGTGTCAAATTGACAAAAAATAAGGAGGAGAGGATCCTTATTTTCCTATACAATTATCCTAACTTGATAATAGCTCACACATTGTAATGATTTAAATGAGAAAGTTCCCTATAAACTCAGATATTTGAATATGTAGTCCAGAGTTGGTGGCACTATTTGGGTAGGTATGGGTGGAGTTTTTCCAGATGACATATGTCACTGTGAAGGTGTGAGGTTTTAAAAGCTATGTACCATTCTCAGTACATGGTTTTCATTCTTTTGCAGTGCTTTTGGGTCAAGATATGGTTTCTCTTACTTCTCTATTGCTGGGGCAAGACTGGTAGGGTCAGGTACTGAGGTGGGACGCAGAGTCAGATGAAAACCAAAAGCTGATGATCTCTGGCCTTTTACTGTTCTGGGGGCCAGAAGCTGATGGCCTCTGGCAAGTTAACACTCTCTATTCTGTGGCTAAAAGCTGTTGCTTTTTAGCAATTAACTCCTGTTAGTAGCAGCAAGGGATTAAGAAAATAAGTTAGTTGCTTGGGCTATTTTCTCTTTGAATCTTGGGCCCCTCATTGATCAGGCTAGAGACTTTGCATTTGATAACTCTTTGTGAGCCAGAGAGAAAGAAAAAGGAAAAGAGTCAGACACACAAAAACAAAAACAAACAAACAAACAAACAAAAAACCAAAACACTCATTTGCTCTGGATGGAGCAGAGAAAAGAAATTCCAAAAGACCTTTATTTTTATTCTCAGTATTTATACTTTCCCTAAAAAGTTACTGCATACAACTCTCAGATAGAGCTGTCACAACCGAACAATTGATTACATGATTTTCTAAACATTCTTAAATTCCTTAAGTTCATAGTAAGTTTAATCGTTCATGTCATAAGCCTTTAAGGAGTTACAACAGAAATGTTTACATGTCTTTCCATTAAGACTAACATCTGACTAGCCGTCCATTATCTGTTACTAGCCCCATAAATTCATGATAAGTTTAAAGCAATATTTTTTATGTCACAAGTTAGCACAGTTTTGTCAGGAGACAAAGCCTCTGTTTTGGGTCTCATTACTTTAAAGTCTTGTATAGATAGACTATTCCATCATTTATTTTCTGCCTTTTCACCTATAATAAATTGCTCATTCCCAGTTTATGACATTGAGTTACCAGATAGTGGCCTTATTCCTAACCTAGAAGGAATGTTTTCCTTGATTGTAATTTGTTTCAAACCTGCTTTCTTTTCTTAATACAATTAGCCTGTGACACATGGTGGTTTACAGAGATCTTTCCTGCAGCTTTTACTCTATGGAGGCCTTGAAGTTACTTGTATAAAATTAGGACTTCTATAAAATTGTCATCGGAAATAGGGAAATCCTTAATTCATTTTTATATCATTACTACATGAAAGTACATCTTCCTATTGATTCTGCAGGAATTCTGCCCAATAAGATGAGCTAATGCCTAGGAATCATTAGGCTACATAATAATGTCAGGAAACACATATTAGCAGCAAGAAGCAATTCTTGGATGAAGTAAGTCTCTTGGGACCTTGCCTCTCAGAGCTCACCCATCACAGTCATGGAAAATGGTGGGCCATCTCCACAAAACTCATTTGCACCCCTTATCCTTTCCTAGATGGCTTCTGACACTCTATCACTGTGCTTAACTGCTGCCATATTTCCCTACCATGATGAGGATGAAATTTTATCACTCTGGAACCATCAGCCCAAAATAAATCCTTCCTTATATAAGTCGCCTTACCAGATGGAGTTTTATCACAGTAATATAAAAGTAATGGATACATATTAAGAGAGATCTAAGTAGTTTTCTATGTTTTCATTAGCAATGCCATGATTAAGATAACTTATCTAGAATGACATTGTTGCAGATGACTTTTATGTGTGTAAAATGTCATAGTGAATGAATATTGAGGCTTTATAAAACTCTTGGACAAACAGCAGTCTATGGAATGGGCAAAGATTTTTACCATCTATACATCCAACAAAGGGTTAATATACCAAATATATGAAGAACTCAAAATGTTAGATATCAAGAAAATAAATAAACCAGTTTAAAATGAGGTAAAGATGTAGAGAGAATTCATAAAAGAGGAAATGCCAGAGAAAAAATGTTCAACCTTCTCAACCATCAGAAAGATGCAAATCAAAACTACTTTGAGGTTTCATATTATAACCATCAAAATGGTTAAGGTTAATAAAACAAGTTACAGCTCATGTTGTCAAGGATGCATATTAAGGTTGAACACTCATCCATTGCTTTTGCTAGTGGAGTGAAAACTTATACAACTACTATGGAAATAATTGTAGTGGTCCTCAGAAGAATGGGAACAAGTCTACCTGAAGATCCATCTATATCACCCTTGGGCATGTACCCAAAAGGATGCTTCATCCTACCACAGAGATACTTCCTCAACCTCATTCATTGCTGCTATATTCATTATAGTTAGAAATTTAAAAACAACCTATATGTTCCAGAATAAACTAAGAAAATGTGGTGCAGTTACTCAGTGGAATTTTACTTGTCTGCTTAAAAAATGAAATTCACAGGTGAATGGATGGAACCAGAAAAAAATCATCCCAAGTGAGGTTCTCCACACCTAGACAGACAAATGTGAGATTTATTCACTTATTTGTGGTTACAAGCTGTTAAAGCAAAGAGAACCACAGATGTCAGGTATAGAGTAAGGGACTAAGGAGGACAGATAGATCTTGTTAGAAAATAGAAATAAAAAAGATCATTATGAATGAATGTGGGGCTGGAACAGGAGGATAAAATGGGGAAGGAAGGGGATGAGAGAGATGAGAGAGGGAATATAGGGGGAACAACTAAAATAAAGGATCATTTGAGAGGTAGTACAGAAACCTAATACAGTTAAATCATTTACATACATAAAGGTGATCTAAATAAAATTGCCAAATAATGGAAAAGACAAATCCCCATTTGGACATATCTTGTCACCTAATGAAGCTACCAGAACTGGGAATGGGTTACATCTAATTGAGCTGTTAGTCAAAGGTGTCCCATGGGAATTCTCAAACAACAAAGGATGTTGTCAAGACTATAGGTTGCTCTCCCCAAACTGATAGCAAGTCCCATTTGCTCAAGAAAACACCTACACAATTCAATGAACAAGGAGAAGTTGAGCTAGTGCCTGCAAGGAGCCTTCACCCTTAGAGACTAGTGTCACTGGTGTAGAAAGCATTCTGTATCATTACCAACAGATAAACACAAACATTAATCCAGTCATAAACCCTTTGATATACAATGGTGTCCTCTCTGCAATATATTGTAGGGGAATGATAGCATAAAGGTTGTAGGAGAAACCAACCAGTGTAGGATTTGATTTAAAGTCCACTTATGAGAGGGAATACATACCTGACATTGCTTGGGTGACAAATAACCAGAGGCCATTCTACTGAAAGAACAGAGCAACACAATGACTTCTTTTTTTTTTTTAATTAGATATTTTCTTCATTTACATTTCGAATGCTATCCCAAAAGTCCCCTATACCCTACCCCCGCCCTGTTCCCCTACCCACTCACTCCTACTTCTTGGCCCTGGCATTCTCCTGTACTGGGGCATAAACGACTTCTAATGGCATTCTGCTCTACTCATCGATCAGCACCTTGCTGAGTCACCATCAGAGAAGCTCCCTTCTGCATCAGATGACAACAAAAACAGAGACCCACAGCCAGACAATATGCAGAGATGAAGGACACCAAGGAAACACAGCCCTGTAAATCAACATGATCAAAGTGCATATGAACTCATAGGGGTTGAGGCAGTGTGCAGTGGTCCAGTGCATGCTTCTGCCAGGCCCTTTGTGTATTTGTGTAGATATCAGGGCTTCTAGTTCAGTGCTTTTATGTGATCCCTGAGTATGGTCTCTATTTTGTCCTGCCTTCTCTTGGACTCCTTATTTTCTGTTTGTTTGTTTGTTTGTTTGTTTTTGTTCAATTCTGATATTATTGCTTTATTTTATTTTATATTTTATTATTATATCCTGGAAGATTGTTTGCTAGCTAATGAGAAACAAAAATGAGTGGATCCTGATGGGAAGGGAGGTGGGTAAAAGCTGAAGAGTGCAGAGGGAGAAGATACAACATTCAGAATCTATTATATAAGAAAAAAAATACATTTCAATACAATTAAAAACATCATAAAAATAACAACTAAAGTTAGAAGAAAAAAGCATCAAGACTGGTATATCAATTGCATCATATACTGTATGACTGTAAACCTATTTCAACTTACACTTCAAAATCTATTTCAACTTATGAAATGAGAACCTGGAAAAAAAATGTCTTGAAACAAAATCACAAATAGCACTGTGTGCCACGCTCACTTTTCCAACAGAGCAAAAGTAAGAGCAGTTCCCTGTGTCATGTGTGGATTGTGAGGTGTAGAGCGTTGGGTGTGGAGTGTGGGGTGTGGGGTGTGGAGTCCCAGGTGGTGAATATAGGCAGAGACCAGTAGGGGGCCAATGTTATACCAGTTCTCTGCCTTAGACTTTTGATACAGGGTCTCTAACCCTACTGGAAGCTCAGTATGGGTAAATTGGCAGGCCAGTGAGTTCTTGGGAACTGACTATTTCTGTTCCCTAAATGTTGGGGAGACAGATTCATGCAGCCATGCTCGGCTTTGTGTGTGTATGTGGTCTGGAGTCCGAGCTCAGGTTCTTGTCCTTACAGATCAGATACGAATAGCCATAAACCATCTTCCTGTTCCCCAGAGTAATTCCTACATTCTTCCAAAACAGTCTATTCAATATCAAAATGATATTTTCATTAGAATGGCAATCTTATATAAAACAAATAGGCTTTGCATTTGACCTTGAGAAATGCTTTCTTCTAAATGTGCTATCTAATAAGCTATCTGTGGAGTTTTAATGATTCTTTCCTCCCTTCTGTCTTCGTGCACCTACTTTTAAATCTTCACCTTTTGCCTAATTATTTTTGAAACATTAGTTGGTTTGAAAAGTAACACAGTGAAGCTGAAGGACCAGGAGAAGAGATTGTGCTGAGAATACCAATGTGTCTGTCATAAGGCTAGCAATAAGTTTCATTTAGAGAGATATTATCCCCACAGAACAGACTCAATGGTAGGATATTTTTGATGAAGTTAATCATACTCTATGGATTAACATTTTTGACATATGATATTGCTGTAATTAACTAACCTTAACCTATTCAATGCTATGCACCAAATAAAATAGGAAGTAGGAAACATGACAGCAAAATTATTAGAATAAATAATTCTACAAAGGGATAGAAAGAATTTACACACACACTTATTAAATGAAAGTAAGAGAAATTATGAGGAAATTATGATATTCTAAAATTAGTGAAACTGAGGTTTCTAGTCATCTGTAGAATCTCATGACCAAATCCTAAGTGTACATTTATATAATATATACATGGGGACAGAAAAATGTCGAAAGGCCTGAAAAAAGCTAAATGTACGGAAGATCCAACATGTGACAAAGACATTTGATAATCCAAATATAGCAATGTGTATGAAAATAAGAAATATGAATAAGGTCTGGCTCCGCTAGTCAATGACCTGCCCTACAAGTCTGAGGAACCGAACTCACATTCCCTGAGCCACTAAAAGTCTAGCATGGTCACCCATGTCTGTAATTTCAGCACTGGAAGAAATCTTTGCAACTAACGGGCCAGCCAGTCTAGGAAATCTGTAAAGTCTGGGTTCTGTGACAGTCTCTTTCTCAAAGGATAAGGTAGGGGCAATAGTGAAAGAGAGCTGATGTCAACCTTTGCCATCCACATACATCTATCCACACACTACAGGCAATTCCACTTACACACACACATATAAACTATGCACACAAATATATATGAACAATATAGATACCAATACATACAGGGGTTTCTAAAACATCATTACTTCTCAGAGAGCCCTGTGAATTGACCTGGAATCCTTTTTCCTGAGCTATAGTTCTCACAGTGTTCAAAGTGTAATGCAAGGTGTCAGGGGCCAGGAGGCAACACAGTCCCAAGTGTAAATCACAGCAATGACCAACATGGCAAGAGGTATTCAAGGGTGGAAAGTGACACTTATATTTGGGGATAACCAACAGCTGGTTAATTGGACATAATGCCCACTCAATACAAAAAAAAATTATGTATGCTAGTGAAAACCAAGCCAGTAACCCATGGCTGGTGAGGGCACAGACTCTAGAGCAGAACCTGCTACTGACATGTTCCTAAACCAGCGTGATTCCCTACAGCATTCTAAATACTTGTCTTTATATCCACAGATAAGTGTAGCTCTCACCATTCATCAAAGAAGTTTTGTTTTTGTAGCAGATGGAGATCACTAGAAAAATAAAATACTGCTCAAAATGAAACAAAAGAAATTGCCCTTGGCATGCCCATAGCTGTTTGAGCTAGAGTACCAGGTGATTGTTGGTCTCAGAACACAGGTGCTAAGTGGGAACAGAACCAGGTTACACAGCAAGTGCTCTTAACCACTGAGCTGTCTCTCCAGTCTCTTTTCCTTTCTTTTTCCAGTGTACATCTTATACTTGACATCCTTCTGCATGTTTCTCAGTCTTTGATCTCCTTTTATTAACTTGCTGAGTTCCAATGCACACGAGCTCGTGCCTCTGTTCCTAGCTTCTATTGTAATGAATATGGTGTTTATTTCTTTGAACGAGTTATGCTGATCTAAGCCTCCAGAGAATTTTCTGAGCAAAGTTTTGAGCATCATTGTTCAAAGACAAATAGAACTACAGAATCCTTTCCATGGAGAATAATTTGTATATTCCTAATGGAATGAGTTTTAATTTGTAGTTTTCTGTGTTACAAAGCACATTGGATATTTAAGATACTGTCTTGGTTCATTCATTGTCTTTCCCACCCCATTGACGGATGAATTCATAGAACATACACCTGACATTGACCGTGTGGCTGGAGAGATGGCTCAGTCAGTAAAGTGCCTATCTTGTAAACATGAAGACCTAGCTTGCATCATTGAGTCTACAAAAAGCAAAAGCAAATTAAAACAAAATGGGTAAACCATGAGGAAGGCATACCACTGCCTGTAATCCCACCCCCAGAGAAGCAGAGACAAAGGTCCCTGGAGCAAGCCAGCTAGCTAATGCTAGTCAGAATTGGTGGGTTCTACGATCATCAAGAGTTTCTTCCTCAGTAAATAAGGTGGAGAGTGATTAAGATAGAAACATGATATCAATCACTCCTTCACATCTATGTTCAAATACATGACCATACAAAACATACATGCAAAATCCTCACACATGTATACAAAGCTGGGCAACATGGCATACACTGAACATCCCAGCACATCAGAGGCAAATTTAGGTGTATCCCTGAGGTTCGCTGTCCATCCAGCATACTCTACTGGGTGGGTTACAGGTCAGTGAGACCCTGTCTCAAAAATTATAGACAATAACTAAGAAATGACACTGAAAGTTATCTAATAGCCTCTACATGGCCACGCCTAATATATGTACATGCATCTGTACACACTCACACATACAGAGAGAGAGAGAGAGAGAGAGAGAGAGAGAGAGATAGAGAGAGAGAAGAGGGACAGGGAGAAGGAGAGGAGGAGAGGGG
>NC_034605.1:15607845-15625198 GCF_900095145.1 Mus pahari
GGGAGAGGGAGAGGGAGAGGGAGAGGGAGAGGGAGAGGGAGACTTACTCTTGCTTCCTGTGCTTCCAAGGGATTATCGTCTAGTATCTATTACTGTCTCTGATAGTGTATGTATCTGCATAGCAGAAAACAGTCAAGATTCCTCATGGATCCATGTTTCTACATAAGTGACTTCTAAGAGTCCTCTGTATATAATCACCGTTTGAAAGTTTTGATAGAGTTTATAAATCCCCTTTAAGCCTTTTTTGTTGATTTCGGAAATGAGTGATCTGTAGATATGCCTAGATTCTTGATCTTTTACGTCCTAGCTATGCTTTCCTCATTGTTCTGTGCCATGTGGCTTTCCAGTTTCTTCTAGTCTATAGTGTTCTCAAGCAGATTCTGTTTTCATCATTCCAACAGATTCCGTTATATGTGTATTACTTTGTAATAAATCTGTTCTTCCCAAATGAGAGACCGCTTTTTAATCCTTTGGTTCTTAGCCTCTCAAAGGTATAAACATAACAACTAAATATAGTAGGAAAAATGAAACTAGAGCTGTGGGAATGACTCCATATCCAAAGCTATGCAAGTCACGCGGCCTCAGTTCTATCCCCAGAATGCACCCAGGAAGCTGAGCCTGAAGGCATGCTAGCAATCTTGTGATGGTGAGATAGAGGGTGGAGACAGGTGGACTCCCTGGAGCTCATGATCCAGCAGGCTTTGCCTACTCGGCAAAATTCCATGCCCATGAGAAACTCCATCTTAAGCAAAACTTGGAAGATGCCTAAGAAATGACAAGGTTTTTCTCTGACCTCAAGCATGTGCACACATGAGCACTTGTGTATCATCATTCACACACATCCCATAGGAACATACGTGTACACACAAATTCCTCTCTTGAATTAAAACCCCCTTTTATGGTAAACTACCAATACTAGCAAACTATCCTATCAAAACATTTGCCATGAGTTGAGAATGAATGTTTCCATTGCTCTCGGCAATCAAATGCTGGAGTTAGTATTGATCTACACATAGTTTTCATAAGAAATTGACAGTCCTTGTGTGAATCACTGCACATGTCAAAAAGTATGCATTAAATAAAATTAATTTTTAAAATGTTGTTCTATAACTTGTATCTTAAAAGTCCCCCAAGCACTGACATATAAAGGTTTGTTCTCCAGTGGTCCTTGCGAGAAGGAACAGAGGTGTTCAAACAACAACAACTTCTACAAACATGGGGCTTCATGGGGCTTCTACAAACATGGGGCTTCACATATTTATTCATGTGTGCGATGTGCTCTTATGAGGAGCACATGTGTAGAAGTCAGAGGACAGTTTGTGGGAATTGGTTTTCTCCTTCTACAGCACGGGTCTCCTCCTCTGCACTGAGTTCTGGTTCTTTGGCATGGCAGCAACTGCCTTTCTCACTGAGCCTTCTCACTGACCTAGCACAAGGGTCTGAGAGTTTTAAAGTTGCCCTTGAAGATCATGGGACCTTGCCTCTTCCCCTCTTTCCATCTAACCATGGGCTGCTCCGTCTTCCTCTGTCCTAAGCTCTTGTCATGATGAGCTGTGCTGCCACAAGCCAAGGCAATGGGGAACTCCAGTTAGGAACCATAATTTCCAAAACTGTTAGGAAAAAATTACTTTACTTTTTATATATTGATTATTTTAGATATCTTGTAAAAGCTAGGGAGACAGATATTAATACAGTAGGAGAACATAGAACTGATTTTTTAAGGCAAGGGATAGGGAATACATTTTTTTCCGTTTTGCTATTATAATATATTTTCTCAAATTTTATTTGTTTAGTCTAAGGAAATTCAGTTAAAATACAACAGTCTAGTTAGTATATTTTATCTTCCTTTAAAAATGTTTTTAGAATTATTAATTTATGCATATGAGTATTTTGCCTGTGTGTATGTATGTATACATTGCTCACATGGGTCAGTAAATTCAAGAACATTGAATTCCCCAGAGCTGGAGTTACAGATGGCTCTGAATTTGGGAACTGGACTTGGGTTCTTTACAAGAGCAATACATGCTCCTGACTCTTGAGTTATACATCGAGCCCTGTGTTTATCTCTTATTAGGTAAGAAAATAGACAATAACTAGTTAAATATAGACCTTTGAGAAAATGGCTAAAAAGAAAAATAAAGATAGAAGCAAAGTGTGGGAGGTGAGGAAAGAAAGAAAAAATGTCTTGTAGAAAAAAACATCACCAGGAGTCACTGTGTGTGCACCTGAGAAATGCCACGAGGGATGTTTCTGTTTGGGATCATTGTTTCTGAGAATTTCAGTCTAGCAGTGAAAGACAGTGGAACCACAGAGCGGAAGCTGGTTCTACTATAGCCAACAGGAGGCAGGGGTTTGGAGAAGATCGCCTTTAATTTTCCTGCTCATCTAAGCCTACCTTCTAAAAGCTCACAGCTTCCCTGCAAAACCACCACCTTCAGAACAGGGATCCAGACCCTGAACCCATGGGAGACATTTCAGACGGCACCTGAGACCATCAATGTCTCTGCTAGAGAGCTGGCGTCTGCTTCAGTGCTCTGTAGCAGACACGACTCTCTCATGGTGGATTGCAACTTCTTCCTGGCACCAGCATCCTGGGCTCATTTCTTCCATCTGCCCCCTCACCTTAAAAGCAAGAATGACCTCTACAGCAAGTTCATTCTTCTGATGTGCAGAGATCTACAGTTCTCGGAAATCACGTATCTTTCTCGGTGTATTCTTGAACTTTTACATAAACGGACTGAACCCTGAGAACCCCAAGATCCCTTGGTGAGCCTGTCATGCTGAATTATTTTTAATAAAACTATTTTAGTTTATATTTCATCTCAAACTTACCAGGATTAGAACTACGTAGTTTATAAATTGAATATGTATCACCAGAGATGCAGAGTCATGAAAGAGGCCACCAGATTCCTCTGTCTCTCGTTCTCTACCACTCTCTACCTCCTTGTGGTAGAGGGTAATAGGCACTTGGTGCCCCCAGGTTCTGGCCAAATTCTAAACAAGTTTGTTTCCCTTCCTTGTATTAGGTTCCCATTGACTTTCCCAACTTTTTATTATAAATTTTCAATTGATCTATTAGAGTACTAAAACAACCATATGTTTTATATTCAGTATGTTCAGAAGCATGCTAGAAAACACTATCATATAACTCTCTCCATGACCAATCTTACTGCCTAGTAATAGAAACTGACATCTTAAAAGATGGACGCTCGAGACTTCATTAAATGGCTAACGTCCATGCCTGTTGAAGAAGCTATAGGTGGATGTTATTCATGCTGATGCAAAGAGTTGGCATGAATAACAGCAGTTAAAGAAATCAGGGAGAAATGGTCTGCCCAGGCGCTGAATTCCTTTCTGCACAGAGAGGTGTCTCCATGAATGCAAAGCCTGTCATCCACCTGCCACAGCCTCTAGGCTGAAGTGCAAAGTCAGGGTTGGGCATGAAATTTTGTAATAAGAAGAGCTGTGAAAAGGCTTTCCTCCAGCTGGAAGGTGAAATGGTTGTTAAAGAGAAAATTGAAATGTGATTTATGAGCAATTTCCCCCAATTCCTGTCATCACTGTTGTCAAAAGATACATCAGCAGTGTGTCTTGTTCTCCATGTAGAATAAGAAAGGGAGTAGGAAGTCCTTGAAACTTCTTGAAGCATTGGGCATACGTGTTAACCTGTGTGATAACCTAACGGCTTTTGTGGTTTGGTGGGAAGAGGACAGTTTGTGAGTAAAATACATATTTCTAGAGTATTATATCTCAGGTTCACATTCCTTAAACTTTTATCAAGACAGCTTGATATAAAAATGAGCTTGCCCCAAATCACTTCAGTTCTTTCATGGAATAGGAACCTGCTAGGTAATTTCTGATTAGAAATTAGAAAAACTCAATATTGATGAATTTGTAGAATATCCAGTATCAAGTGATTTATAAAACAAAGTACCAACAGTTCACTGCATCCAACAGAAATTTGTCACCTTTTTGAGTTGCCTTGAAAGTTCATGGCGTGACTTGAATGTGTGATGCTCCTATATGCTTGTGTGTAATTGATCCTCAGATAGTAGCACTATTCAGAGAGGTGGGGAAGGTCTATCTTGAGGAAGTACATCTTTGTGGTCTGTGTCCTGACCTCTGTAATCGGGCTACATTTCCTAGTATGTGACTCATTCCCGGTCTAATGACAAGTGAGAAACAGCTTGCACACTGACCACCACTGGACCTACTTTTTCTATCACGATGTCATGTGGGCCACGATGAACCACAGCCCTCAAATAATGAGTCAAGTAAACATCTCTTTTCTCAAGTTTACTTTTGGCAGGTCTTTCATCACAGTGCTGAGAAAATTAACTTATTTATTTCTTAACTACTGAGTCCCAGTTTTTGAACTCAAGTCTTTGTGGGGGGAAAAAAATCTACAGGTCAACACAGGTCCTGAGACAACACTGGATAACACAACTAAGGACATGTTTAGTGGGTAAAACTCATAGCTGCTTTTCAGCAGAGTCCTGACTGCCCTGCTACATGGAAAATAATGCCCAGATTTTGTGAAGTTTAGAGTCACGATTCTGCTAGGAAGTAATTCTTATCCAAAGGAAAAAGGAAGCTGTTTATGAAGTCATATTCTAATGTCTGTGTTCTGTTAATCATGACATAATTTCATAAAATATAGTTAATTGTATTTGATAATTTAATGTGATTATTTAATGATAATATTGTATGCATACACATACCCATCTGCTTAATGCTAATTAGAGATACTTAAGCCTTTCAAACATCAAGTAAATCCATATGTGGCTATTGTTATAACCATTTATTTTTCCCACTAGTTTCACTATAAAATCAAAAGACAAAGTTGTATTTAGGAAAGAGATGTCTTGACATTTTATATTACACTAAATTTTATATCACACCATCAGTAAAAGATTGCAAGGTAGAAAGAAATCAGCTATAGTCACATATCTGAGAGGTTGTTAAATATAAATATTTGAAGCATCTCCTCAGAGATTATATCATTTGAGTGCTTGTTTTTGAGTTAGTAGAGTAAGCATGGTAAACACAGCATCCTTGATAAGCTATTCTCTCCAGCTCCTCTCCCTCTGACCTCTCATCTGTCCTAGCCTTGATATACAGATCTGCCTAACGCACTGCAGATTTCATGGAGAGAATCCACAGAGAATCCAACTCCTCATCACCAGAGCACCAGAGCATTATTCTTTACACTTAAACTTACTTAAACTTAATATTATATATATATATATATATATATATATAGATAGATAGATAGATAGATAGATAGATAGATAGATAGATAGATATAGATATATATGGAGCTGCCATTAAAGTACCCTGATACACTCAGGGAAAACACAATACTTGCAAGTAGAGGTAGTCTGCCTCTCAGAGCTGACCAGATTTCACTCAACCAGTAGTTAACTTTGTTAGTTTTGCAGAGGTGTACAGTCAAATACATCTGGGTGGTATTGAATTAAAAACAGATTTGAAAGTGGCAGAACATAAGTAAGCCCATTTTCCCAGTGCAATAAATAAAATCACCCACAAAGAGAAAGCCGTACCAAGAATGTAAGTGATAGCCAGCCTATAGTTCCAGAGAGCACTGACAGCCATTGCTGTGTTTCGAATGATGATAATGCATTTTGGGAAACGTCAGACTTATGTCAGCTTTGCCCACTAAAATGCATCTGCAATGCATATATAATTCTCCTTAATAATATTGATAATAATAAGCATATGTTCTTATGCCTGTAGCTATAAGGAAAACTCTATTATGGAGTTTTATTGATGAGAACATCTTTTGTGTATTCCATCAATAATAGACATGCTGAACGTTACATCTTCACTTGCTGAGTGGCATCTTTGGAAGTGGTTTGAATGACTTGCCAGAATGGTTTCCCTCCATCCTCAAATTTCCACTCTGAAGTACTTGTTCTGCATTTTGTAGTTTTCCAAAATCATACACTAGAACATCAATGACATAGGAAGTGGAAAATGAAATCAGATCAGTTGCCACAATTTATATAGCATTTTACTTGGCTCACATTAATTGAAGTTTACTACAGGCAATCTACACTAATCATAGATGGTTAGCATGGGTTATGAGAGGTAAATAACTATGTAAAGTAGGCTTACTTTTAGTTGAAGTATAATATTTGTCACTTAATATTACACATTGATTAGTTATTTTTCTTTCTGTGTGTTTATGAGGGTGTGTTCTCCATGCGCACACAGGTGTATGTGCATGTCTGTGAGCATGCTTGTATGAGGTGTGTGCATGAAGGCCAGAGGGCAATGATAGGTATCTTTCTGGATTGCTGCCTGACTTATTTTTTCAGATAAGGTATCTCATTGAACATGGAACACTCAGAATCCTCATTTTCCCATCCCTACAGCACTGTTATAGTCACATGCTGACATACCCAGGTTCTGTGTGGGTTCTGGGGCTCTGGAACTTTGCCCACTAAGTCCTCTCTTCAAACCCTAATTCATCTATGCTTACTTGTGAACATTCTGTTTGAAGTAAAGTTCCACTATTTGCTATTTTTAACTTAGTCACTGTATTCTGTTGTCACTGTCCAGGTGCAGTTACTTGTTTTAGACTGCCACAACAAAGTCTTTGAAACTTTATCCTATCTATTGTCAAACAAATATCTCACTGACGCCTACTGGAGGCGAATCTTTGACATTCATTTTCAATTAATGAACAAAGAGTGGTCTACTAATGTAGCAAGTTGCTATCTAAATATTAATAGTGACAGATGAACACTTAGGTTGTATGTAATACACCTGAAAAAATTATGAAAAAAAGACAAAGGCTTTAGTCAAAGCTCACACACTGTTGGCTATGTAAATAAATGCTAGAGATCTATAGCACACCACTGAGCCTAAAGCTAGCTACATCGAAAGTTACATTGTGAAACTAGACATTATATTAAATATTCTCATCACAAAAATAAAATCAGTCAAAAGGCAAAAGGAAATGTTAGGATTATGGCAAATATAAGTAGTGCTTTAGTTGTGGAGACTATATCATGGACGTACTCTTATTTTCAAATTCAGCAAGATATGTGAATTAATGGCATATCAGATATTTTTGTATGTAAATCATCTCTAAAAAAATAAAAAAGTAAAATCATATCAATAGGATTGGTGGAATACTTGCTTAGCATGTATAAAGTCCAAACTTCAGTCCCAAGCTCCTCATAAAATGTGATCTGGTGTTGCAGACTGTAACCTCAGCACCATGAAGATGGAGGATGGAGAAGAGAGATCAAATGTTCAAGGTCATCCTTGTCTACATAGTGAGTTCACAACCAGACTGAGCTACTTGAGCAGCCTCCTGCTAAAAAGTTAAAAACTGCAAGGGAAAGGCAGTAACTTTGTTTAATTTAAATGCTCTTGATTTTTCTTTTAATGAATATATTTTTCTACTTGTGAATGTTCATGTTTAATAAAATTATTCATATTAATGATCAAAGATATATCTTTGTTAATTTGATCTTGGCATACTTAAAAAGTAATCCTTTGATTAAGTTTACATTTTAGTGTTAATGAATATATCAAAAAGAAATAAATCTTATACTTTATGTTGAGGATATAATGAGCCTTTAATATATGCTTATATAAGATACTAAGAGCACATTTTCTTTTATTTCTATCAATTATTAATCTCATTGAACTATTTCCAGTATGTAAAAATAGTAAAATAAATTATGTATTTAATTATTTTTCAACATAATATACATTTCATTTAAAAGTCTACTTGAACATTCTGGTCTTTTAATTCTTCAGCAACTATGAAAACTGCATCTCATTTTAATTTGAATTCATTAAGTAGATTCCCAGCCTATTATCAGAAGGCACAGAAAAATCTTTCATAAGTTGAAGAAGAAAATGAAATGTTCTTCATCCTAAACTTTTCTGATATGAATCTTTTGTTCAGTCTCAATTTCCTTACTTTCCCATAGACTTCTGTACCTTTTTTTCATTGTGAGCTTGCCCTCATTTTTTACCATCTGGTATCTGAGTATTTTAAATTGTTAAACTATTATCCTGAATTTCAATCTAATAAGTTGGTTTTACAGCAATTAGCATTTCAATATCCAATCCTTTCAGGTAGATTTTACTGGTCCAAATATTCTACTTTTTACCTTTATTAAAATTTATTTTTACTTGTGTATGTGTATTTTGGTATATGAGTATGTATGCATTTGAGTGCAAAACAGTCGAGTGTGATGGTAAGTTTTAGTCATGAACTTGATACAGCCTAGAATCTCTTGGAAAAGGATCTCAGTGAGAGTTCCACCAGATCAGGTTGGCCTATGGTGTAAGTGATGGTTTGTATATGTTGTCCCAGGGAGTGGCACTGTTGGGAGGCGTGGCCTTGTTGGAGTAGGTGTGGCCTTGTTTGAGCAGATGTGGCCATTTTGGGGTAGGTGTGTCACTAGATGTAGGCTTTAATAGCCTTGTGCTAGCTTCCTGAGAGCCAGTATTCTGCTAGCAGCCTTCAGATGAAGATGTAGAACTCTCAGCTCCTCCTGCACCATACTTGCCAGGATGCTGCCATGTTCCCACCTTGATGATTATGGACTGAACCTCTGAATCTGTAAACCAGCCCCCAATTAAATATTGTTTTTAGAAGAGTTGCCTTGGTCATGGTATCTGTTCACAGCAGTAAAACCCAAACTAAGACAGTATATCTATACAGTTGTCTTGACTACTGAAGTGTGATTGTGGATATGTATATATGTGTGGGTGTGTATGAGTGTGGGGTGTGTGTGTACATGTACATGTGTGTGTGTGCATGTATGCACCCCTGTGTGTCCTAGGCACTTGTGTTGAGAGCAGTGAACAACATGCAGGAGTCAGTTCTCTCCTTCCACCATGTGTGTTCTGAGAATAGAACTCATGTTGTCAGACTTGGTAAAAAGTGTGTTTATACCTACTGAGCCATGTCACTCATAATGCTACTATCATTACAAGAAAACTAAACCAGAAAACAAATTGAAATCTCCTACCACTCTTTTAGAGCACATCCGAACTAACAGTATTTCCTATCACACTACATTCAACTGGTTTGCTCAATTATTCAGTCAGTGATGTAGAAATATGGACTTTAAAGAACAGTAGCAGGCTAACATCAATTTATTCAGCTAGTAACAGCACTGACAGCTGCTGTTCCACAAGCAATCTCTTTAGTGAAGCAAACATATACAGGCCTCGGTGTTCAAATGTGCAGACATGTGCTTGGCATTTTCTCATTTGCTCTAGTTATTATTTTGAGATTTATTTTCTTTTGTATCACGTGTATGTGTACGTGTGTCCAAGTGAAAGCAGTTTATCATAGAGTCAAGGATCCAGATATCCCTAGAGCAGGAATTACAAGTCATTGTAAACCATCCAACATGGGTTCTGGAAACTGAACTTAAGACCTCTGTAAGAGCAGTATGACCTCTTAGCTTCTCAGCTGTCTCTCAAGCCATTGTTATAGATATTAATGAAGTTTATCTCTGAATGTTGCCTGAGGACAGTGTGTTCCTTCATTATGTTTCTTCAGAGCTGTGTGAGTCTCAACCTCTTGGTCACACCCTATTCTGTGGGTCTGTATACTGTTTAACTCCTCTGTAGGACATCATGCTGGTCTACAGCTTTGATACCATTCAAACCCAGTCAATGAAAGAGAATATTAAGTATGCAAGCCCCTTGAAGGAATGCTGGGCATGGTAATGTATATTTTCTCACTGGAGAGGCTGAGGAGGGATGGTTGTATATTTGAGGCCAGACTTGGTTACACATGTATCAAAAGAAAATTCGTTTTCTCACTTAAACTTCTTTCTCCATTATTTTCCTTTCCTTCTCCATAGCTCCTATGTTTTACTGTCTTTCCCCTTCTTCTTCCTCCACACTGATAGGATAGTCTATGGTATACTCAGTTATAAATGTTACATCTACATCATATCCCCTCCCTCCCAAGGCTCAAAGGTCATTGTGAAGGAGGGGATAGAAAGATTATAAGAGCCAGAGATCATGGAGGACTGGAGCCCAGTAGTGTCTTCTGGTCATGACAGAATGACCACATTCATGAACTCATGTGGCCATAGTTAGTTACATAATCCCTGTGTAAGACCAAGCTTGTCAACATGCTTGCATGGAATGGGAAGAGCTTCGGAAGCCTCCACACCTAACTGAGGAGCTATGGATTGATTGTAGATGGCTTCTAGGGGAGGGAGAATCCATTCTCTTCAGTCATCGCTGGTAAATCAGCCTGGCTTCATTGGATGGCCCTACATCTGTGGGAATGGAGGCAGCACACATTGGACAAATTGGTGCATTATTAAAAAAAAATGGGGAAGACAAAATTCAGAGTGGGTGGGAAAAATGGAGAAGACAAAATTCAGAATGAGTGGGGGTATCTGATAGGAATTAAGGGAAGAAGTGTGGTGAAAATGATGTAAATACAAGGTATACATATGTAAAAGTCTCAAAATTGGTGGAATTATTATATTTAATGAAAAGCTCCTTGAAGGAGACTTGCAAAGCAATTGGTGGGAGGTTAATTTCATAGAAGTAGGAGGATAATTAGGGGAAATTTACCAACTTGGGTAGCATCTTTCCAGGTGACATATATCTGTAAGGATGAAAAGCAGCTCTGGTAAGAACTTATAGGCACAATTAAGGAAGACAAAATTGGAGAGAAGTTTTATGTGGCCAGAGAGATGTCCCAGCAGGTAAGTGTGGTGGATGAGAAAGCATAAGGATCTGAGTTTGAGTTCCTAACACCCATGAAAAAAGTTGGCCATAACTGTGTGTAACTAATGCATCCTAGGGTTGGGAAGCAGAGGCAGGTAGATCCTGGAAACTTTCTGGGTAGCCATGATGGGGAGCTTCCGGCTTGGTGAGAGGTTTGTTTGCAAAGCAATAGGGGTAAGGCTCAGAGGCTTAGCAGAAAGCACCTGTGATTCTGCTCTGGCTCCTGTTTACGTGCACATATGCACTACACTCCTTACACATGCAAAATTATAACTATGAAAGTGCATAGATTTCTACTTTGTAAATGTGTGTTAGTTTGCTAAGATTGCTCTAATAAAATCCTACAGACTGTGTGGCTTACACAACAGGTACTAACTTGGCTATAGATCTGGGGATATTAGTAAAAAATTAATGTATCCTAAGGATTGGCTTCCTCTGAGGCTACTCTCCTTGGTTAGTTGTTAACTTGGTTGGCTAGTTATGAACTTGGTTGATTATTAACTGTCTTATCAGATGTCTCATGATCTTAGTCTGTGTCCTTGACCATCTCCATTGTGAAAACTCAATGCAATTGTGCCCCTTGTGTCTTGCTTTCTCTTCTTCAAGAACACCCTTCACATTAGATCTGGTCTTGCTTTAAGATCCTTTCTGAAACACTTCAAAATACTGTCTCTTGTTCTAAGATACTGGGAACTAGGGGTACAACAGAGAGGAGGGCCTCAGCCTATGAAAGCAAGTGAGAAATCATGAGTAAGGACAAAGATAAAATCTGGGTCATTGAAGGGAAGGGAAGAGGTGAAATTAAGGGGTCAGGAAGAAGGAAGCCTGAGGGTTAGAGTCCAGGAAACCCTTTGGAACCTCCAGTAAGTGTGAGTCCAACTGAACATAACTAACTCTCATGTCCTCTGACACAATTCTTGGCTATGAAGTATTTCTATAGGAAAAGGAAGATTCTAATGCAAGTTTATGACAGACAAGACACCATGAAACACCCAGGTTACATTTTAGACAAATGCAAAGAACATCAAAGTTACTATGGATGTCTAAAAAACTAAACTGAAAAGAAAACCAAGTGTCTGGAACAAGATATGATATTGTGAAATATTTCATCACTTCAGTTGTTCTCTAAATATATAAAGGGAAAAACTAAAAATTTCAGAATTTTAAAGCTGGCTACCATAACTCTTGGACATGAAGTTTGGGTATAGGTTTGATGTTTTACTAATGAGTGAGATTTTTATGAAAGTGGCTAAAATGAAGAATTGAGAGATGACTCTGTGGTTCAGCATAATTGCTGCTCAATCTTGAGCATAAGAATTTAGCTCTAGCACATACATCACGAACCTCACAAAAGCTATGTAATTCCAGGTACAAGGCATCTTCTGGTCTCCTTGAGATCTCTGTCTGTCTCTGTCTCTGTCTCTGTCTCTGTCTCTGTCTCTTTCTCTCTCTGTCTGTCTCTCTCTGTCTGTCTCTCTCTGTCTCTGTCTCTGTCTCTGTCTCTGTCTCTGTCTCTCTCTCTCTCTCTCTCTCTCTCTTATCTCCTGTTCCTTTTACGATTTCAGTTGCAGAGACAATACAGCCAAGTTCACATTGGGTCCCCCATTGGCTTTCTCAACCATTTCAGAGCCCTGTGAGCAGGAGCTATGGACAAGACTGTTTACCCAGATGGATGGCATGGGCACAGACATAGAAAGCAACACTTCACAGAGGGACAGAGGGGAGTACATGAGCAGACACATAGAGAACAACACTTTAGAGAGGGGGAAGGGTCCATGGAGTCATAGCTCACAGGTGAAAGACATCAGGCAACCCACATACTTGAGAAAAGGAACAGAAGAAACAGGCATAGGGTTGGAAGGCTCTTCATTCACCCATGAAAGAATTGAGCCTCCAACCCATCATGAGACCATGGATGCAAGCAGCTGAATCCCTCAATCCCTTGGTCATGTGCCTTGGACTCCATGCAAAGGGGGTGCAGCCTGGCTGGATTTACAATCTAGATGAAGACAGACATTCCTCCAGACCTCTTTTCTCTCTCTCTCTCTCTCTCTCTCTCTCTCTCTCTCTCTCTCTCTCTCTCGTTTTCTTTCTTTCTTTTATTAAAAAGGCAATTTGTGAAAAACTAAAGTTGTTTCTCCCTTCTATTGTTAAAGGGGGGTGTGCTTTCCCATTGGAGAAGGAAATCCAGATCACAGCCAGAGCTGTTGAACCACAGCAGATGTTCCGGGAGGTTAATTCACTTCTGAGCTACTTACACAAACATTGTCATTATCTTTCCAGGATAGATCCCACCCTTACCACTTCTGGGCTTCATCCCTCGCCCTCCTTTATAAAAAGAGGTAGCCTGGTGTTTCGCTGGGAGAATTAGAAGGCTTGAGGATGGAAGTGATGACTTTGACCCCATTTTGTTAAACGACCAACCTAAAGCAATCATTCAGCTTGAAAAGAAATAGGAGATGAGGATCAAATCCCACATTCTATTGCCTAAAGAAATCTAGCCTGGGATAAAAATGTTTCAAACTATTAAAGCTGCTAAAAGCTCTGCCCCCACACCTACCCACCCAAGGACAGTCACAGAACACAAAGCAAAGGCCAGCATTGCAGAGTGGGGGCCTCCCAATAGCGAGTCCTCCCTCCTGTGAAGAAATGAGAAAGTGATGTCTCAGTGAGGGCACACTGCTTGCCCAAGGTCACACGGTGGTCAAGAACAAGCTGAGACCAATACCTGACTATGTAGTTACTTTCTTCCTGCCACTTCTTGATGTTGGCAGTCCACAGAATGAGATCGGTCTTCTGATTTGGTGCCTGACACAGGGACCACACACACAAACATGGAGAACATAGCTGTTTCTGGAAGAGGCCACTGTCCCTTTGAGATCATGGAAAGATCCCAGTGAACATGTAGACTCCCAGCTCCTACTTATTACTGTGCTGGGGAGTCTGGAAGTAGATTAATCAGATCGGCCAAGTGTCAGGCAGTGCAATCTATGTTTGGAGATTAAAGAGATGGGGACAAGATCTGGCAGGCTGCGTATCAGCCAATGCAGTCTCTGTGGGTAAAACCTTCAGCAACTCAGTTTCCTGTAGGGCTGAGGCTTAGAGACCTGGATTCTTCTATCAAAACATGAAGACAGTCATTTCCTCAAGGTGATACTGAAGTGAGGGATAGAACAAGGCTCACTCAGAAGTCCTGGGTTCAGGTGACAAAGCATAGTGACAGCTGTGGTGAGCACCTCTCTCTCTCTCTCTCTCTCTCTCTCTCTCTCTCTCTCTCTCTCTCTCTCTCTCTCTCTCTCTCTCTCNTCTCTCTCTCTCTCTCTCTCTCTCTCACACACACACACACACACACACATACACACACACACACATACACACACACCAAGATAATTCTAAAAATGGCTGAAATATTGTGGAAACCATAAACCACCGTTTACAATAAAGTCATAAACATAGTATATAATACATAAAAACAGTTACAATAAAATCAAATAAATATGTTTTATCTTAGGACAGAAAGCAGTCAAGGTATATTGCTTCAATGTTTACATAAATATGAACTAGATGTTTCTATTTAATCTCTACATAATCATAAAGGACAGAACTACTGTCAATGTATTCAATTGTAGTGACATGGATTTGGGCTTGATACAAAAGAATATTCTAATCAACTGGATCACTTGACATATTTTCACAAAATAAACTAGAGATTTTACTTGTTTGTTATTTAAAAATAGAAAAAGGAAAAAAAGAGGGGGGGTATTTCCAAACATAAACTACTTGGAATATCTCAGGCTTTTCCTTGTGTTTTGAAGTGTTCATTTGTATTTATCTGAGACTGTAAAAACAGCAGAAGAGGGTAGAGAATAATTCCCCAGCACAAAGCAGAGCAACTCTGGAGCTGATCTTAATAAAAGGCAGATGGGTTAGGTCCTAGGGGTAGATCCCTGGCTGTTGCAGGAGAGCTTCGTAAGCCTTTTCTATGGTCCGTTCTCAAGCAATCCCTGCTGGTTGTCAGTTCCAATCTTTCCAGGATCCCATTTAGCACAGTGAAGTACAAAGTGTCCACTTCTTTCCCCATCAGCCTCTGTCTGCAGCCCTGGATTTTAATCTGGATTCGTGGTCAGTAGATTCTAATGGGGGGGGGAGGATATTATTCTAACTGTGAGCATGCTTTGTAATGTTGCTTCATTGTTGGCTCATCCCTGGTAATAAAGAGATGCCATTGATAAATTGGCTAGCAGTCATCAGTTAAACACACTGACCCTTAAAATCTATGTGAAACACATGGAGCTACCTTCTGCCAGCTTAAGGCAGCTGAGAAAGGACTGAATAACCTTTTGTCACTCACAAGCCCATGGTAACAGCCAAAGTCAACTTTACTCTGTGTCCTCTGATGGACACTCACTGTTTCAATCCATCTTTAGTCTTTTGGTGATATACTATTCTCAGGAGAGTCTTGGTTCAGAAGATAACCCTTGGAGTAACATTAAAGACATTAAACAGCATATGTAGCAGAGGATGGCCTAGTAGGCTATCAACGGGAGGAGAGGCCCTTGGTCTTGCGAAGATCATATGCCCCAGTACAGGGGAATTCCAGGGCCAGGAAGTGGGAGTGGGTGGATTGGGGAGTAGGGTGGGAGGAGGGTATAGGGGACTTTCGAGGTAGCATTTGAAGTGTAAATGAAGAAAATATCAAATAAAAATAAAGAAAAAAAGACATTATACAGTGTCATTCAACGCCAAAGGAAAATAACCACTAATGTATGAAGTAAAGCAGATCTGATTAATTTAGATATCTGTGAAAAGAAGTATCTTTATGATCCAAGTAGAAAATCAGATACACAAAGTTTTCATAGACATGGCTAACATTTCACACTTCAAATAGGATCACAACTTCGAGGCTGACAAAAAGCAGCCAGTCCAATAGAAGGAAACTGACTGCATGTTCTTAGCATCAGTGTCTACCGATGTCTAAAAAAACTCAATTCATAAAGAAAGTGACTAACCAAATTAAAAAAAAAAAATACAAACAGAAAATAAAAAATCAAAAAGTGCCCAGAAGAAGAAAGAACACAGAAAGTTTAAGAAGCCATTTTCTGTGTCACCCCAGATGGCCTTTGAAACTCACTATATGGCCTATGGTGTCCCCAGCTGGCCTCAGCTCTAGGTGATCCTCCTGCCTCAGCTTTCCAGAAATTAAGACTACAAGTGTAAGAGTTCATTAAGCATTTGTCATATTCCTTTAAAACCAGTGTCACATTGCAATGGGACTTTTAAAATCATTGTCTCCATTAGGGATAGCATTACACTGTATTAATGTTGCTCAGTGTTAAATTCCTTCCATCCACATGCTTTTGTAACAAATATTTGACATTCTGATGTTGAGAATAGGGAACAAAATACCCACAAAAGGAGTTTCAGAGACAAAGTTTGGAGCTAAGACGAAAGGATGGACTATCCAGAGACTACCCCACTCGGGGATCCATCCTATCATCAGCTACCAAACCCAGACACTATTGCATATGCCAGCAAGATTTTGATGAAGGGACCCTGATATAGCTGTCTCATATGAGGCTATGACAGTGCCTGGCAAATACAGAAGTGGATGCTAACAGTCGTCAAGGATAGAACACAGGGACCCCAATGGAGGAGCTAGAGAAAGAACCCAAGGTGCTGAATGGGTCTGCAACCCTATAGATGGAACAACAATATGAACTAACCAGTACCCCCAGAGCTCATGTCTCTAGCTGCATATGTAGCAGAAGATGGTCTAGTCAGCCATCATTGGAAAGAGAGGTCCCTAGGTTTTGCAAACTTTATATATCCCAATACAGGGGAATGCCAGGGCCAAGAAGTGGGAGTGGGTGGATAGGGGAGCAGGGCACGGGGAGGGTATAGGGAACTTTTGGGATAGCATTTGAAATGTAAATAAAAAAGAAAAATGAAAAAGAGTAAATCTACAATTTATTATCCATGTTATACTTAGATTGCTTTTGTTGGTGTTAAAATTTTAGGTAGGATCCTGTAATACTTTTTGTGAATTTTTTTTTGTTTGACTAATTTTAGTAATGAGGTTTATCCATGTTTATATACTCGTAATGGACTTTTTTTCTAGTGCTATATTCTACTGTATGTATATTCTCAACACATTTTCCTACTTTCCTATCAAACTACAATGGCTTCTTGCTAAATTTTGCTGGTTTATATGACATTGTTGTAAATGTTCTTGCATATCTGGTGGTACATTTTTCTTGGATCAGAAGATACTGCTCATTTTTAATTTTATTAGTAATGTTAAATTGTTTCCTGAATTGGAATAAACTATTTGATTCAACTAGTAGAAATGTATAAATGTTCCATGGATAACTGCCAGTGTAAAATTGTTACTTACCTAGAGGATATGAAATCTTATCTCTATGATTGGGTAACTCTTTGGGTTTTGCTCATAGTGCTGTAGAGAGTGTTATTTGAAATGTTTCAAACTGGATTATAGTTCTGGGTCATGTACTGCTCCCCATTTTGCTAATGAAGGCTTCCTTTTTTTTTTTTTTTTTTTTTTTTTTTTTTTTTGACGTTTTGCAAAGATGTGTTGATA
>NC_034605.1:15625279-15636908 GCF_900095145.1 Mus pahari
TAGCCCTGGCTGTCCTGGAACTCACTCTGTAGACCAGGCTGCCCTTGAACTCAGAAATCCGCCTGCCTCTGCCTCCCAAGTGCTGGGATTGAAGGCATGTGCCACCACGCCCGGTGGCTCCCTAATTTTTTTACACAAAAAGAAGTGGATTTAATATTAGAACTCCCCACTTTTTGATGGGAATCTTGCCTTTCTTCTCAGATACTCACTCCTTTCTCCTTAAGAATGCACTACCTGCAAATGTATCTTACAACTCAAAGGTGGCTTGCCATGTGTTTGAATTCACACGAGGCAGATACTTCCTTACATCCTGTACTGTGCCAGCCACGATGCCATATTCTTATTAGCAGTTACAGGAACCCAGTCCTCACCATGGTGGTGCATGAGTATTGTACAGCATGGCTTCTCTATCCAAGGGTGATTTAGCTCTCTGCACACTCAGGCCAAGGTGTACCGGATAGCAGAGCCTGTTTATCCCTCATAATTACACATCTGTGAATTATGTTCTCTCTTCTCCAGGAGACAATGGAAACATCAGCGCAGATCTGTAAACCCTGACTGAGGGTGAAGATTTTCAGGTTGCCATCTTCTGATCAGTAATTGTCAAGGAACCAAGACAAGCTTCAGAGAAAATGATAAACTAAACTTGACAAACTAAAATGCATGTGACACTCATGCTCCACTATGTACATAGCAGCCTTATTTATAATAGCCAGAAGCTGAAAAGAACCCAGATGTCCTTCAATAGAGGAATGGATACAGAAACTGTGGTACATTTACACAATGGAGTACTACTCAGCTATTTAAAACAGTGAATTCATGAAGTTCTTAGGCAAATGGATGGGACTAGAAAATATCATCCCGAGTAAGGTTACCCAATTACAAAAGAACACACATGGTATGCACTCACTGATAAGTGGATATTAGCCCAAAAGTTTGGAATAACCAAGATACATTCACAGACCACATGATGCTCAAGAAGAAGAAAAAAACCACAGTGTGAATACTTCGGTCCTTCTTAGAAGGAGGATCAAAATACCCCTGTGAGAGGAGATACAAAGACAAAGTTTGGAGCAGAAACTCCAAGGAAAAGTCATCCAGTGACTGTCCTACCTGGGGATCCATCCCATGTACAGTTATCAAACCCAGACACTGTTGTGGATGCCAACAAGTGCTTGCTGACAGGAGCCTAATATAGCTGTCTCCTGAGAGGCTCTGCCAGTGCCTGACAAATACAGAAGTGGAAGCTCACAGCCATCCATTGAAAAACAGGGTCTCCAATGGAGGAACTAGAGAAAGGACCCAAGGAGCTGAAGGGGTTTGCAACCCCATAGGAGGGACAACAATATGAACCAACCAGTAGCCCCAGAGCTCCCAGGGACTAAACCACCAACCAAAGAGTACACAAGGAAGGATTCCAGGCTTCAGCAACATATGTAGCAGAGGATGGCCTTGTGGGGCATCAGTGAGAGGAGAGGCCCTTCGCCTTGTGAAGGACTGATGCCCCAGTGTAAGGGAATGGCAGGACAGGGAAGCAGAGTGGGTAGGTTAGTGAGCAGGGGGAGGGGGATAGGATAGGGAGGTTTTCAGAGGGGGAAATGAGGAAAGGGGATAAAGTTTGAAATATAAATAAAGAAAATATCTAATAAAAAAAATGAAAAAGAAGCTACAGAGGAGAGGATGAGAATGAAAAGAATAAAGGGCATAGGAATGAGATGAAGTGTATGAGGTGTGGATTAAGAATGGAGTTAGAGTACCTTACAGTAGTCTGGGCGGAGAAACATGAACAACAGCCCTAAACATAACTTGTCAATTACAAACCAAAACAAAACCACCATGAGATGTATGTGCAAAAATGGAAATTCCATAATAGAAAGGAAATAAAAAGGATGTGTGAGAAGTGAAAAAAAATGCATGTGACACAGACAGAATAAAACGTTTCTTTCTCCTTTGACATTCTTGCTGAAAAACCTACTTCCCTTTTATATCATGTTTCATAAGACCCAAGCAATAATGTCAGTCAAGGACTAAAAAGTTCAAGTTAATCTTTCCTCTTGAAGATGATTACCCTGGTATTTTGTCATAGCAATGTCAAGCTTATTCCCCCCCCCCACTCCTTTGTTTCCTTTCTTCTTTCTCTGTATTCTAAGAACTATACTTCTTTTCTCAATTAAACTTCATGTCAAAAATAAAAAACATTTTTATCAAGAATTCTAGACAATGGATGTGGGAAGTCTTTTCTAAGAAACGGAATTGTATGTCACAGGGGAGGAGGTGGATGCACATATCTTCATAGTATTTGAGGCACATTTTTGGGTAATGATCAAATTGGTATAATTGAGTCCAATATTTCATCAGGCATTCATCATCTTTATAAGGAGCCCAAGGGAAAACTCCTGAAAGAAAATGTGAACAAGGTGACCAATGGTGGCACTTATTTAATAAGAGGAATTTTACATTCTATGGCATTAAAGGAGCTTAAAGCCACCAGCCATTTCACCTGCCACTCTGGTTTAACTCATGTCTGTGATGTTTTTAGGTAATAAAGATGAAAGAAAAATCTGGTAAAAGATTGGGCTCATATTTTTCCTGAGGTATCACAATTGATTCTCGCTTCTTTTAAAGCTTTACCAAGGATGATAAACTGGTCACAGAATCTGGATAACCTTATTATTATATGATGAAATGGATTTTTGTACACTGTGTTTGTAGGTGGGCTGACACACAAGCTCCACACATTGTCTATAAGTGTTGTTAAAAGAAACTGTATCTCACAGTGTTGATTCAATCTGGGGACTTACATCTATACTATTTATAAACTAAATTTGAAAAATGCCACAGTTATAAAGAATATTGCATTTATCAGTTTCTGTGTTCAGTTTACCATTTGCGATGATAAGGGATCCTCTTCACTCATGTTTGATAACATTTGCTATCATTTGTTTTCTTGATTGGGGTAAAATGGAATATGCTCAAATTGTTTACATCTTGCAACTGAAATAACTGGATATCTATTCTTAACCAAACATTACAACATATAATATACAATGAATTTGGTTAAGTATTCTGGTCATTAACATAAACTTCAACCGTAAGGAAAGATTACTTTTTATTTAATAACAAGTTGCTTAAGTGTATTGTGTCTTAGGTTTATATTATAGATATTTTGTTGGTACTATTCAATAAGTTAATCTCACTGGCTAGAATTATGTCATTATAGGAAAATACTTGAGATACTCAAGTTATAAAGGGAAAGGCTGATTTCTGCTCAGCTTCCTTGGCTTCATGCCCAGAGGGTCTTACTGCTCCAGCCTATAATAAAGCAGAACACTGTGGTGGGAATGTGTAGCTGAGAAAAACTACTTACATTCTAAGACAAGGAGAAAAATCACTGAGGACAGGGACACAGAACCCATGATTTCCCCATCAAGGGCCAGTCTCCTGAGGACCTGAATTCTTACTGCTAGACTCCATCTGTTACAGATCCTAATACATCCAAATGGCAAAGCTGTCAAACACATGGGCCCTAGGCTGGCATTCTAGATCAATACTTCAGCAAATACATACAACCTTAATTTCATCAATTCCTCCCAAAATACTATAACCAAGGGTCTCACTAGTTGTTTTTAATTGTGGTAAACTCTACTAAAAGACTTTCCAACTTGAAATTAATTTTATATAGTTTTTTAAAGAACAATTATACTTTCTCAACCATGTTTATTACTGCTCTATTCATATTAGCCAGAAACTGGAAACAACCTAGATATAATAGTAAAGATAGGGTGGAGGAGTGAATGTGGGCAGAGCCAACTGGAATTGAGGGGCATTTGAGGGATGGTGTTGAAACTTAGTGCAGTGGAAACTTCCTAAAATATCTGAAGGCAGTCCTAGTGAGGTCTCCTAATAATAGGGACATGGAGTACCAACTGGCCATCTCTTGTCACCAAACAACACTTCCAATACTGGGATTGGATTGCATTCAGTAGAGTTGTTGACCAAGAGGGTCCCAGGAGATCTTCAAACAACCTAGGCTGTTGCCAAGACAACTGATAGATCTTTACAAACTGTCAGCTAGGACCCATTACTGAAAGCGACACCCATACAAATCGTGCTGGCGCCTACATGGAGCCTTCTCCCCTATATTTTAGGGTTTTCTGTTTTGTTTTGGTTTTTGATTCAGGAAGGTACTCTGCAGGTTACATAAAGAGAAATGTAAGCACCAACTCTGCCACTTTTGACGTAAAAATTTGTCCTGTCTGCAAAATATACTAGGGAAATAGTGGCATAAAACTTGTGGGAGTAGCAAAACGAAGTTTGATTTGACTTAAGGCCAATGAGGTAGAACCCATTCCTGACACTGCTTGGGTAACCAAGAACAAGAGACTAGGTAGCCCAGAGACCTAGGGTAAAACCAAACACTAGTGGTTTAAATTCAAATGTATCAATGAGATGTATCCTAACGCTATCCTGCTATACTTAGAGATCAGAGCCTTCCTTATTCAGTCATCATCAGAGAAGCTTTAGGAGCAAATCCCCAAGGCCAGACATTACAGAGAGACAGTCCGTGGATCACACGGCTCTAAATGAGATGTCTCCATCAAATCTCTCCCCTTGGGGCTCAGGGAACCCCACGGAAGAAGAGGCAAAGAGAGGGTAAGAACTAGAGTAGATGAAGGATACCAAGGGAAATAGGTCCTTTGAGTCAATGAGCTCACAGAGACTGAAGCTGCAAGTAGCGATGCCTACATGGTCCTGCACCAGATCCTCTTCATATATATATATATATAGTTTTTTATTATTATTTTCTTTACTTACATTTCAAATGCTATCCCTAAAGTTCCCTATACCCCACCCCACCCCTGCTCCCCTACCCACCCACTCCCACTACTTGGCCCTAGCCTTCCCCTGTGATGGGTCATATAAAGTTTGCAAGATCAAGGGGCCTCTCTTCCCAGTGATGGCCGATTAGGCCATCTTCTGCTACATATGCAGCTAGAGACACAATTTTCAGGTTAGTATATTTATGGGATGGTTGTGTGGATGATTGGTCACTGATTCTTGTGCCCGCTCTTGGGGCTCCTTTTCTTCTCTTGGGTTGCCTTGTTTGGCCTCTATGTGATGGTTTTTGTTTCATCTCATTATATTTCTTATTTTCATGTCCAGTTATCATCTCTTAGAAGCCTGTTCTAGTCTAATGAGAGACCAAAAGGGAGTGGATCTGAAAGGGGAGGGGAGACAGAGAGGAACTGGGACAAGTAGAGGGAGGGAAACTGTAATCAACGTAAAAGTGTGTGTGAAAAAAAAAAATGACACATGCCAATACCTGATGTTCTTGTGGCCAGAAAGAGGTATTAAAATTAAAAATAAAAACAGTGTTCCAGAGTTTACTGAAATAAAAAAAAATGGTGTTCTAGAGTTTGCTGCATTATGTCCCTTAAAACTGAACACATTTTAGGCTAAAATTATTAAGTGTTCAAATCCTTACATCCATAGAGAAATCCACCAAATAAATGTAAATTAAAACTACCGTGACTTTTCATTTCGCCCCAATAAAAACAGACGAAATGACAAAAAATGTTAGAAAAGACATAGGGTAAAAGATGCTCATATCATTGCAAGTGGGAATGGGAATGGATGTAGTCAGTATCCTACGTCTCCGTGGCAGTTCATCATAAAACTAGAAACAGAATTATCAGATGGTCAGACTTCTGTTCTTGGGTGCATGGCACGGGGCTCTCTCTTATCACTTAGACACTTGCTCAGAAGCCTCCGGTGCCATGTATTCACAATACCTGGGAAATGGAACCAGAACATAAGTCCATCAGCAGATGAGTGAATAATAAAAATGTGGCACATAGAAAGAACAGAATTGCCAGGCGTGGTGGCGCACGCCTTTAATCCCAGCACTTGGGAGGCAGAGGCAGGCGGATTTCTGAGTTCGAGGCCAGCCTGGTCTACAAAGTGAGTTCCAGGACAGCTAGGGCTACACAGAGAAACCCTGTCTCAAAAACTAAAAAAAAAAAAAAGAAAGAAAGAAAGAAAGAAAGAAAGAAAGAAAGAAAGAAAGAAAGAAAGAAAGAAAGAAAGAAAGAAAGAAAGAAAGAACAGAATTTTACTGAGCCTCAAAGAAAAACTAAACCATGAAATTTTCAGGGAAATAGATGGAACTAGAGAATATTAGGCTCCAAAAGACAAATACTTTACATATTTTAACTTGAGTCATGAAACTAGAAATGTAATCATGAAAAAATTGCAACTTTTCCCGTTTCCCTTTCCTACCTCTAAACCCTCCCATATATGTCTTCCTCTGCTTCTTCAAATTCATGACTTTTATTTTCATTAATTGGTACTGCATATATGTGTGTGTGTGTGTGTGTGTGTGTGTGTGTGTGTGAATATATATATATATATATATATATATATATATATATGTATATATGCCTAAATACAGCATGTTAAGTCTTTATAATGTTACTCATCTGTGTTTCTTAGTTTTGCTTCTTTTAATTATTAACAAAGTTTTATTGCATTTTAACTTATTTATTTTGTATGCATTAATGTACACATGTAAACACACACACACACATACACACACACACACACACACACACACACACACACACACTCCATGACACGCATGTGAAGGTCGGAGGACAATTTGTGAAATTTAGTTCTCTCCTCCCACACTGTGGGTCCTGAGGATTGAACTCAGCTCATCCAACTTGGCATCAAATACCTTTACCTACTGGTCCATCTGACCAGCTCAGAAGCTCATATTTTTTAAGTAAATGTTTAAGAATGATCTTGTCTTATTTTATTATGCATAATTGCAGTTTATATATTTAATATGCTACTTTGCTTTTTTTTTAAAGGTGCTGGGAGAAAATATTGAGCAAATACTTATTTTTAACAGTGAGGCTTTTAAAGCCAGTAGTGTTTTCTATAGACAACCTAACTTTAATGCTGTTAGGGAAACTGATATCTCAGATCTATCTGTAGTCTTTACTAACTCTAATTCATCAATACCACTTTTCAGGGTCATCTGTAACTTTCCATCCCATGTGGGTTCCTGTAGGTAACAACTCATCTAAAGTTTTAATGTAACCTTTAATTTAAATACTGATTCCATGTGAATAAAAATAACCTCATGACATAAAACACATGTTCTCTCTCTCCCTCCCTCCTTCCCTCTCCCCCTCCCTTTCCCCTTCCCTCTCTGCCTTTCTGCTCCCCCTTCCCCTCTGCCGTTTGGGTTCTGGCCTTTATATTTTTCTTTTCTTTTTCTACCTGTTTTTGAAAATACTATACTTTCCCTTCCCTTCCCTCTTCCCAGTCCCTGCCCACCTTCTCTCTCCTCTGGTTCCATTCCCTTTCTATCCTTCACTAGAAAAGAGCAAGCTTAAGAGATAACAACAAAACACAATGAAATAAGATACAATAAAAATAAAACAAAAAACATAAACAAAAATCACATTGAAGTTAGAAAACACAGCCCAACAGAAGGCGAGAAGCCCAGAAGAAACCACAAGAAACAGAGGTCCACTCACTCATTCTCACTCTCAGGAGTCCCATAAAAACAGACCCTGAACTGGAAGCCATGATAGATACCCAGAGGACCTGGGGCAGACCCCCGTAGGTCCCAGGCTTGTTGCTTCATTCTCTGAGTTCATATGAGTTTTGATCACAATAATTAGATGGCTTTGTTTTTCTGGTGTCCTCCATCCAATCTGGTTCTTACACTCTTTCTGCTTCCTCTTCCACAGGATACCCTGAACTCTGAGGGTAGGGATTTGATGGAGACATTTATTTGGAACTATGTGGTCCAAGGTCTCTCTCTCTCTCTCTCTCTGCAAATGTCCAGCTGTGGGTCTCTCTATTTGTTCCCATTTGCTGCAGGAGGATGCTTCTCTGATGATGGCTGAATAAGGCACTGAGCTATGAATATTATTAGGGGTCATTTTATCACTCACTACTTTTTCAAGACCAGTAGTATTTGGGTTTGCCCTAAGTCTCTAAGCTCTCTAGTCTCTTACTCTTATTCTTGGTTACCCAAGCAGTGTCAGGTATGGGTTCTATCTTGTGGAGTGGGCTTTAAACCAGATGTTGCTAGAATTAAGGCCATTTGAGGGATGGTCTGGGATTCTAGTGCCATGGTAACTTCCTGATATATATGAAGGTAATCCTAGTGACATCTCCAAACTATGGGAAAGATGGAGTCCCAACTGGTCATCTCTTGTCACCAAACAAAGCTTCCAGTACAGGGACTGTGATATATCCAATTGATTGGCCAAAGGGGTTCCCACGGAAATCCACAAACAACCCAGGCTGTTGCCAAGACAAAGAGATTTTAATGGGAAAAATGATAAAAAAATAATAATAAGGTAAAAGAATAAGCGTGCTATGAATGTACAGGGGAAGCTTCGTGGAGAGGAAGGGGGTGGGCAGAGGGGAGACAGAGCATCAAAGGAGGATCAACAGGCTCCAAGTACATATGAAAATTCTGTAATGAAGCCCATTACACTGTATATGGTTTTCAAAACCATATACAGAGTAATGGGAAGGAAATCCTGTGAACACTTTTAAAAAATTGTTCTTGGAATTTGCATAGCAAAAATTCATGTCTTTCTTAGAACTTCAAAGTTTATTTATTAACAGCCTTGAATTTAACTCAAGCATTCACCTTTCTTCCTTCATTGCTCCCAAATGTTATGTCTTCTAGTATCATTTTCATTTATTATGTGAAATGTTCAATCATTATTTCTTGGTCTGTCAAGGTTAGAACTTGCATGTTACTGCTTTTTAAATCATGCCTCCACATTAATAAGTTATTAATGTGTGTGTGTGTGTGTGTGTGTGTGTGTGTGTGTGTGTGTGTGAGTGTGTACGGGTATGTTGTGACTGCAGGTGCTCACCGACACTCACAGGGCTGATCAGGGGACTGGGAACTGAACTTGGGTCCGCTGGAGCACATGCTGTTATCAAGTTCCCTCTCTAGCCAATAGTTTTAGGCATCTATAAAGTATGGCATGTATATACCCATGATTTCTTCATATTCAGTAACCTTTTGATTTTCCAGCTACTGTTTATAATATTGTTTTAATGTGCTTATGACATTTTAAATTGGAAGAGATAACACTTAAATGGTTAATACAAATTCAGCATTTTGATTTTTTATGGGCTTATTCTAATGGTAAAAACCAACCAACAACATTTCTCTTTGGTGATTATATAAAAATTAATTCATATCAAAAGATATAAAAATTTAAAAGAGGATATAGCTAAATCAGGTGCTTTAGGTATATGGTTCAGAGGGGAAATTTTTCTATCTTATATTTATAGTTGTTCAAAATTGTAAAACTGTTATGCTGTATAGCCAAAACATTATTTAAAGTGAGCTTTTACTTTTATGGACTTTGCAATTACCTTTTAAATTTTCTGTTTGAGTCAAGCTTTGTCATCAGCTGATTGGTAATAACATCTGCTTCTTCGTGGCAATTTTTATTGCATGAATACACTTCTTGGCTAGGTGCCTCACCCTTTCCTAGAGTCAATTGATTTCCTATGTGCATACCTTGCTGCTCAGTCAGGAACCTGAGAATTATTCCCCTTTAACCCTAGAATGAAATCTCTGGGGTCACATAAAATATAGAAACTATCTCTTTGGTATCCAGTTGCTGATCTAAGGCAATATATCTGTAAGACATTTAGGAATAAAAATGGGAAGGGGTATGAGGTAGCAGTATTTATTTTCCATGTTTAATTTTCTTTGGAATTGAGTGCTCAGAATAGTGTGGCCTTGGGAGCCAGGAGGTATTGGCTTATTTGCATTTGATTTTGTTAATATCATCTTTAGCAGCAACTGGATTCTGAATTTTTGTTAGAATTCTATTCTTTGCTCTCTGTAGCTTTGAATCTATTCCTTTCCTCCTGCTCATGTTTTCATTTAATAACCTTTCACAGCGTATTCGAAACAGCCATGTTCTTCATAGTAACTAAGCGAATTCTTGGATTGAAAACAGTGGGTAGTAAGATGTCAGCTTTGTAAGTCTGTCTCTACCATTTATGCAAATACATTTCTATGTGGTATGCTCAAGAATACAAACACTGCAATAATTGTGCTTGAAAAGCCTTACGAAGGGCAACCTTCACAAAATGCCCCAGATTTAGTTTTTAGCAAAGGCTGAAATAAGCATTATTTCAACACCTATTTTATGTAAACATTTGAACAGTTTTCTTTTTAATTCCAATTCTTTCTTTGATTGTTTACATTGCTGTTGCCAAATTATTGAGAGTTATTTTAAGAAAAATCCTATATGATAATGTTCATCATCTCATATCACCTTATTCTTAAGTGGTTTATACACTTTAATTATATAACTTGAGGTTTGTTCTTTAAATGTATGTATGTAAGGTAACTACAAAATATTTAAATGTTAAAAGTGCTGGATTTCCAAACTAGAGAAATTGGATTCTGATTATTTTTCTATGTCCACATGTGACATACCCTCTTAAGGATATGGCGCAGAACCTTTAAGTGTTTCCATAAATATTTTAATAACATCACTTCTACTGTAGAAATGCCCATGTTCATTATTCCTGCTTTCAGTCTTGCTCTAATGATGTGGTTTCAGGCACTTGTGTTGAAAAGCAGAGAAGCATCTGGATTGCAGGGCAGATGAAATGAGAGTAACTCAGATGCTATGGCAGGCTTTTCCAATGTTCAGCTCAGTAAGAAATTCCTCAAGGGATTCCACCATAGGGAAAGATAGGCAGCATAAAGGCAACTCGTGCTTTAAGGACATTTTTATCCTGTAGCACATGGCCTCGTGCCACAAGGCAATTCTGTATTTGCTACTGTCCTAGGAGATGGCAAAGCTGTGGTTTTGGCTGATGGTACACTTACGCATACAAACTGGCTAATTTATGGATAGCTAGTAGAACATTTGGAGCTTTGAATTTTCTGTCTACTATTCAGAAACTTGCCCATAAATATTGTGACTCTCAGTGCAGCTCTACATAAGTCTTAAGCAACTGTGGTTGAGGTTAAGCCTTGAGTGGTAACTGGATGAAAGTCAGCCCAGATGACAGCTCAAAGCAGGTGACCTCCATGGGAGCTGAGCAGGAAAAATAATACACATGGCCCAAGGAATATCTTTGAGGTACAGACATGTGTCACAAACAACTCCAGCATAACATTGGGGTTACTCAACAAAATATCAAAGGAGTCAATATTTCTCTCTCAAAATAAAAATAAAAGACATACAAGGCAGGCATCATGACACAGTCTGTAACCTCAGCACTCAGGGGTAAGAGACAGGAGGTTTGCTGTGAATTGAAGACATCCTGAATTGCATAATGAATTCCAGACCAACCTGCCCTTCAAAGGAAAAATCTGTCTCACAACATTGTGTGTGTGTGTGTGTGTGTGTGTGTGTGTGTGTGTGTGTAAGAGAGAGACAGAGATAGAGTGACAGAGACTGAGACACAGAGAGTGACAGAGGGAGTTAGAGGGAGAGAAAGAGGAGCAGAAGAAGGGAAGAAGGTTGGGAGGAAGGGAGGTAGGGAGGGAGGGAAGAAGGAAGGAAGGAAGGAAGGAAGGAAGGAAGGAAGGAAGGAAGGAAGGAAGGAA
>NC_034605.1:15637054-15649960 GCF_900095145.1 Mus pahari
AGGAAGGGAGGGAGGGAGGGAGGGAGGGAGGGAGGGAGGGACGAAGGAAGGAGAAAGACACTCATTGGTAAAATTTGTTCCAGAAAAGTAACTTATGCTTTCATACCCATTTCCAAGTTCCCAAAGCGCTTCAGTCTTGGCACCCTCCCTAGATTAAGAATGGAGCCCATGTTAAAATCTAGAGTCCCACAGGACAGTGGGACAGATATCCCCATCACTGCCACCCACTCGCCTCTCACTTGCACCAAAACCGACTCTCAATTGTCACCCCAAGGCTAATCAGATACAACGCTCTGAACATATGACCTGCTTCCCATAGGTACAGACGAAAGGCATCCTACCTCTCACCACACTCCCAAACCGTCACACAAAGCAAGATTTTAAAATGTGATCCCAGAAACAAAGAAACTATAATAAACAAAGCAGGAACATTTCAAGGCATTGGGATAAACAAAAATTTCTGGAAATGTAGAAAGGCACCAGAAACCAACCCAGAACTCCATACACAGCAAAAAAAAAAGTCTGAAAGAAGAATTTTTCCCACCATACAGGAAATAGTCAAGAAAGTAGAGTGGGAAAAAAATGTTGAGGAGTTATATACCAGGCAGGGCCATAAAATCCTGAACACTTAAGGAGAGCAAACGCTTTCAACAGTACAACAATGTTTCAATTTAAAAACCAATGAACAAAGTACTGGAATAGATATTTCTCAGAAGACATACAAATGGCCAACAAGCACATCACATATACACAACATCACTAAGCATCATGGAATACAACACCAAGCCACCTAAAGGTGTCATTTCACCTTAGGATGGCTGCCGTCAAAAGAGAAGTAAATCCTGGGAGCAGGTGAGCTCTTACAAGGAGTTTGAATCAGTTTGGGTTATTGCAGACAATACGACAAATACCCTAGTGCTTCCTCAAAGGAGAGGAAAAATTGGAATATCAAAAATAAATCCAGCGTTTGTAAATCCAAACATAGAGCTGACAGAACTGTTCCCTGAGGGATGAAGGGTCTGAATTGATGTTGATATGCATAGTAATGTATCAGAATATCAGGCCACAGAGTTGTTGAAACCCATCACATGTAGCAACGCTGATTTAGGAAGGTGGTTCCATAGTTTGTAAATATGCCTAGTGCATAAAGACAAGAGTCACATGATCAGTCTCGCTTGTGAGTAGGAGCTCACATGGTTGATTATTTTAGAGATGAAGTAGGTCATTAAGATAAGCTTTTTATACACTATGTGAAGGTGTGTCTCTGTCCTTCTTTACCTACCTGAGGTGCCTTCTGATTGGTTTAATAAAGAGCTGAATAGCCAATAGCTAGGCAGAAGATGATAGGCAGGACATCTAGCAGAGTTATGAACTCTGGGAAAGAATCAGGCACGAGGGATTCCCCAGCCAGAAGCAGAGGAAGAAACAGGTGCCAATACTGAGAGCCATGTGGCCAAATGTAGATTCGTAGAAACAGGTTAATTTAAGTTATAGGAGCTAGCTAGTTGGGATCAAGACAGATAAGGCCAAGCTAATAAAAGTTCTTCGTATGCTGGACGTGGTGGCACAAGCCTTTAATCCCAGCATTCGGGGGGGTGGGGGGCAGAGGCAGGCAGATTTCTGAGTTCAAGGCCAGCCTGGTCTACAAAGTGAGTTCCAGGACAGCCAGGGTTACACAGAGAAACCCTGTCTCAAAAAAACAAAAAACAAAAAAACAAAAACAAAAAACAAACAAACAAGTTCGTCGTATCATTACTCAGGCAGCTGATGGTCGAGACAGTCCTGTGATAGTTAAGTGGAATCTAAAGTTAGAACACAGTGAAGAAGAACTGTCCACTATATATCCCATAACTGCCAGAGGCAGTGTCCAGAGAAGCAGAAATGAAACGATACTTAAAGAGGTGAAAATGGTAATTTTGTGAACATTACATATGTATACAATTATATAATGGACCCCACAAATAAATGCATACATATCAGTTAAAAGTAAAAGCTTTAAAAAAGATTAAAAACAGAAAGAAAAATTCCTGGTAGACAGAAAATTCCCCATTGCCATCTAATATACAACCTTTCATATCAATCAACTGAAAATTGACTCCCCATGTGAGGATAGATCATTTTAAAATAAAAATAAAAACTCAAGTTTCTAGTCTTAAATTTTAGGGCCTGTGTCAAGGCAAGGCAACAAAAGGAGAAATACAGTCCCATTGGTTCTGCGGAGACAGCGATGTATTAAAATGCACACAGGGTTTGGATGATTTATTCATCCTGCACCTCTAAACATTCCGCACCATCTGAAAAGTATATTCCCCCTGTTGACAAGAAGAAGGAGGCTAGGAAGAACTAATGAGGCTTAAGTGAACGCCGCTGCACAGGCACCAGCTATGGATTTACACCCTGTCACAGGACCATTAGCACCATTACCTGTGGTTGTTTATGGAGTTGCTTGCAGTGGGAAATTTCTATCCTGAGCACTGAGCAGAATCTGTGCAATGCTAGTGAGTCTGTGTAGTCACATCTGCTCCCAGGCCAATGACAGAACCCCAAGACTTCTCCCAACAATGCTCATTATAATGATGAAGAACTGGATATATTTTTTGTGAGATCTATTTTATTTTTAACTATAGGTGTGGGTATGTTTGGGTGTATGTGTGTATATGCATGTGTGTGTGCATATGTGTGTTTGTGTGTGTGTGTGTGTGTGTGTGTGCTTGCTCATCTCATTTTAAGGAATGCATCTCATTCCCCAGAACTGGAATTTAGATGATTTGGGACCAACCAATTTGGCTGCTGGGAAGAGACTCGGGGCATCTAGAACAGCAGTGTGAGTCCTTAATCATTGAGTGAACTTCCAGCCCTGAGATAGCCATTTGTTAAGCAGGAGGGTTTCCAGAAACTGAGATCAACATGTTTACTAAAAGCGTCAAGCTGCTTCTTTAGGCTATTTCAACTCCACTCTACATTTTTAGAGTCATCCATTTAGTTTGCATTATTTAAACATACTTTTCCTCGACATTCAATGTAAAGATACAAAGTTAATGTTGGAAACCAACTTCTACTATTTTTCCATCTCCTTTATTGAGGCAGGGCCTCTCATTCAAATCTAGAGTTTATTGATATGGCTAGTCTGGGAATTGTTTATCCCCTGAAACTTGAATTACAGGTGAGCCGAGAGTCATGCTTTTTCAACATCTACATCTGTTCTGGGGATCTGAACTCAGATATTCACAGTCATACAGGAAGCACTTTAACCATTGAGACAATTCCCCAGTCCTTTTTGCCTTTTTGTTAACTGTTTCATTCCTTCGATGGAATACCTCTTTGTGGTTTTCAGTTTCATTTCCCTAGTGATTAAGACATAAAGCTGTGACTTGCGTACCTGTCAGTCATTTGAGAAATACCTATCACAAACACACAGGCAGCAGAAAACATACAGGACCACAGGACTGCCTTCACACTAAAAAGCTTCATGGCCCAAAATGAAAAGTCAGTACAGAAAAGAGACAAACTACAGCATGGGACAGACAGCACTCTAGCCAAAGGAGATTCCACGTAAATAACAGTAAATAACACAGTTTATAAGTTGGCTTCTTTTTAATATCCTGAAAGCATTATTTGCTATAAAACCCTGATGGTGCTATGTTCTATAAAAATGAGCTATTATGTTATTTTCAAATAATGAAATGAAACCTTCAATATCTCAGTTTATCTGAGGACGACTTGTTGGAATTGCTCTCTCCTTCTACCCTGCAGACTGGAGGACTGAACCCAGGTCCTCAGGCTTGGCTGCAAGCTCCTTCACTTGCTGAGCCTTCTTGTCCCTTGTTAATCATTATTCCTAAGGAATAGACCATAGCATGCAAATATTAGAGATAGAGGATCCTGTAGTTAACTAGGTGAAGAAAGATACTACTAGATTAGGAGGAGTGGAGAAGTTCAAGGGCAGTGTGTCTATTACTGTGCTTCACTGTTGTTCCCAAACACAGTCACCCACTGCCCCACATACTTTTGTTTCCTCTTTTGATTTGAGATAATGTCCATTTAATTCTATAATTCCCATTTTCTTCCTTGCATCAGCTTCCTGTTAAGTTTGACATCTTTCTAGTCATTTTCTTCTGTTTCCTTTTTCCTATCTGATTAAACTTCTCTTTTTTTCATTTTTCCATATCAGAGGTGGTTTCCTACTTAGAGATCCTACTGCTGTGATAAAACACCAAGACCAAAGGGACATAGGGAGGAAAGGGTTTATTTGGCTTACACTTCCACAGCACTGCCCTTCATCAAAGAAAGACAGGATAGGAACTCAAACAGGCCAGGGTCCTGAAAGCAGAAGCTGATGCTGAGGCCATGGGGGTGGGGTGCTTGCTGGCTTGTTTCTCATGGTTTTCTCAGTCTGATTTCTTTTAGAACACAGGGCCATTAGCCCAGGGGTTGTCCAATTCACCATGGTCTGGACCTCTCCTTTGATCACTGATTAAGAAAAAGTCCTGCAGGTTTGACTACAGTCCAACCCTCTGGTGGCAATTTCTCACTTGAGGATCCCTCTTCTCTGATGACTCTAACTTGTGTTAAGTTGACATAAAACTAGGCAGCATGGTGCCTTTGTTCTTTTCCCTTGCTCCTGTCCTGGAATATCGAATGAGTTTTGTTGAGTCTTAGCTCCCCACAGTGTGATGTACTCTTCCTTGTGAGGCAGAGATAGTGGCTGGTAGCCTTAATCCAATTACAATGCATTGAGCTGGTGCTGACTTCAAGTCATTATTAATAAAGCTCCATCTATCTCTGATTCATTTAACTACTGATTTCCTGAAATCCACTCATTTCACAAAAACCTCTTTCAAATTTCCAGCTATTATTTTTCATCCTTGTGCAATTTCAGAATATGGCACATGTCTCAAAGGAACAATGTATTATGTGAGGAATTACTATGCGTTTAAATGTGCCCCTAAAACCAAAGACTCTAAAGTGCTTATGCGGAGGGACACTACCAGAGCTCAGAGGGCAGTTCTCTGAGTCGTCAGTTCTCCTCTGTTAGGGACTTTGTTTTTACAATCTGTAAATGGGAGAATCTCCATAAATTGAGTTTTATAAATTTTAACTGGCTTATATTATTTATATTTCAGGAAAATGGAGAAAAAGAGAGAGAGAGAGAGAGAGAGAGAGAGAGAGAGAAACAGAGAGAGAGAGAGACAGAGAGAGAGAGACAGAGAGAGAGAGAGAGAGACAGAGAGAGAGACAGAGAGAGAGAGAACATACTGGCTCAAGCTAGGTTTAAACCAATAGATGTTGCTAGTGATTGAGGTTCCAGTTGATTTTTGAGAGAGGAGGTTTCAGTCTGTTTACAAATGATGGTTAGGTGACTATATAAAAGGAGATGTTAGGTCAAATTCAGCTTTCAAGATCTATTTTTTAAAAGTTTTTCTTTCTCTGTCCATGTGTGTGTGTGTGTAGGTAAGTACATGTGAATTACGGGTGCCTGCAGTGACCAGAAGAGGGCACCAGGGGTAGGAGTGGCATTAAGTTGTGAGCCACTTGACAAAAGTTCTAGGGATCAAACTGGCAACATCTGGAAGAACAGTACATTGTCTCAATAACTGAGTCTCCAGAAGGGACTTTAGTTCAAGCTTGAGTTTTAAAAGAGTATTAGCTCACATGTTATCTCTTTGAGCTGCATACATATGATTAAATCATTTATATATTATGATGCTCAGTAAATATTGATGTACTCCAAATAATTTGGGCCTACTGAAACTATTTTATTTTTCTGATTTTTTTTTCTTCTAGATTGAGATCTATACCATTCATTTATGCTTCTACTCTCACTCCCTGCGTGCTACACTTTTAAGAGTCTACTCAGTGCCATTCTAGCTATCCCTCCTACTCAATGTATATTCCGTTCACAGGACAATTTAGCTATGGTAACGCCTCGTCTTTACTTACACAATTCAGTTATTACAAAGTTTTTATTGATTATAAATCTCTATCTCCCAGTAATCACTTGGGAGTATAAGTAGGCTTACCTTCAGTTCTTAGCATGAATATGTCATTGAATTAAGAATCCACGCATATCATTACATATCCGGCTCTGCAATGGCTTTGCCATCAGAACAGGGATATTACGAGAAGATAGCTCAGTTGAAGCTGGAGGTAGCGTTAGTTTGCTCTGAGAATGAATTTCACTAGTACACGCAGACTATAGCTCCTATCTGGTGCTTGTTTTCTGTTTGCTGTTGACATTGGAGCCTTAAACAGTAAAAGGATACATCTCTTCCAGGTCCTGGAAGTTTATCAGCTAGGAAAAGGTTTGCTGAAGATAGGCAGGAAGGATGTTCTACTGTGTTTCTATTGCTGTGATGAACGCCACAACCAAAAAGCAACTTTGGGAAAGAAAAATCTTATTGTACCTTATATTTCCAGGTCACATTCCATCACGGGTGGAAGTTAGACTAGGAAGTAGCTTAGAAACTATAGAGAACTGTTGCTTATTGCCTCACTACCCAAATTGTGGTTAGCCAGCTTTCCTGTGTATCTCAGGCTCACTTGCCTAGGGAGAGTACTTCCCACAGTAGACTGATTGATCCCTTCAACACCGATCACCAACTGAGACAATTCCCCACAGACACACCCTCGGGGCAATGTGTTCTGAGCATGTCTCCTACTGAGGTTCCTTCTTTTCAGGTGACGCTAGGTTGTGTCAAGTTGACAATTAAAACTGACCAAGACAAAGGGCAAATTAGAGAGTGTTTTTGTGCTTGTTTTTGTTTTGTTTTGTTTTGTTTTGTTTTAGCACAAATTGAAGGTGTTGATTAAAGAGCAAATTGGTACTGAAAATACAGATATACAAGAAAATGTAGATGTCCCTGGCTTTGATGTGTATTTTGCTGAAAGGAACATTGCATGTTATGACACTTTAGTATGTCCAAGCTAGCTAAGTAATTTGTGGCTGACATTGGTGAATGAGCAAGAGAAGACCAGAGGCAGCTAATAGACAAACATAGAAATGAATGTAAGAGTTATTCAGAAAAATAAATAAGTATAAACCAATGGTCATTGCAGTCTACCAGCTCAGCCAGAGAGTGTGACCATCAGTATTCATAAGCTCTTATAATGGAACACACAAAGGCATGCAGGCTGGAGGAAATATTAAAAGTTGATATTCGTGGGTAGAGTAGAGCAACCAGGCAGGGTCTGTACAAAGAGACATGAAAACCAATATTTACACTGCAGTGTAATTTAGTAAGCAGAAAGTAAGATATCTAATTGTCTTGAAAAGGTATATCCTGAATCAAACGCTGGACTTAAGGTCACTGTGATGACAAGCATGACACTTCATCCTTCTGTGTCAGTCTCTCAAATATGGGTATTTCAAGTGTGCAAAGAGTGCACTGTGCCTCCTGTTTCTAGTTGCATCAAAAAAATACTCTTATGCTAGTACCACTTATGGCAGAAACTAAATATAATTCATCTGTATTCCTTTCTGTACAAAAGGGAGCACTTTAGTCGCACATCATTAGGCACATAAAACATTCTAGAACAGGAATATTTAAAGTGTTGCCTATTTGTTTAGGACATTTATCTAAACTTTGGAACTATCTTTTGCTGTTAGTTGAGTGGTAGTGTTTGACCTTGAAGTGCTTATCGCTAGCACATCAGCCTCCTGGGACCAATGACAAGCCTTTCTCCATGCAAAAGCAACACCAGTGGTGATATTAACAATGATTTATGTATATTATTCTTAAAATGATTGTATCTAGACTCTGAGCTGAAAAAAATAAGAAGAGGGCTGTACAATGTTGGAAGAAACAGTAAACTATGACATAAACATTAAAAGGAAAATTCTGCAGAATTAGAACTGTCAGAATTATCTGACAAATGAAAAAATATTGCATAAAATCCATGAACTACAAAAATAGATTTCATCTATATCTTCACAGTGTAATAGAGCTATTAATTTCCATTTGTGACACACTGTTATATAACATAAGCAAATGAGTGCATGGATTTGGTACACAATCTAAGATAGATATTCTTATTTATCATTTATATCTATGGGCACAAAATTTGTCTTACTTGATACTTATTTTGACATCATCAGAATATATGAGTTATATTATTTATCTGGAATTTCAAATATGTTACTAACACATCTTGGTTTACAGATTAATGCTAATTTTTAGCATGTTGTTACCAAAGTCTTACTCAATTTTTCTTTGCCAAGGCTATCTTCCAAATTTAAGAACATTCTCCCCTCCCCCCTTTGGTTTTTTTAAGACAGGGTTTTACTGTATAGCCCTGGTTGACCTGGTTGTCCTAGAATTAGCTCTATAGTAAGACTGGCCTTGAACTCACAGAAATCCACCTGCCACTGCTTTCCAACTACTGTGATTAAAGATTTACACCACCACATCCCAGCAGAAAGAATTTTCTGATCCAAGCAATGAAAAGAATGTAAAACTTTCTACTCAAATTGTATCCTCTGTAAGAAATGCAGGGAGAGAGTATGGAGCAGAGAGACTAAGGGAATGATCAACCAATAACCAGCCCAACTTAAGAATCATCCCTTTGGCAAATACCAGTCCCTGGCACTAGTCATGATACTCTGTTATGCTTCAAACAGGAGTCTAGGATAGCTGTCCTCTGAGAGCTTCACCCAGCAGCTGATGAAAACAGATGCAGAGACCCACGGCCAGACATTGGATGGAACTTGAGAAGTCTTATGGAAGACTTGGTGGAAGAATTAAAGGCTCTGAAGGTGATAGGTACTCCACAAGAAGACCAACAGAGTCAACTAACCTGGACAACTGGAGCTCTCAGAGACTGAACGACCAACCAAAGAACATACACAGGCTGGACTTAGGCCTCCCAGTACATATGTAGCAGATGTATAGTCTTAGTTTTCAGTGGGAAAACCTGTTCCCTGTCTGTGGGATGTGTTCTTCTCTGGTCTCAGTGGTAGAGGATACCCCTAGGTCCAAAGAGACTTGATATGCCAGGGTGGGGGAATACCTAGGAGGTCCTCCACTCTCTCAGAGGAGGCTAGGGAGTAGGGGTAAGTATTGTGGGAGGGGGAGACCAGGAGGAGGGCAGTAAGTGATATGTAAAGTGAATAAATACAAAAAGAAGGTATTGATTGAGTGAAATGAATTAATAATGAGCTATATATAATGTTAACAATAAAGCTTCATGTTTAGTCTGAATTTGAGCATTTTAAGCAGTCACTTACTGAGAGTGGCAGGTAGTTTTGATTGTCAACTTGATGAACAGAATCACCTGGGAAGAGTCTCCGTGAAGGGCATTTATAGAGGGTTGGCTATGGCTCGTCTATGAGAGGTTGTCTTAAGTCAGTTAATGGATATGGAAAGACCATGACTATACTAGACTGTACCATTTACATGCAATTCACTAGGCATGAGCTGTAGGAATGGAAATATCAACCTGAAGGAAAATAGGAGGGAAGTGAGCGTGCATGCATTCAAGCTCTTTGATCTTGACTATGGGTGTGAAATGACAGGCTGCCTCAAGCTCCTGCTACTTTGACATTCGCACAGTGATGCCTTATAACCTGGGATTGTTGACTAAGATAAAACTTTTCTCTCTGAACTCACCTGTTGTCAGGATGTTTTTACACAACAACAGAAATAAAATTAAGACACTCAGTCCCTTTGTTTTAAAATGGAGAACTTAAAATATTGTTTCAGCTAAACAAATCAGTGAGATCTTTTATTTGTGGCAACAAGTATTCCACTGGAATGTGGTCCTGTGACATAGATAAATGCATCCATTTTTATTATAGTTTCTATCAGTGTGAAATAGTGATTAGTTCTGGGAAACTGAACCTTTCTAAGCACTTTTTTTTTTTCACGGAGTCATGGAATATTATTGAAACAAAGCAAAGCTACATACCAGAATTTCACACACACACACACACACACACACACACACACACACACANAGAGAGAGAGAGAGAGAGAGACAGAGACAGAGACAGAGACAGAGATGGAGACAGAGAAACAGTGACAAGGAAAGACAGAGAGACAAAGAGAGAGGAGCGAGGAATTTTGCCTGTTTGGGTAGAAATCTTATTTATAAGTGATATTCTTGTTTAGACAATTCTAGGGAAATGTGATGTGGAAGTTTCACTCCTCATAGTATGATATGTTCCTCATTTTTCTGAAAGGCCTGAACCATGAACCGATCACATGATCAAATCATTTTCTTAAAAAATTTTCTGATCTTAAGGATGCACTAAATTTATACTTAATGCAAAATGGTATTTTTATGTCTTGGCTCTGATTACTACATTAAAATACTATAAGAAATTACCTCAGGGGGTGCTGCTGATACAGAGGGCAATTATGGTTGCTTAAAAAATAATACAATCAGAACTTTCTCTTCCCTTCATACTTTCGACCAATCAATTTTATTTTCATTGTCCAGTTTTAAGAACTTTTCTGACCCAAACAATGAGAAGAGCATGTTTTTATTTTTCTAAGGATTTATTTATTATTATATCTAAGAACACTGTAGCTGTCTTCAGACACACCAGAAGAGGGTGTCAGATATCATTATGGTTGGTGGTGAGCCACCATGTCGTTGCTGGGATTTGAACTCAGTACCTTTGGAAGAGCAGTCAGTGCTCTTAACTGCTGAGCCATCTCTCCAGCCATGTTTTATGAGAAAGTATTGGTGGATAGTAGTGGCCTTATAATCAGCCATATAGAAATGTTAATAATCAAATTTATCAAGGGAATCTTAATTTTAACCTCTCTGCAATTCCAAACAAAGTACAAGCAAATGTTCCTGTCAATTACCATGATAAGTAAGATGGAATCTGTCACCCATATAAGTGGTCACAAACCTCAGATGACAAAGCCTATGAAAGGCAACGTCTTCTCAGAGAAGGCAGCGGCAATGGTTATTGTTCTAAACTTACTTTTGAAATCCAAATCTCTGACAACCTCTTGATTTTTGTTTCTGGGTTTTTTTTGTTTCTTTGCTTGCTTGCTTTTTACATTATTTTTTCTCTTTATGTTTACAGACTGTCTACTTTTATTATTTAATGATTGATTTACATTTCAAATGCGGTCCCACTTCCCAGTTTCCCCTCCACGAGCCCCAACCCCACCCCATCCCCTCTCCATTTTGCCTCTAAGAGGGTACTTCTCCACCTACCCACCCACTCCCACCTCACCCCTCTAACATTCTCCTTCTCTGGGGCATCAAACCTCCACAGGACCAAGTGCAGACCCTCCCACTGGGGCCAGACAAGGCAGTTCTCTGCTACATATGTACTGGGGGCCATGGACCAGCCCATGCATGCTCTTTGGTTGGTAGCTTAGTTCCTGGGAGCTCTGAGGTTAGTTGATACTGTTGTTCTTCCTATGGGGTTGCAATCCCCTTCAGCTCCTGAAGTCCTTCCCCTAACTCTTCCATAGGGGTCCAAAGGCTCAGTCCAAGGGTTGGGTGTAAGTAACTACATCTGTCTCAGTCAAGTGCTGGCAGAGCCTCTCAGAGAGCAGTCATGCTAGGCTCCTGTCTGCAAGCACATCTTGGCATCAGCAATAGTGTTGGGGTTTGCTGTCTGCAGATGGAATGGATCCCAAGGTGGGGGGGGGTGTCTTTGGATGGCCTTTCCTTCAGCCTTTGCTCCACGTTTTTTCCCTTCAGTTCCTTTAGACTGGAACAATTCTGGGTTAAAAATTTTGAGATGGATGGGTGGCCCTATCTTTCAACTGGGGCCATATCTGTCTGCTGGAGGTGGTCTCTTCAGGTTCTATCTCCTGGTATTGGGTTTTTCAACTAAAGTTATCCCCACTGGGTCCTGAAAACCTCCCACACTCCGCCATTTGAGACTTTCTAATGGTTCCTCCTTTGCCTACCCAACACAGCTGCGTACTTCTACTCATTCTTCTGGCCCTCTGGACCTCTCTCCCCTCTCCCCCATAACTAATCTTGCCCCCTTTTTGTCCCTCACCCTCCCCCTGATTATATTGCCTCCTATGATTATGTTGTTCCCCCTTCTGAGCAGAATTGAAGCATCCACATTGGGCCTTCCTTCTTGTTAAGCTTCATATGGTCTGTGAGTTGTATCATGGGTATTCTGAACTTTTTGGCTCATATCCACTTATCAATGAATGTGTACCATGTATGTCATTTTATGTCTGAGTTACCTAACTCAGGATGATATAAGTTCCATCCACTTGCCTGCAAAATTCATGATGTACTCATTTTTAATAGTTGAGTAGTATTGCATTGTGTAAATGTACTACATTTTCTGTATCCTCTATTGAGGGACATCTGGGTGGTTTCTAGTTTCTGGATATTATGAATAAAGCTGCTATGAACATAGTGGATCATGTGTCCTTGTGATATGGTAGAACATCTTTTGGGTATATGCCAAGGAGTGGTATAGCTGGGTCCTCAGGTAGAACTATTTTCAATTTTATAAGGAACAGCCAGGTTAATTTCCAGAGGGGTTGTACCAGCCTGCAATCCCACCAGCAATGGAGGAGTGTTCCTCTTTCTCCACATTCTCATCAGCATCTGCTATTGTCAGAGCTTATTTTAATCTTAGCCATTCTGATTGGTAGGTGGTGGAATTTCAGTGTCATTTTTATTTGAATTTTTCTGATTACTAAGGATGTTGGACATTTCCTTAGGTGCTTCTTGGCCATTCAAGATTCCTCAGCTGATGAGGAATACCAAAGGGCTGAGAAGCACTCGATAAAATGTTCAATATCCTTAATCATCAGGGAAATGTAAATCAAAATAACCCTGAGATTCCACCTCACACCAGTCAGAATGGCTAAGATCAAAAATTCAGGTGACAACAGATGCTGGTGAGGATGTGGAGAAAGAGGAACACTCCTCCATTGCTGGTGGGATTGCAAGCTTGTACAACCACTC
>NC_034605.1:15650949-15652535 GCF_900095145.1 Mus pahari
AAAAAAAGATTCCTCAGTTGAGAATTCTGTTTAGTTCTGTAGTGTTTTTTTGTTTTGTTTTGTTTTGTTTGTTTTATTGTTTTTTTACTGGATTATTTGGTATTCTGGAGTCTAACTTCTTGAGTTCTTTTTATATTTTGGATATTAGTCCTCTATTGGTTGTAGGGTTAGTGAAGATCTTTTTCCAATCTGTAGGCTGCTGCTTTGTCCTATTGACAGTGTTCTTTCCCTTACAGAAGCTTCTCAGTTTCATGAGGTCCTTTATGTTACTAAAAACAAACAAAATTGGTAGAGGAAAAAATTATGCTTCTACTATTGTTTACATTGTCTGCCACCATTCTTTGTAGATTTACCTAAAAGTTCAGTCACATCCCCATCTCCTGAAGATCTTCCAGTCCTTAATGTTCTATGTTGTCTGGATAAGAATAAACTTCTAAACTCTATCCTTTCCAAAATCTTGAAAGCAGAGCCCTGGGAAGAAATGGCAGTGGTGCTGGGCTCCAATAGTCTGTGATGCTGCACAGCAGTGGTGCTGGGCTCCAATACTCTGTGATGCTGCACCGCAGTGGTGCTGGGCTCCAATACTCTGTGATGCTGCACAGCAGTGGTGCTGGGCTCCAATACTCTGTGATGCTGCACTCATTGCCTAAAGACTCACCTGGATTAACTTTGAAAATGAAATATGTAATTCAAGAGAATGAAAATAATAGGAAGTCAAAACTTAAGAAGGTATGAAGCCTGAAATGAACCTGTAGGATTCATTCCTGGCATTACAGGCATTAAAGTAACAATTAAAATAAATAAGTTCTCAGGAAAGGAGTCATATGCTTTTACCCTTTTGTCTGTCCATATGCAAATGTGAAATCTACAGTGGGGAGGGGTGAGTCCCAGAGCACTGATCTCGTCAGCTGACAGACTCAAAGTCAGTAAATGCACTGCTTCTTTGCAGGCAAACTTCTTTCAGTACACAATGGACTAAGCTAAGTAAAAATGAATGAATATGAATTCTTTCTTATTAACATAGGAAGCTATTTTCCTATCAGCTATCCAGCCATGATCTTAAGCAATTTTTCACAGTTATCCCAATGACACATTGTTCAGTTTCTCTGACAGTGGGTAATTTGCCTAAAGAATGACATCATGAATCCATTAAGTCTTGCTGAGGCACACATTCATGTATTCACTGAGCATCTCGTAGCACACTCCTTACAAATCAGGAGGGTGACCACATTTGCAGTGTAAATGTTTGCATGAAATAAATTCTTGCAATATACAAAAGTAATAAAATTCACAGAGAGTCAAATCAAGATACATAGCTATTACATAATGTAAGTTATACCATTACTGGAAAATGTTTAAAGTCATCGTGTCAGCCTGACTGGCTTGGGAATAAACTAGAAGATGCACCTCTGGATGTGTCCGATGTGACAGGGTTTCCTGTTGGCTCCTCCCTCTAAGCCTTGTGTTCCGCCTCTTGCAGACAGGTTGGGAGTTTCTTCCTGGAACCCTGGATCTGGACAGCGTCCTCGAACCGCCCACTGTCACCGCCCACCGTCGCCTGGACCGCCCACCATCGGACACCTGCC
>NC_034605.1:15652868-15669799 GCF_900095145.1 Mus pahari
ACACTTGCCAAGGCCCCATATTTTCCTTTGCAGCCCTGTTCTTTCTCAGGAGTTCTCGTCCTCCAGTTCGGATCCACAGTGGGTTCTGCAGGCAGGAGTGCGAACCCACCCCAAGGTGTTCTGCCCACGCAGACAAGGCGCCGGTCTGCGTGCAGGCAGGAACACCACAGTTTCCAAAGAGATTTAACTGTGGATGTTCACCTGGAGTGTGGGAGCCACCATCCCATGGACTGTTGTCCCATACTAATGAAAAAGAAAAAAGAGGAGGGCGCCACCAGAACTCATTTCTCTCTACTTGCAAACATCAGCCACCATGTGAGTGCTCATACGCTTGCTCCCATATCCAGGATGGACTGTGCCCATTCCAACTGTAATCCAAAGGGAATTCTTCTGAGTTTGAGTTGCTTTTGTCCACTATTTTATCACAGCATCAAGAAAAGCCACTGAGGTAGACATGGATGTCAGGCATTTAAGTCGCAGGAAAGAAATGTAGCAAAATATTTTATCCTGAAAGATTGATGAGGTTTCATTTAATTTCTGGTTCTTACACGATAATTAATCCTGATAATTATTAAGGATTTATGAAAAATGTGCACTGGTCTTGCTCTCCTTTGTGACATGTTATCATTAAATTTTCTGTTACTTCTAGTTTTAAACAGTGAGCAATAAAGATGATTCCAGAAGTGGATTGATAATGTCTGGAAAGTTGGCTCAGCGGTTAAGAAAGAGCACTGCAGCTCACAGCTCACTGCAGTTCCAGACCCAGGAGGTCTGATGCCCTCTTCTGGACTCTGCAGGTATTTGCACTCAGATGTTGCACATACATACATACAGGCAAAACACTCAGACACATAACATAAAAATAAATCTTTATATTTTCTGAAAAGTGAATTGATAAAGTGTATGCATAAAACATAAAAAACATATTTTGAGTCAGGATAAAGGCACACCTTTAAACAATTTTATTATGTAGTAATGTGCTGACTTGCTTCCTTTTCTATCAGTTTACTGTCCTGTGAGGTTAAACAACCTGTAGCTTTTCTAAATAACTATTACATGCACTTATTTGTGTGATTATGTGTACACACATGTGCATCATGTAACATGTGTGTGTGTTTGTGAGAGAGAGAGAGAGAGAGAGAGAGAGAGAGAGAGAGAGAGAGAGAGAGATCAGGGAACAGGTAAGTGTCCTTTCCTTCCACCATGTGGCTCTTCTGGATAATAAACTAGAGTCATCAGGTATGGTGGCAAATGTCCTTATTGACTGATTCCACTAAGAACCCACAAGATATCACTTTCCTGTTGCTTCTGTATATTAATGAAAGTTCTACATTTGGGTATTAAAAACTAATTGGTATCACAGACTCATTCTGTAAGCTATCTATGTTAATTTATATATTTGTATATTCACATCTGCTTGCTTTTCTTGCACATGCTTATATCATCCAAAATAAGATGCCATAGTGCTGTTAGCACACAAGTGTTGTTAACTTTATATCCAAGTATTCAAGTCACAAGATACTGGCAGAACACCAAGCATGCAGTGATCATGATACATGTACTTATAATATTGTTGTTTTTGTCTGAATACTGTGGTTTGGGGAGATGAATGTAAATGTCAGTTTTCAAGGAGCCAAATGTGATGAATACGCACATATATATGTGTACGCATGTGTGTGTGTGTACGTGTGTGTGTATGTGTGAGTGTGTGTGTGTGTGCATGTGTGTGTGTTTGTGTGTATGTGTGTGTGTGTGTGTGTGTGTGTTTCCTCTTACTTAGCTGGGATACGTAAGGAAAACTCAAATTCCTTATAAATATCACTTTCATGTGTCTGTGAGAGTTTTTCAGAATAGTCTAGCATCTTAGTTACCTGATTGAGCAACAATTCAGGAGAGAACAAAGAATAAAATGATGGGAGATGGATACATTTCCTCACTGTTTAAATATCCTTTTAAGAGTTGCCTTGGATATGCCAGCAAGATTTTGCTGAAAGGACCCTGATATAGCTGTCTCTTGTGAGGCTATGCCAGTGCCTGGCAAATACAGAAGTGGATGCTCACAGTCATCTATAAGATGGAACACAGGACCCCCAATGGAGGAGCTAGAGAAAGTACCCAAGGAGCTGAAGGGGTCTGCAACCCTATAGGTGGAACAACAATATGAATTAATCAGTACCCCCAGAGCTCATGTCTCTAGCTACATATGTAGCAGAAGATGGCCTAGTTGGCCATCATTAGGAAGAGAGGTCCCTTGGTCTTGCAAACTCTATATGCCCCAAACAGGGGAACACCAGGGCCAAGAAGTGGGAGTGAGTGGGTAGGGGAGTAGGGCAGGGGGAGGGGACTTTTGGGATAGCATTTGAAATGTAAATGAAGAAAATATCTAATAAAATAATTTAAAAAAAAAAAGAGTTGCCTTGGTCGTGGTGTCTGTTCACAGGGGTAAAACCCTAACTAAGACTAATTTCTCTTCTCTCTCCCAGCTCCACATCTCCCCACACCTAATTGCCTTCCCTGATTCCCTCCCCACCACTTCTCCCACCAAATTCCCTCCCTCCACCCACTTTCAACGTCTTTTTTGTTTTCCTTTCTGAGTGAGAATCAAGCATCCTCCCATTGGCCCTCCTTGTTCCTTAGCTTCTCTGGGACTGTGGATTGTAGCATGGTTACCTTGTACTTATGGCTAATATCCACTTATATGTAAGTACATTCTGTGTGTGTCTTTCTGAGTCTGGGTTACCTCACTTAGGATATTTTCTAGCGCCATCCATTTGCCTGCAAATTTCATGATGTCTTTGTCTTTAGTAGCTGAGTAGTATTCCATTGTATAAATGAACCATGTTTTCTGTATCCATTTTTCAGTTAAGGGACATTCAGGTTCCAGCTTCTGGTTATTATGAATAAAGCTGCTATGAACATAGATGAGCAAGTGTCCTTGTGGTACAATGGAGAATCTTTTGGGGGTACCCATAACTTTAAACTGCCCTTCACATGATGACAAGTGGGTGTTTGTTTGTTTGTTTGTTTGTTGTTGTTCAAAGAAGACTCCTGAGAAAGATTTCTTGGGAAATAATAATAAAATTAGCCATTCTTGTAAATTGATATTTTTTTCTTTAAGAGATGCCAGTTTAAATGACTGAAAAAGTAGAATTCCATGATTGGGTGTTGGTGAGTCCCAGGGAGATTTTAATATACAAATTTCTAGGAATGATCACTAAGTTCCTGATTCAGCTTGCAGAGATTTGTGCATTAGGGGTGAATGTCCCACTCTCCTCTCTGAATATGGATTATATTACCTGCTCCTTTTCCAAGGGCATTTACTTCATTACTTTCTGCCCAATAGTGTCACCAACATGAAGGAGATAAAAACACTGTCGATTTTATCTGGGTCTTAGCACACCACAGGGTAATAACTAATGAATATTTTAAAAATAAACTAATTAAATAAAGTAGTAACTAATATGTTAGGGTAGCCAATTGGTATTTAAGAAATGGTGGTTAATTTCTGGGCATGATGGCACACACCTGTAATCCCAGCATTCAGGAAGTGGAGACAGGAGGATCGCTGCCAGTTCAAAGCCAACCTGGTCTGTAAAGCTTTTATTTCTTTGAGGGAAGGACCTTATGTTACATAAGCTAGTCACAAATCCATCATGTACTTAAGAAGTACGTCTTAAATGCTGCAATTACAGGTGTGCCCCAGCACATTGAGTTTGATAATAGGGACTGAGCTCAGAGCCAGTTGACTCATTCTAGGCAAATGTTCTATTGGCTGAGATATATATCCATCTCTCCTAGATGCATTTCTTAGAGATATGTGCATGTCTTGAGCAAAGAGAACCATCAGTCATGGCTGCCAAGTTCTTCTTAGTGAGAAACTTCAATACAGTAAGGCAGAGGCAGAGATGAACTGAGAAGGACCAGAAACACTAGACTGTATATTTATATTATATCATACACATTACAGAGGAGGTTGCTAGATTGTCTTATAAGATAGGTCCTGGGTAATCTCAACTGTGGCTGTCTTCATGCTAGACAACCTAAGAACCTGAAAACTGTCCATGAAGCTAGATGTCTCCATAGTCCCAGTATGGCCTGAGAAATCTAAAGAAACCTTGAAATCCCACACTGAAAGAGTCAAGAGTCTGGCATCCATAGGCAGCAACAGCAGGAACAATATATGTGCTTGCTCAGAAAAACATGAAGGCAAGTAGATGATAAAGCACATTCCTCAGATATGTCCATGTTTGGGCCCCTTGGACTGATGCCACCTACTTTGTAAAAGTAGAGCACCTGTAATACAATTAGCTGAGCATTGTGCAACAAAACAGATTAGGGTAGACTTTATAAATTCATTGGAATGTGCCATCTACTCTTTTGGGAGGTCCCCTGCCCCCAGTTGATCCTTTCTAGAAGCCCCACATAGAGTTGTATTTCCTAGGTAATTTCAAACACCTTCACATTGACAAGGTCTCATTACCTGGCTCTGGCTGGCCAGAAGCCTACTGTGTAGATGGGGTTGGCCTGGAACTCACAGAGGTCAGTTTGTCTCTGCCTCCCAAGAGCTAGAACTAATGTGCTACCACATCCTGACCCATTTTGCCTAATTTTAATAATGAGAGTACACACTTAGAATTCTTTTCAGTTGGCTATTTTGTAAGCATACTGTTACTAATTAATATCATTTTAATGTGGCTCTATAATACCTATTATTTTATTTATCAATTTTCTCCCAGCTTCTGTTTTATTACATCCATGTGATTTGCATCTTGATTTGAATATGTAGATAGAGTTATTAAATTTTAAATTCAAACTAGTTTGAGATAATATTCTTCTTAGGTCCATGTTAATATGATGATAGAGGCCTGTCATTAGCATAATGTTATCAGTATGCAAGTATGCATCAACAGTAGTTTTGTGTATCAGATGTCCATCCGAGTTTGGTCGTTTTATTATCAGGTTGTCAGAGAGATTATCATTTCACTGGAATAGCTTCTCAGCTGGCCTGATGCAGATATGTACATAAACACTTCGTTTAATATAATGAGATGTCTTTCCCCCTTCTAGTAAGAAACAAACAACAAATCTGTGTGATTAAAATTAACAGTGATGGGTTGCATAAATAGAGGTTATATAATTACAACTCTGCTTTCAAAAACAAGTGAGGAGACCACCTGAGAAAATATTGCCTCTTTCTCCTGCTTTGCTAACTCGGCTGTCATTATAGCAGGCAAGTCTAAAGTTGACCTAATTGAAAGTCTGTTACATTGTGGTAAATGAAATTCAATTAAAGCAATTTTGATTTGGACCATATAATTTCTAGTGGAAGTCATTTAGTTTCAGCTCATTCCAGGCCTGTATGACAATTATTTTATAGGCTTGTGAAGTGTACACAAACTGTTTTATGCAGTTTTTCACTGTAGTGAAAGGATCAAAATTTTGAAGAGTGAATAAGACAGAATGCAATTCTGTAAACTTGTGAGCATCAGAAGTTTCGTGTATAGACAGGAGCCAACAAATTCTTTCAGTTATCATCATTAGAAGATGGGTAAGCATTTCTTAGTGCACACAGGAAAGAAAAACATCAGACCATCAAGTATTGCTAAATAATCACAAAGTTCAAGATAAAAGTACGATTATCTTTTCCATAGTTTGACTATAAAACAAAATGGATGCTTTGAAAGCGTGGGTATTTTCTGAAAATGCTTTGTTTATGTTCATTTTATAGAGGTGTACTTATGTGTTTGTCTATTTGTGTGTATCTACACCATATTGTGCAGTGCCTATAAAGGCCAGAAGAGGGAAGCAGATACCCTAGAACTGGATTAAGAAGGGGTCAGGATTCAACACTTGGGTGTGGCAAAGCAAATCCTCCAATCCTCTTGAAGAGCAGCTAATGCTCTTAAGCATCTGCCCCCACCCCGTTCTTATTGATTTTGTTTCACATATTTGCTTTTATTTTTAATATATCCCCTTGTGCATCTCAAAATATGAGAATTATAATAGCAAAATAAGGTTCCCATTTGATGACTTACTGGCTATAACTGAATTCCAGCTGTTATTAGCTTCTGGCTATCGTTAGGATACCGATAGTAGAGATGGCATTTTGTAGAAGAAAGAATGAGAGGTGTGGAATCAGCTGATCCCAGTTCTAACATCCTTTCTTCCACCCCTGGCTTTATTAACTTTCTTGGAAGCTTGATTTTCTGATTTAACCACAAGTGTCATATAGTATGGGATCACAACACTCATATGATTTGCATAGTACCTGGCACAGATATGGTTCAAATGATTAGTGATTTCTTCTCTCCAAGGCATGACAGTATCCTTTATCACTTCTACAGTGAGTAATTTAAGACATTTTCCAGCAGGAATCTATGAATCACTACGTTTCTTTGAGTTTAAAAATAAGTTTCATGGAACAAACTAAGACTTTTTTCAAGTTAATGAAGGTAAAAAATAAATTTTTAATTGTGCTAAAATGAATTTATGTCATTAAATATATTGCCTCCTTGTAACTTAGGTACTAGAATTAGAATATCAGCATTTACAAGTTCACTTTATTATTTGATGGTAAATCTCAAAAAGATTGTTATTAAACCACCCTGTGCCATTCCCTAACCATTTGTACTGAGCCTCAGAGGAAGTTTGACCTCATGTTGAGAATCTGTAGGGAAGAGTTGAGGCTTATTTTCTCCCATGGGTTCCCAAGCTAAGTGAAATCTAAATTATGCTAATGGATCCTATAACTGATACCACCACCATAGTATTAGGTCAGATAAAGAAATACGCAATTAAGTGTTCATTTAATTAGAGCTCTAAGCCATGTCCTTCTTCATAGTGTTAGTTTGGTTCAGTATTTTCCAGTATTCTATTCAGTAAAGACTTGGGATTTTATTCAGCCCAGATGCTGTTTCTTCAAGACCTTCCTTTTCGCTTTAACGTAGAACAGTGATGAGGAACATATAGACTGTGAAAGTGTCTAAGCTTTATTAAAATAAATAATTCCCAGGTAAAACTCAAATGTCATATCCATTTTGGAAAAATGGGTAAAATAGTTCATATAACTGAATATTAACTAAAGTGTCACCTATGAAAATCAAAATCTATAAATAAAAGCTGTCTGTTGACAGTGTGACAAAAAGACCACTTTCCCTATTGTTCTATTGTTCCACTGAATAGCCTCCTTTGTGATATGATTTTCTTTTCTTTTCTTTCTTTCTTTTTTTTAAGTATAAAATAGAGTTTATTCAGGGCACAGGGAGGGGAGTTGAGAGGAGAGAGAGAGAGAGAGAGAGAGAGAGAGAGAGAGAGAGAGAGAAGTAGAACCTGGCCATGAGCATGTGGAGAGAGAGGGGGAGGGGAATGGAGAGAGTCAGGGAGCAGGAGCAAGGAGACAGAGCAGGAGCAAGAAAGCAAGATGTCATGATATAATTTTCCATTGACCAAACCCGAGAAAAGTGAGTGATATATACCAGAGAGCTTGAACATCGCTAATACCACATTATACTTGATTAGAGCTTTCAGACTAGGTACTACTGAAATTCTTCGTTCCATTCTCTCATCACCTGGAGACAAATGCACTTTGCTAGTATGGACTTGGGTTACATTTTCCATGCAATATATATCGAGGCAGCCTGTAGCTGGAGGATTTTCTATACATTCCCCTTACTTCCCTTAGAGTGTCCCAGAAAAAACATGGCCTCTCACATTCCTGCAGACGAGATTTCTATCACATTCAGCTCTCTATTCCCATGAGCATGGCAACATAATATCCTGGAGATTTAGGCTCACATACTCATTCAAAACACAGAGCCATTCTTAAAGCCACTTTTTGAAAGGGAACAATCCAGTGTCCTGAGTTAAATATAAGTCCTGTCATCATAGGTAATTATAAGTATTATTCAGTCAGCTCAGTCAGTTCATCCCAAGCACCACTAAGAACAATGTATTAGGGCTTCGGGGTGAAACTCTTTGATAATGTCCCTGCCCAGCATGTGCAAGACCCTGAGTTCAATCTATTATACGGGTAACATCATCAGAACATGAAATGCTAAACAGGAACAGCATCTTTGGGTTATTCTTTTGAGTCCTAGAGGCAACCTTATCCTGATTTACAGGTCTGACTGAGATCCATTTCTACTGGCACTCTCAAACTGGTCCAAATGCAGTGGCCCTCCAATTAGGAAGAGTCAAGGATCTGGCAACAAATGGAGAACCCCATTAGCATTCCTCAGATACTCCTTCATTGTGGACAAGTCAATGGTTTCCCTCTCTTGAATTTTTACAACAAAACAAACAAAATCAGGAATAAGACACAGCTTCTTTCACTGTTGTATAATTTACTAGCACAACCAAAGCTATGTGTTGACCTTTTGGAAAACACAGCTAACTGCTCTGTTATCCCTTTGCACACAACATCGTAAGGACTCAGTACAGCCACGGAGGCTTCCTCTAAGACAAAAGGGGACAGTTTCAGGGCAGATTTTCAGGCTAATCACTTGAGCAGAAAAAAAAGTGATTTCTAACTTACTGGTCTTAGAAGGGGTCATTTTTATGGGCATATTTCCCAAAACAAAGACCAAAACAGATGAACAGAAAGAACTGGTTTCTGATTATAGCGTCACTGATACATATGTAGAGAGTAGAAGAAGTCTGATGCTCTCTAGTTAAATGTCCCGAGCTTTCCCATTAGAGATGCTGAACATCCTAGGGTCATGTATTAAAAAGCTTGATCACCAGGTGGCGCTCTCTAGAGGAGCTGGAATTCCTAACAGACTGGCTAGTTGCGAGTCTTTTCTGGATTTGTATTCCTTTAGAAGAAATTACTAGGCATGTCTGTGAGGGCAGTTCAGCAGAAATTACCAAAGGAAGAAAAACCAACCCAGAATATGGACATCATCATACCATGTGACACACACACAAAAGAGACAAGACCAACAAGGTTCCAGCATTCATGGCTCTGTTCCGGGCTGATGACTCAATACCAACTGCTTGCCATCCGGACGATTACCACCAGAGCCATTCTTACTGCCAGCAATGTATTCTCCACGCTGATGAACTGTTGCATCAAAATGTGGGCCAAACCCTTCCTACCTTGAGTTGCTTTGTTGGGTATTTTGTTAGGTCAACGGAGATAGTAACTAATGCAGACACAAAGACTGTACGATAGTCTATGTCCTTCTGTCTTTCTGTGTGTCACCAGTTTCAACGCATGAGAGAGAGAGAGAGAGAGAGAGAGAGAGAGAGAGAGAGAGAGAGAGAGAGAGACTGATTTGAGCTCAATGACAGAGATGGTAGATTTCATGGACCAACATAAATAGAATACAGATTCCAAAAGATAAGAGGCATTCTCATTTCACCAAACTTTGCCTTTAGATCATGGGAGAAAGCTGTGGTACAATAGACACTGAGTCATTCATTTAATAATGAAATTACTGAAAGAGGGGGGCTGCCCGAAAGCCTCCTAACATCTTGCTTGGTCATTCTTCCTTCCAGTCCCATTGTTCCAGCGACTGAATGTTCCACTGTGAGAGAAAGTTAGTCAAGAGACCTATAAACTAACTTGATGGTATTTTCATTCATCTCAAGAAAAATAAATGAGTTTCTGTCCATCATACCAAAAGCTGAATAGAGAAATAATCTGGATTCACAGGAAAAAAAAAAACTGAGGGAGAAAAAAGTAGAGGTAGTCTACTTTTATGGTTTGGAGAATTAAGGTTCTGCTGTCTCATCTCTAAAGGTATTCACAGAAATTGATTGAGAAACCATCCAGGAACTCCCACTGAAAGCCACCTGCTCTCACAAGCCAGATGTCGGTGTTTTAAGCCTGGCTGAGTTGTAAATACTGCCTGATTATGGCTGATTTGGTCTGATCAGCGATGTCTGCAGCAAGCACAATAGCGTCCGCTGAGGCCCGTGGGAACGTATTTTAAGGTGATTGTGCCTTGCAAGTTAACATTTCATAACCAGGCACAGTTTACCACATCGCTGTCAACCCAATTTGCACATTCAAATAAATTAAATTTGAAGTACGAAGCAGAAATCAGAAAGGACCCACCATGTGATCCCACTAACCAGAGATGCTTAAGAGGGAGGAGATAGAGGTTTAAAACGCTGCATCCCTTTAGAGACTAGGCAAATTCTCCTCACTGAGGCGGCACTACAAGAGTGAGCAGGGTGTAAGCTTCATGGGTTGTATAGGTTACTCTTTATTACGCCTACTACCTGATCCTGCAGTGCTCCTGGAACTTACAGGTTTTTCATTAGACTCGAGCTTTTTGTCACAAGGCTGCCCACACGGTGTCTGCTCTTTTCCCCAAACATACCTTTAATGTTTCCACCCATTTTGAGCCAAGAAAGGAAACGGGCTATACAATCAGCTACAAAGCTGGCTTACAGAATCAAAACCAAGCTCCGAAAGGACGGTTCGGTGGCAGTTATCTGTTGAGGCACAGCGCACCACGCCAAAGGGCTCTGCCTTTATGCGGCCCTGATTTAATTGCTCACAGTGCGTGGGGGGTGGGGGTGGGGGTGACTCAGCCACCAGAGCTAGGCTAGTTGGTTTGTTTTCTTCTCACCTACAGCAACATGCAGAGAAGCATCTGCTGAGGTCCTGGCTGGAGAGGGAGCTTCACCTGTCCGCTCCTGCTTTCACATTTTGCATTGGGCCAGAGCCATTGATTTGGATGAAGTGTGAAGTGTGAAGTGTGTGTGCGCACACACACACACACACACACACACACACACACACACACACACACACACACACACAGCCTTTTCGTGTTAGCTGTATTTGTTTATTTACCACTGTGTGAAGTAAGGGGCAGGGACCAGCTAACAGCAATGATCCAGAGAGCTAGGTGAGTGGACAATCAGAGGGATTCCACACTGGGCAACTAGACTCAGAATCTGCTTGATCCCAACCTCCAAATATAAAAGAGCAATAGAAAATTGAGGTGGTCCATTTGACTATGAAATGCTTAAGAACTCATGGGGAGGTGCTGGGGAGGTGGCTTAGTGGACAGCGTGTGCTGAAAACCAGGAAGACTGGTGTTCACATTAGCAGTTCTTACCCCAGATAGGCATGGTGGCTCACTTTTCTAATCTCAGGACCTTGAAGGTGAAGACAGTGGGATCTCAGAAGCAAAGTATCTTAGAAAAAATTAAGGAAGATGTGCATATCAACTGCTGACTTCCACATACGTATATAATGCATGGTCACTGAATTATATGTATCCACACGTTTGTGCATGCACGTGCATACATACACATACACAAACATGCCACACATACATACACACAAAATATATCTTTCTGGCTGCAATAATATAGCTTGATTTATGAAGGATATCCTACATATCGAGTACATAATGAATACACTGAAGCACAGGAAGCAATGTTTTATTTGGTTGATTTTGTAGCAATCTCATTTAATGTCACACTGCCACCAGATCCAGCATCTATGGATGTCTGTTGCATACATCAAGCAGTTCACAGAGGAGAGACACTTTTTTCCCTAACACTTAGGAACTATGTATACTCCATGCTTATGAGAGACACTTTTTGGCATTGCAGTCAACACCAAGTGACCTTTCGTTACATGCACATATTTCTTGCTGAAACTTAAATGTCATCAAACACTAACTCACTTCATGACAATCTTACCTTGGAGACTTGTGTTTAAAAGTCACAATATTTATTTTGGCATCAGCATGCAAACTGTGATCCCTGAACTCATGTCAAAATATTTCATTTTCCTCTGGTATTAGACTACTGCCTGTTTTAATTCCATGGGACTTAACCTCAATAATGTTAACTAACCTCAACAAAGTCCTACATAATTAAGATTTGCTATCAATGTTTTTTGAGTATATGGCTTCCACTGTGAGTTTGGGTCTAGTGGGAAGGGCACTAAGGACCTTTATAATTTCAGAGATCAAAGTCTTCCTATGTTGTGTGCTCTCCTGAGCTATGAGTTGGTATATTTCCACAAGTCTGGACAATTTTAGGCAGTGTCATAATAGTATCCGAATAAAGAGCACCCAGGCTTATAAAGAGCTACATTCCTAACTGATCAAATTATTGACATCTAGCCATCACTGGGAATCACAACTGGTCTCAGATTTTATCAGGAGGAAAAGATGCCCATTCCTTACCAGTAGAATTTTGTGAAAAGCAACCAAGTTGAAATAAAAATATTTTGCATGAAACTGGGAAGATGGCTCAGCAATTACGAGATCTTTGATAAAGTAGTTACTTTATCAAAGAACAGGAGATTCAATTCCCACATAGGACTATGCCTTAGTTAGGGTTTGTATTACTATGATGGAAACACCAGGACCAAGAGGCAAGTTGGAGAGAAAAGGGTTTATTCGGCTTACTCTTTCAGATCATAGTCCATCATTGAGGAAGTCAGAACAGTAGGACAGAAATCTGGAGCCAGGAGCTGATGNAGAGGCCATAGAGGAGTGGTGCTTACTGGCTTGTTTTCCATGGCTTGTTCAGCCTGCTTTCTTATAGAAGCCCAGGGATAGCACCACCTACAATGGGCTATGCCCTCCTACGTTGATCATTCATTGAGAAAACGACTTACAGTTAGTTAAGTCTTGGAGTCATTTCCTCAACTGAAGCTCCTTTCTTTGTGCTGACTCTAGCTTGCATCAAGTTGGCACAACCAGCCAGTTTGGGGTCCAATGCCCTCTTCATGTCTCTTCAGGTACTGCGTGAATGTGGTATACAGACAAAGAAACAGGCAAAATACTCATAACTATAAAAATAACATATTTTTTAAAGAATAAATTTGCCCTTTGGAGAAGGGCACATAATTTGCCACTAAGAGTTAGACTTATGTTTGAAGAGCTTCCAAAACCAGAGAGTGAGTTCACATGTGTCATTTGTGCCATCTAATGAAGTAAAACTTAAAAGAGAAAGGCCAAATTAAACACACCATTTGATATTGTAATTTCACAGAGACATATGAGATAAGAAAATCAGAAATGGTGATCTCAAGATAGGATACTTCTATATTCTGAAAAAGAGATTCAGTTCCATATACTTCTGTTAACACTTCTGTAATAGGCATGGATATGCACACATTTGTGCTCACATTTGAATACATACAATACAGCCCAGACACGTGAACAAGTCTCAAGCAGGGCTCCACATGAATCTCACAATTAATTTATGATAAACTGTCCTTCTCTCTCCACTTACGTCACCATTAATTTCAACTGACAGTGATGAGCCCAGTTCTTCGTCTGAGTAGCACAGAGAAGATTCTAGAGAGTTCTAGAATTAAGAAGAATTGAAATGGGAATGCAAAACTAGCATGCACTCTATTGTGGTATGTTAATTATAAATCTTGTAGAGCTAACCTCTTCACACCTGGTTAACTAGACATTTTAATAATATTCTCTTCAGCCTCTCAAGAATGAAATGTGTTTCAGAAATGTAACTATTTTCAATTAAGCTGAACTTATTTAAGTTCTTAGCCTGACTAGTATGCAGATTTTATGATATCAGTTCTTAAACTGGGACATCTGGCAATGATAATTTTTATAGGGATTTAGAATTATATTCAGTTGTTTTTATAGGTTTATAATATATTTCATCAATTTTCAAGATGAAGTATTAACATCTCCTGAAACTTAAATAGATGCTGAAAGTTAATTTGATCTTTGTACTACTTTCTAATCTTGGTGCTGTTATAAATTTGTGTTTGAAATGATACTTTGAAATGTAACTTATATACATTATGTTTTTTAGCTACAAGTAAAATGTATTTTTTTTTTTTACTTTAGTTATTTTTAAAGTGTCAATGTTTGGACCCAGGGTCTCACCTAGGTAAGTATGCTCCCACTTGGTTACTTTGTAGTCCTAAAGAAGAACAAAGTACCTGAAATTTAAGACCTCTGAAATAATGTAGCAAGTGGTTTCCATCCCTTAAGAGTAGCCTGAATAAACTGGATAATAAAATACTGAAGGGGTGGGAGCTAGACAGATAGGCAAGGGTTCATCCACATTACCTTCCCTCTTTTTACCTTTGTGTGTGTGTGTGTGTGTGTGTGTGTGTGTGTGTGTGTGTGAGAGAGAGAGAGAGAGAGAGAGAGAGAGAGAGAGAGAGAGTGAGTGAAAGCAATTTAGAAAGAAGGTAGAAATGCGCACACTCAGATGGAATGTGGTTTCTTAGCGCATAACTTCACTTGGACTGAATTGCTCAAAAGAATGTCTTACCTGGGCCAAGAAAGAAGGGCTATTTACTCCTCATTTTCTTTCTTGTCTTAATCCTCCATGGTGACAGTACCTAGATATGAAATATTGTGTAACATATATCAGTGAGTAGAGGTCAAATGATATGCAGAATATAAATAGGAAAAATTAAGCTAGCCCCAAGATAGAATCACAAAACACTGTTTAATTAATATGTACATATATTTTCAGTAGAATTTATCTGGTGATATTTTAGACATTTAAATAGAATCCTCAAATGTAAACAGCAGTTTGAATTATTATTTATTTTTATGTCTGCAAATATCAGCAATGTTAAATATCTTTCATATTCATGTTGAGGATTTTCATAGTCTGTTTTATAAAACATATATTTGTATGTATGATCAACTTGCTTCTGGGAGGCCCACTTTTCTCTTACTAATTAAAAGAACGCATTGATAGTTAAGCCTATCAATTCATTTTTGTTACATTACTTTTATGGTTCATGTAATTTTAACCGTTTTTTTTTTCTTTCATTGAAAGTAGATTTTTTTTCACAATATGTCCTGATTATAGTTTCCTTTCTCTATATTCCTTCCAGCTCCTCCCTTTCTGCCCACCCTTCCTGACCCACTCCACCTCTGTCTCTCATTAGAAAAGACCAGGTTTCTAAGACATAACCATCAAACATGACAAAATGAAATATAATCTGAAGCAAAAACTATCATACTGAAGTTGGTCACAGCAACCCGACAGGTGAATCCCAAGAGCAGGTACAAGAGTCAGAGACCCACTCCTCAAGATGAAGCATCTCATAAAAATTCTAAACTTGTATCTATAATACACGTGCAGCGGACCTAGTGTAGACCCATGTAGCCATCTCTGCTTGCTGCGTCAGCTCTGTGAGCCCATATGGACCTTGCTTAGTTCATTCAGCTGTGTCCTCCCATCTGGTTCTGAGAGTCTATCCACCTCCCGGTTTCTTGAGATTCCCTGAGCTCTGATGGAGACTTCCCATTCAGGCTCTTCACATAATGTCTGGCTGTGAGTCTCTGCATTTGTTCTCATCTGCTACCCAAGGAAGCCATCCTGACGATGGCAGGGTAAGGCACTAACTTGTGAGTATAGAAGAGTAGCATTAGGAGTCATTTTATTGATCCTTTTCTTTTTTCAAACCATTAATGTTTGGTTACACCCTGGGTTTCTGGGCTATCTAATCTCTAGTTCTTGGTTCCTGAAGCAGTGTCAGGCATGGGTTCCCTCTTGTGGAATGGGTCTTAAGTCAAATCACACATTGCTTGACTAACCAACCCCACAAGCTCCATGCCACCATTGCTGCCAAGAACTATGCAGAACAAATGGCTTTAGAACTCATGGAATGTGGCCCACGGGTTATGACAGCCACATGGGTGAGCCTCAGTGTGACAAGGCCCAGAGGACTGTGTCCTGAGGACTTCATGCTGGTATGGAGTTCTGCTCTGCTTGCTGCTCTCACTTCCCTCTTAATCTAAGAACTATATGAAAACTCTAAGGGGCTTCCAGTCCTTCACTACGTAGTATCTCTGGTATTCATGATAATAATGGTTGATCTCTTTTAGGTATTGCTGCTGGAGCAGATTAATAATTCAGTCACCACCTAGGAAAGAACTTAGAGTGTAGATTACCACCACCCTTAGAAAACATTTGGAAAAATAAAATTATTAGTGAAGCTAGGTTGAGATGTTTTTACTGCTGGCTCTGATTTAGACAATCTTATGAAGCAATTTAAAGTTCAGAAAGGCACACTCTCATTAGTTAAGCTAGGGACCTTCATGGCCGGGGAACAAGAACAATGGCAACACTGGCTCTCACTGAGGTTGTACTGGTGATAACTGATTCCTTACACCCATTTTTGCCCTCAGCTTCCTGATATGATTTATTCAGATTTAATGATGAGTAGATATGCATTTGAGGACTTAAATTATATATGACTGTTTTTTATATAAAAGTTTAGATTTGTGATTCTTTTAAGATTCTTACAAAATTGCTTTTAAAGATAAATAATAAAATAATTACTCATTTCTTTGTAACCACAAATTGCTGCCTGCCTGTAAGAGAAACTGGCAGAGTAAACGACCTTGCTTGCTTATACTTTGTTAATCTATAACAAGTTGCTTAGTTACATATGTTCATGGGTTTTGGGGGAAGAATTTGTTTTCTTTTCCTGTACTATGTAATGTTATTTCTTATAAAGGTATTAGAGAACACATTGGTTTTTCATAATCATTCACTAGAAGAAAACTAAAACATAATCACATTGTAATGTTATACTGCTTGAAAGATTTTGCTGGGATATATAAGTTATGGAAGAAAGAATAAAGTACAAGGGTTGGAGCATCTATCAGCTATGTGTAGGTATAAGTTTTATGTGAATGGGGGCTGGAACATTGTTCCTTCTACCATCAACTGTGTGTATATGTATGTATATATATAAGGCTTGTCGGGATATGTGTTGGAGATTGTTCCATCCACCAATTGTATATATTTATAAATGTATGTGTGAAATGATTGGAGCCTGCTTGCTGGAGTTTTGCTCTGACCATTCTATGTGTGAATGTGTATGTTTGCCTGCACATCTATAAACATGTATGTATGTATGTATGTATTTTATTTTTGTGTGTGTGAAATTATTGGACTCTGGCTTTTGTTTCATCCACTCTGTGTGTGTGTGTGTGTGTGTG
>NC_034605.1:15669826-15676231 GCF_900095145.1 Mus pahari
GTGTGTGTGTGTGTGTGTGTGTGTGTGTGTGTGTGTGTGTGTGTGTTCAAAGAAAACTCCTGAGAAAGATTTCTTGGGAAATAATAATAAAATTAGCCATTCTTGTGAATTGATATTTTTTTCTTTAGGAGATGCCAGTTTAGGTGACTGAAAGAGCAGAATTCCACGATTAGGTGTTGATGAGTCCCAGGGAGATTTTAATATACAGATTTCTAGGAATGGTCACTAAGCTCCTGAATCAGCTTGCAGAGATTTGTGCGTTAGGGGTGAATGTCCCACTCTCCTCTCTGAATATGGACTATTACCTGCTCCTTTTCCAAGGTCATTTACTTCATTACTTTCTGCCCAATAATGTCACCAACATGAAGGAGATAAAAACATTGTCAATTTTATCTGGGTCTTAGCACACCACAGGGTAATAACTAATGAATATTCTCTTTCCTTCTCTTTCTCGTGGACCCCAAGGAATTAAAAGAGTTCACAGTTTTTCTGCTGGCCATAGGAGTGTCAGCCCCAGTAATTTAATCTTTGTTCTCTCAGAAAAATCTCTGCTGAGCAAATTCTCTAACTACTGTCTGCCTTTGGCAGCAGCCCCTGAAGCAGCTCTAATCACTAACCTCTAAAGGCTGCCTTCCTCAGTTCACCCACCACACAGATGTCTAAGATGGTCATTGGCATATTATCTTAGCCTGTTTTGTACACAAGACAGAATGCATGCCAAAGGTTTTGTGGCTAGGTTGGTGTCCACGTTTCTTCCTTTGGTCATCAGAGAAAACCTTCCTGACTCATAAAGAGTAGAACATAGGGGTAAATGTTCCATGTAGGCACCAGTGTGACTTCTCTGTGTTCAATGAGTTGCACTGATGCTATCCTCAGCATTGAAACATATTTGGAGAGCAACCCCATGTCTCAGCAAATGCCTGGCTCATTTGGGAATTTCCATGGCCAATAACTCAATTGAATAATTGAATACAGCCTATTTGCACTACTGGAAGCCACTCCTAGCTACAAGAAGTGGACAGTTGAGGCTCCACAGTCTCCATTACTAGGAGTCCTCATGATTCCAGGAAGTTTCCACTTCACTAGGTTCCCTTCCATCACCCCAAGTTCCCTGCAATCTCATCTGTCTCCTCAAATGCTCTGGACACCATGTTCCCCCACACCTCATCCTTATCTACCCACCACCAATCTGTCTGTAAAAATCTATTCTTTTTTCCCATCCAGGGAGATCTATGCATCTTCCAAGAGCCCTCTTCTTTACCAAACCTCTCTGAGTCTACAGATTATAGCATGGTTGTCCTTTACCTAATGGTCAATATCCACCTATAAGAAAATACACACCATATTTATCTTTCTGGATCTGGGTTACTTTACTCAGAATGATCTTCTGGACAGATTATAACCTTCCTTAGAATTGGTTTTAAGAACTGGTTGAGAAAACAAGTCAATAAACTGTAAAAATCACTCCTATGGTGAACACTTGTGTGGGCCTTTTCTGAGACTCACAGTCTCTATAAGTTCATACAGCGGAAATAACCAAGTGGAAGGGGAGGGCAGAGTTTCTGATAGTATTCAGTGAGGTTCTAGATCAAGTTAAAGGATGTCCTTAGAGTCTAGTGCCCCAGAATCTACCGTCTAAAATGCCTCTAGTCTATGTTACATAGTTAATCATGTGGCTTCAAGTCTCAAATTCTAAACAGGGATATTCTTTATGTGAAATTAATTAGGAACCTAGTAAACATATGGAAGAAAGAAGTAGATTGGACAGGTCATTAGGCAACTGTCTATACATTCAAAGCTACAAAGCCCTGAGCCTTCTTCAGGGGATAATATGAACTATGTATCCTGGCTTAAATCTTAAATCCTTCCCCAAAGTTCTCTTTTTATATTTGTCCATTTTATCCATCTGTTTATGTATGTGTTTGTCGTCTGTCTGTCTGTCTGTTTGTCTCACGGACTTGTAGATCTGAGGGGAACTTCTGATCTGGATGTTCTGCTGTTCACATGTGGCCTTCCTTGTCAATAACTGTCTGCATCAATGTAGTTTCTTTTGATTTATTGTCATCTGTAAGGAGCAAGTGAGCAAGTGTCATCATAGAGGCTTCACTTCCTGGGGACAAGTAAGTGTGAGGTATCTGCTCACAGATACGCCATGCCCCAAACTCCTGGCTCGGCTTTTCTTTACCCCCATCACATTCTCCTGGGCTGCAGGAAATTACTTTGATTATCATGCATCACCTTTTGCTTCCTTCCAGTTGAACCTTACTTCCTGTACAGGAAATGAGAAATTACGTACTGTTTCCCACAAACATTTCCATCTATAATAGTTCTCAACGGAAATTTCTATTTAAAAAAAAAATTCTCATTTCACATTATTCCTTAGACATCAACATGAAATGAAATCATAAAATAATCTCACAAGAATAAAAGTAATTATAAACATTTATGAGTGGCTCTGGAAAGAGGTTTTTCAAAATAAATTTGGGCCATTGAGAGAGCCCAGTGAATAAAGGCTATGCTTCAGTGCTTGATCACTTGGATTCAGTCAGTGAGACTCAAAACCTAGAAAGAGATTATTGACTCCAAGATTCTGTTCTCTGACCTCCACACATATGATGAACACACACACACACACACACACACACACACACACACACACACGTGCATGTATACAAGCACATGTACACATATGTACACATGTACACACATGTGCACAAACATACATGCATGCACACACAGGCACACACACATACACATGCACACACAAATATGCACACATACACGGACACACAAGTGTACACACATACACACATGTGCACAAAATAAGTAAATATAATACTTTAATTGAGAGCAAATAAATAGTATTAGGATATATTTTCTGATTTAGATGTTGCTTTCAGTGGGGTTTGTTACCACAAGTTCTCCAGCAGGTGACTCCTTTAAGAAGAAAACAAAGCTCAAATGTGATCTTATCTGCAGGTTTTCATCTCCTCTGGCTTGCTGTCCTTATGGGAAGAGGAAATGGGGATATGGATACACAAGATAAACAACAATTTAGAAAGACAGCTCTCTACAAGTCACGGAAAAAGACTCAGAAGGCTGTACCATGAAAAAGGAATGTCTGGTTAATTCTCCCTGCTGTGCCCCACTGTCCAAAGCTCCAGCAAATCAACCAGGGCTCTCTTCCCTTGTCAATGGGGTTTTCTTTTCTTTATCTGGGTATTTGTATTACTTCAGTTGTTTCTAATAAGAGATTTGTTTTCATTTTCTATCTCGTTATGTTACCAACACCTACCCTTGAACTTGATTTCACTTTTATTAAGGTGTCCATCAAAGGACACTTGAGAATCTCTAAAAGGAGTGCACTTAGCATCCTACTCTGTTATACTGTGGAAGTATCCAGTACAGAGTCAAACATTAACAAGAACGTGTGTGTCTAGAGCATTCATAGTTTTGGGTGATGATCAAAACCAACTCTGGGGGCTGCAGAGATGGCTCAGTGTTAAGAGAGCATACTGCTCTTTCAGAGGATCTGAGTTTCATTCCCAGAACACATACTAGGTGACTCACAACTAACTCCAGTAGTAGTGGCTCCGAATCCTTCTGTCATCTGGACACATGTACACATATACCCTACCACCTCATACACATAGGTTAAAAAACAAAATAAATATGTTTTAAAAAGAATCTGTGATTGCTCATTTAAAGCATGTATCACTAGAAACCCTGAACTTGGTTCCTGATAAGATCACATTCACAATTCCCGAGTTATGAACACAGCTCTTTGGGTGCCATTTTCCACTAATTTGTGAGTCTTCACAAAGAATAGTTCCCTGCTTCGAAATGGTCCTTTGTGTCTTCTAGTCACTTCTGTTAATTCTGGCCCTCTCAACCAGAGGCACTCCTGAAAACCAAAGTCCCCAGCATGACTGTCACTGTGGTGGTTCCTGACTAGCTTTTCAACAATAACTGTGAGGAGCGGGTTTGGCTGCTGCCCCAAGATGGCGCCTGGGACTGCCACCAAGTCTAACGGCTAACAACTGACTTCCTCATATCCGTCAAGATAGCCACATCCGTTAAACTGCACTGCACAGATGCACCACGACGAAAGATCAGATGATGTGACGTATGTAGTCCTGTGCCACTGAACTGGGCCTACGTGGAATGGGGTGATGGGGAGTGGACTAGAGGGTATAAAAGGGGATGGCCGAGAGAGGTCGGGGGATCTTTTTACTGCACATAGTTATGTTCCTGAATAAACTGCTTTGAGAAGGACATCAGTTTTGTCGCTTCTTTTCTGCTGGTTGGAGATGGTAGCTACAAATGGTGGCCTGTACGGGGAAGTGACGAGTCCAGAACTCTCAGCAGTCAGGGTAGCCAACTGGAAAGCTCCCAGGTAAGTGGGACAATTCAAGTTCTCCATTAGAGACTATCAAGTTCTCAGTTAGAGACTATCAAGTTCTGGATTAGAGCCTATTAAGTTCTCGGTTAGAGACTATGAAATTCTCGGATTAGGGACTATTGAGGTTCTTGGAGTGAGACAATTAAAGTTAAGAGCAAATTTTAAAACTTGGGAGTTGTGGTTTTTCAGTTTGTGTACACTCACCCCCAAATTGTAGTCTTTCAAGTCATGTGCATTGCACGTTGGATAAGCCAGGGAAATTATTAACAAATAAGTATTTTGTGTGTGTTTAGTGGTTGCTTTGTATTGAGAGAAAAGTTTTGAGGTGTGATTAAATCATAAACTCTAATTCTATTTGGGAGAAACAGGAAAAAAGTGTGTACTTAATCTCTAGCTAAAACAGCATAATTTTTCAACTTTTACCCTTAAATTATAATTTCAAGATGTTTAGACATACTGTATCTTGTGTTTGTGTACCTGCTACCCAATATTATGGTTTATTCTTTAATACCTTTTAATTTGGATATAATAGCTTGTAGATTTTGGTTACTATCTTGCCAAATGAGTGTTACTGTTTTTCAAGCTTGATCCCCTTCCCCANTTGTCTTATTTAAAGAGAAAGTTAAACTCATACTTCTGAGTCAGAGCCTGTATTTTGGTGTAAGACTTGGGATATTTTTTATAAAAGTTTTTGAATTGTATTCTGAATCTTTTAATTTAATTTCAGATAGTCAGTATGTGGTTAATTTGTTAGCAGTGCTGGAAGTGGTGGGGAAGGTGAATTTTCGATCCACTATAGGGGATTTGTTAAATAAATTGCAATCCTTAATTTTAAATAGAAGTTCTCCATTTTTTGTCCAACACATTCGAGCTCATACAGGTTTGCCTGGCCCTTTAGCAGAGGGCAATGATTTGGTTGATAAAGCTGTCAGAGCTGCTCTGCCTTTTTGATTCAAACACCTGTAGAACTGGCTCGTGAATTTCATTCACAGTTTCATGTGAATTCCAAAACACTTTCTTCTCAATTTCATATTACTAGAGCAGAGGCAAGGGATATTGTTATGGCTTGCAAAGCCTGTGCCCCCCCCTCCTATTGCCTCAGGCGAGTGTGGGAGTAAACCCTTGCGACCTGCTTCCCCTCCACATTTGGCAAATGGATGTGACTCATTTTTCAGAATTTGGTAAACTGCAATTTATTCATGTTTCTGTAGATACAGCCTCTGGGCTGTTGTTTGCCTCCTTGTGTACAGGTGAAAAGGCACGCCATGTCATTGCTCATTGCTTTGAGGCATGGGGTGAATGTGGTCAGCCCAGAGAGCTTAAGACTGATAATGGACCTGCTTATTCTTCAGCTTCTTTTGTTTCCTTTTGTAAAATGATGGGTGTCCTCTTGGTGCATGGTATACCCTACAATCCTCAGGGCCAGGGCACCATTGAAAGAGCCCATCGCACACTGAAAGAGTGTCTAATAAAACAGAAAGAGGGAATAGCCTCTGGCACTGATCCTAGGGAGAGATTAGTCATTGCTCTCTTTACCTTGAATTTTTTGAATAAAGATAAAAATAATTTGACTACTGCGGAACGGTTTGCCAATCCCAAGACATCATATAAAGGCACAGTCATGTGGAAGGATGTTCTGAGTGGACAATGGCATGGGCCCGATCCTGTATTGATCTGGGCGAGAGGGTCTGTTTGTGTCTTTCCACAGGACTATAACTAGCCACTGTGGGTTCTGGAGCAATTGAGGAGGGTGGTTCAAGATGGACGAAGGTGCCCTCTTGAAGCTGCTCCTGGGGGTGATGATGCTGTCTGCAGTGATGACTGAAGATGTATGATGGGGAATCATGTCAGTGTTTCCCAAACCACTGCCGTTGACCCATTCAGCTCAAGTTTTTCCTCACCTTTTTACTTCTAATGCATCTTTGCATTTACCCTTTTTGCCTGGAGATGAAGATAAAGCGGGGGTTAAGGAACCTTTAAAGTTAGGCCTGAGAGGATTATTG
>NC_034605.1:15676486-15681544 GCF_900095145.1 Mus pahari
TAGCTTTTATTGGAATGGATTTGTATTATTTGAGCTTTCTGTTATTCAATTTGCTTGTGGGAAGAATGTATCCTTTAAAGCCACGCCTGTATGCGTTTGGCCTCCTTTTGTATTTTTAGCTTATAATGGTAGTTATTTTGGTGATGTTGTAGAATCAAAGAAGTAAGGAGGATAGTTGTTTTTATAGTAATGCTTCTATGTTTTCTTTAGCTATTGTGACCAGAATGCCTAGATTTGTCCCATGGCCCGTGTAGGCCCTTTCGGTTATGACCTTGTTTAGACCCAAAAGGTCAATTCCACTTGGGTAGATGTTTCCATGGCTGAAGGACTTGCAATTTGGATTGCCACCGCTATGTCACACCTAAAGGAATGGGCCGGTATTGGTGGATTGGCACTGTGCTGCGTGCTCATCAGTGTCCTGGCCTTTTGGTGCATCTGTTGCATGCAACATCGCCATCACAGGGCTTAAGCTCTGTTGATACAAGCCTTTGCAGCTGTGGAGATGGGACAATCTCCTCAAGTGTGGCTTGGCATGCTAGAGAAGTAGTCAATGACGGGTAAGACTCCCTGGGCATGTTACCAACCTAAGACAGGGATCAGACCACTGCTGTCTGTCTCCCGATGACAGGTAAGGAACATTGTTGCAGGGGGCAGCCTAAGATAGGCATTCTCTTTGCCAAGTTAAAAAATTAAGGGGAAATGTGAGGAGTGGGTTTGGCTGCGACCCCAAGATGGCACCAGGGACTGCCACCAAGTCTAACGTCTAACAACTGACTTTCTCATATCCCTCAAGATAGCCACGTCCGTTAAACTGCACTGCACAGATGCACCAAAAGGTCAGGAAAGATCAGATGATGTGACAAATGTAGTCCTGTGCCAATGAACTGGGATGCCTATGTGGAATGGGGTGACGGGGAGTGGACTAGAGGGTATAAAAGGGGTTGGCTGAGAGAGATCGGAGAATCTTTTTACTGCACATAGTTATGTTTCTGAATAAACTGCTTTGAGAAGGACATCAGTTTTGTCGCTTCTTTTCTGCTGGTTGGAGTTGGTAGCGAAAAATAACCCCTTCATGCAACAGCAAAATATTAGTAATTCAGTATGCAACAAAATTCTACACTGTTCTTTCTCTTGCTTGCCTATGACCAGCAACTATACTATGGATGTTATGAGTACCACTAAGACCATGAACCTACTTCATCCAGAGCTTAGGGGGCAACTCCACATATAAGACTTGTCCATTCTTTTAAAGTTGAACTGACTTTGGGTTGGTGACCAGAGATGAGCCATAGAGTGACAGGAAAATGATTGCACAGACTCTTGGGCCAGGTAGTTTTCTCTGTCAAGTGACAATAAGACATATCACTGTCACATCCTGACTGAGATTCTCATTCTGAATCCACGGGTTAATATAGAAAAACTTTAGGTCTTCAATATAAAATCCCTCATCAATTCTGACATCCAGTTAGCTGTTAAGTTTTTCTAGCCATCTTTTGGAATTTTTTGAGAATGGTTTTTTTGTAGGGTAGGGCTGGTGATGGGGAGTTTTTTCCAAGTTATCCCTTGGTACTTATTAAAATGCATGGCACGGTGTATCATTAAATCTTAATTCCAACCTCAAATGTAATGCTACATATAAAATAGGCTCTCAATAGTCTCTTACCAAAATAAAAGGCAGAAGAGAAATGTCTTAGTGGTAAGAGCACTTGGTTTATAAGTTGAGGACTTGAGGTCAAACCACGAGAATTCACATAAAATGTCAAGCATAGCTGCACATGCCTGCAATCCCAGTGTTGGGAGGCAAACATGGGCAGAGTCCCAGAGCCTTCTGGACAGCTAGCCTAGCCTCAAATGTCAAGTTTCCAATTCAGTAAGATACTGTATCTCATAGCAGTAAAACAAAGTGATGAAGGAAGACACCTGAATCCACTTCTGGTCTTCACATGTACACATACAGGCAGACACACCTGCATGCACACATGCATGTAACTTACTCATAATAGTTAAATGAAGCTGAAAGAGGGCTCCATGTAGCCCAAGTGAAAGAGCCTTTATCCAATGTGTCTGAGCTTTTTAAATGAACAGAAAAAATTTGCATTAATGTTAATTTTATTTTATTTTTTTTACCCATGCTTCTCCAATAGGTGATTCTATGCCAATGCAATTACAGCAAGCATTTGGAGGACTCAGTAGAATTTAAAATAAGAAGCACATGAAGCTGGGAAGGAGAAGTAGGGGGTGATAAAGGAGGAGTTAGAGAGGGAAAACTGGAGGGTGGATTTGACCAAAACACATTGCCCGATGCATGCAATTCTCAAACAATAAATGCATTGCTACTGTACTCAAGAACATGAGATCATTAAACTTAAAGATGGTGTGTGTGTGTGTGTGTGTGCGTGCGTGCGTGTGTGTGTGTGTGTGTGTGTGTGTGTGTGTGTGTATAGAAATAAAATACCTAAAAGTATTACCACTTCTGGTAAAGCACTTGAAATGCTACCATGTCAAGTAAATACTCTTCTGGAATGTGAAACTGTGCAACTGGTTCTGGTAGGTAGAAGCCACGAGGAGGAAAAATGAAACAAAAACTGAGAAAAGGTTTGTGATGAATTGCGAGACCTGCAAATAAAAAAATAAAATGACTGTTATGGATGAAGCATTTCATAATGAGATGGATTTAAAATCAACAAACTGTAAGGTTACAGAGAGGAATGAGACATGATCTGATGATCACCCAGCATCCTGTGGTATTTCTGTGTATTGGGCAAGGATGGTTGTCAAGTTTTTTATTATTAGTCTTAGTAACTCTCTACTTGTCTTCGGAGTTGAAATGTGGACACTTAAAAATCACTACAGGTACACTGGAGACTCTTTCTCCAGTAAATATCCTATGGTCAGGCACGAATGGGAGAGTGACTCAGTGAGACCCATCTATTATGGATGAACTAGTATCTAGGAATAGATTCTGGGAGATAGGAGGTTACTGTCCCCAGATGTCTACCTACTGTGGTGCCCACCAGGTGCAAATGAATAACTCCTAATTCATGGTCACACAGGCGACCCTGGTTAAACTCAATAGGTCACAAAATAAACTTTAAAAGAAATGAATCTGGGAAAGAGACTTGTAGGGAAGCGGGAGGGGCTTGACAAACACGAGCAAAATAAAAGAGAGGCTAGGAAAGGGTAATCTGAATGCATTATATACACGTTAAAAGTTGTCAAAGAAAACACTTAATTAATCAAAAAGTTAAAATACAGAGAGGAAATTGTATTATTAATTCACTTATCCAAGAATGAGCAAGACCACAGTTTTCTTGAGGTATATTTGTGTGATTCTAGGGGCAGAAGAGTCCACTCCTTATATAAATGAGACCCTGAGTTACATTAGACAAAGAGTTACCAAGGGAATCTAATTGGTGGGAATTTGACTAATATTACTATTTCCATAGACCACCAAGTCTATGAAATGTTCAACCACAACTCTGTTCACTAGGGTGGGCCTTTTCAAAGTTCAGTACTGCAAAATCACTTGGGAAGTGTGCTGAAATTCCCATCTGGATGTTCTTATTGGCTTTTAAAATTAAGTGTGCTACAGTTTTCCTTTTACCCAGTTAGCTCCCAAACAATTGAGACTAGACTAATATATTTATTTATCAAGTTTCAATGGCACAAAAACTGAGCGGTATTATTCTATTTTAATCCTTTAAGATAATCTGGTTACCACCCAGGCAAAAGCTTGCATTTTCTGGCTTTCTCTGCCCCCAGTGTTTGTCTCCTGATGTCTCCCAGACTCATTCTCCTTGGTGATAATCCCCACTTTCTTTTTCTGGCTCTCCCTCTCCCAGCTAGGAGGAAGTCCAGCCCTATTCTTTCCCCTGTTCACTCATTGGCTCATCAGCTAGCTTTATTGACCAATCAGGTAATAACTGCGGAACAATGTTTGCTTTGAAACAGAGTCCAAGAATAAGAATTGCATCCAGATATGGGGGCACAAGAATAACAGCATTTGAATAACACAAGGATAACCTTTATTATGGGGCACAATATCATTATACCTACAGATGCTAGTCCTAGGAAACAAGATACTGCACACTGAATCTCTGACATGGTACTCAGCTCTCTCTAGTGTAGGCAAGAATTTCTAATGAATCAACACCACAGTGTTGCTTTGAGAAACCAACATGTGGAAAGCGTCGAGGAGAAAAAGCATAGTTTAGCAGGCAAAAACACCTGAGAACAAGAATAAGGAACTGAGTTACAGAACCCAAGTGGTGTGTGTGTGTGTGTGTGTGTGTGTGTGTGTGTGTGTGTGTGTGCGTGTGTGTAATTCAAATCAGTATTTTAACAAGAGAAGAAAACAAAGCCAAAACTTGTAAGCCTACATGCAAAGAATGAGTTGAAATACCTAGTAATATTCAAGGATTTTATGGCCTATAGAAAGTATACAGTAAGGAAACACTGTTTATACATAAAATCAATACTTCAATGTATCACATTCTTGTATCATACCTCCTTCTTTTTAAAGTATTAATTATGAACATCAAGCCTAAGGCCTTCCACACAGTATCTGTGTCACCTAATTTTTTTTTTTTTAATGTTAAGAAAAGAAATACGCTACCATTCCTAGCTCGTTTTCTGAAAACTGTTATTTCAATTTAAATCTAGATAACAAAATCTTTCCAAAAAAGTATCACCTCTCTCATGCTTCATTTTCACTTTTCTTGGAATTGCTTGTGTTGGTTTAGATAATTCCAGTGTTTCTTAAAACAAAATTGGATTTGTTCACCTGATGAAATCATGGCAAGATATATTACAAAGGAATTAAGGGACTGGAATAGCCACAGCACTGGGGAGCTGGCATTATCTGGTAGAATTGAAAGCCAATCCTTTGAGCGCTTTTCAAAAAGCCACTTCATCTTGATAATACTTCAAACTCAGTTGTTAAGAGTTAGAAAGAAACAAAGTAATGAGGACCTAGTAAGAGGAGGCAACTGACATTTCTGCACCTGTTCATTTGCTTTACAAATTCAGGAAGAAATAGGCTATTTTTTTTTTTTTTTT
>NC_034605.1:15681549-15685172 GCF_900095145.1 Mus pahari
TTGCCTTGTGCTAGGTCATATGGAGTTTGGGAGACCAAGGAGCCTCTATTCCCACTGTTGGCCGATTAGGTCATCTTCTGCTACAAATGCAGCTAGAAATAGGCTATTTTTAATTAAAGGATTACTTTGATTCTAGAATCAACACATCCTTCATTATTTCCAAAGCTGCCTCGGATACCAGGGTTTGTGTGCATGCACATACACACGACACTGTAGTTGCCTTTCTAAATGAGAACTTTAATCAATTAATTAGATTTCTGGGTTTAATTATACGTATTTATTTTTATACATTGTATATGTGGTTGTGTTTATGTTTGCGCTGGGGTGGTGCACATGTATGTGTAGAAGCAAGAAATCAACTCCAGGTCCCATTCTTCAAGTTCCTTCCATTGTTTTTTGGTTTATTTGTTTGTTTATTTTTTAAGTTATGTCTATTTGTTTGTAGGTAGGTAGGTATGCATACATGAAAACAAGTTCCCACAAGGACCAAAGGAGTCAGACAAAGTTAGAGTACCAGGAGGTAATGAACTGCTGGAAGTGAGTGCTGAGCCATCTTTCTAGCCCTTCATCCTTTGTTCTGAGATCAGCTCTCTCATTGGCCTGGGTCTCACCAATCCCCCAAAGCTGTCTGCCCAGAAAGCCCCAGAGATCCTCCTGTTTTCCCTTTTCAGCTATGGGAATACAGGACTGCTCCACCATGCTTAGCTTCATTACATGGGATTGAAATCAGGTCACATGCAGGCATGGCACATGTGTTACCTACCAAGCAATATTCCCAACCTCATTGCTCTATTGAAAATGGGTAATGCCTTTTCTCCCCAACTATTGGCTGCTGGCATTATGTTCACATCAGTCCATCTCTCTAGACCCTAAATCTTGGGCACTATCTCTGAGTCAACAGTGTCCATTCTTGTGAAAGCAGCCAGATGTACTCTGTAAAGAATCTCATTGTAAACATGTCTTTAAATTATTTTATCCTGGGGATTGAGTTTATTGTTATAAAAAAAACCAAAACTTTTTCTCCAAAAGGTATCCTGTGCTTAAATATAGCTAAAGTAAAATGATCTGGGTCAGGCTCTAGGAGTCCTAGATGAGCACTGGTTTCCCAAATTGAGTTCATCTATTCCATTCTTACATTGTCATGTTTGTTTTCCCCTGCCTGCTCTAAAGCCTTCCTCCCACTGTAGAGGAAGAGGGGTCAGGCACAAAAGGCCACTCTTGGTTACAGAGTGAGGTAAGGGTCAGCCTGTGCTACATGAAAGCCTCTCAAACAAAACCAAAAATCAGGACCCACAATAAAAAGGTGCAGAAATTCAGTGATATACTTAACAGTAGGTTGGTTTGATATCACATTTACTGAAAAAAGCGGAGGTTCAAATATTAACAGTATTTTCAATAATTAAGGGTGATTTCTTGATATCCTCAAGGAATTGATGCTAACATGAGGAAAAACTAGCTAACACCTTCAACTGGAAATTGAAAGAAAATCATTAGTGAGGACCTAGAAAGATATCTTTACCCACTCGGTGATAGTGACTTCACTATATTAAATGACACTCAGTAACTATATTAAATGCATGCTACTTTCTAATTCTTTCATAGAAACTGATTAGCCATGATGTGCAGAAATGAATGAGAGAAAGTTGGGAGTTGGAGAGCAAACTGGCTTTCAGATGCAGCCTTTGCAAACCAACACACTTCATGAAGACAAGCCCACTAGAGTATCCAGAACACACTCGAGGAAAACAGTGGGAAAAGAGAGTGCATTAAATGACTCAAAACTCAAACTGTTTTCTTGAGGTGGCCTTGATTGTACAGAATGTCCCTCAGAAGCCTGAAGCATTGACATTTAGGTGTGTGCAGGAATCCTAATTAGAGTTAATGAGGCTCCATTCTCTTCACAGACCCATTCTCTAGAGCACAATCTTTGAATTTTCTATTTCTGTAAGATTTACAGTACCCTCCCCCTGTGGGTTTTGTTTTTATTGGTGTGCGAGTATTGTCTTTAACTCCCACAAGTCTGTCTGCGCCATAATTTTTCTTCCTAATTAATGTATTATTTTAATTGATGTAGAGATGCCATGTATTCTTATATCCAAATTAATAATTGTTGCTATTAATTTCATGAAACATACAAAAATGAATTTCGCCAAACTTTCTGTTTCAAGATAAACTTGGGAAGATGAGAAAAACTATAGAAAAATAATCAGTAATGGATCCAGTGTCTTTAACACCTGAACTGTGGGTTGGCATTCTAACCTAGGTGTTGCCTGTCACTCACTTTTCAAATGCAAATCCAGTCATCCTAGTATTTTAGTATTGTTTAGTGTTAGATTCGTCTAGGAAAGAGAGAATTTTTTAAGAAAAAAAAAATTAATGCTGATAAAAATGTAGTTATAACGCTAAAAAGGTCTTAAGTGGTTATTCCTGAAACTCATTGTCCTCTGAATGGCTGCAGCACCTCAACGGAGGTCTTACCTCAGTGATTTAACAAGGGCTTATCAAGCTACAATTAAATTATTGTGGTTAATTACCATGAAAGGGAAAAAAGCAAAAGTACACAATGCTGTTAAGAAAGCATTAAAGTAATTATGAACTATAGGAGTTTATAAGTGCTAGAGAAATAGTGACATGGCTAAGAACACTTGCTGCCCTTCCAAGAATCCAACTGTGATTCTCAGTACTCACACTGGGCAGCTCACAGCTGGACTTGATGCCTTCTTCTGCCCTCCATTGGCACCCATGTACATGCTAAATACATGGAGATTCATGCACAGACTCACTCTCATACACAAAAATAAAAATAAAATCATATATATGTTTGTAGTATGAGTATAAGGGTTATTTGTCTATTACATAAGAGACAGCAAGTGCTAAAATTTCAGTATGGGAAGCCATTTCTTCTAGATGGTATAATGTGGGAAGATATCATATGACAAGTGTCCTTGGACAACACAATAGTGAAGAGCATGCTGTCAAAACAGATCAGGTTTCTACTTATAGAAAGCCTTCACTCATTGCAACCAAAACCAATAAGAAGTTACAGAGCAAGCCCCAGACACTGCACAGCACTGTAAAGCTACTGAAAGTTGAAAGGGTGCAAAGAAACCGGCAGGGGCTACATTCCAGAAAGATGATCTTCTCCAAGTGAGCCTGTGTCCCTTTGCTCTGTACTACCTGCTGAAGCTGGAGAAGGGTCTGCTAAGACAGGAAGGGTGGTCACAGCCATTGCTCTGAAAGTGCAAAACACATCATGCTTGAAATCTTTGTGGGCCAGTGCACCAAACGCAAATCCGTATCCCTCTCAAGACTAAATATGAATGTATTGACTGCAGCTAGATGAAGAAAGAAAACAAAAGAAAATCTCCAGGTATCTGGACAGAAGAAAAACAAAACTACAAGATCAAAAAAAAAAAAAGTTTGCCAAGCAAAACATAATTAAGGGGGATTATAACCACAGATGATCAAATCAGTAATGATTAAAAATTTGAAGCTTCCATAACAAGAAGTTAGAAAAGATTGTCACATCCAAGTGACTACAGACAAGGGATGGTACTATAGAAGAAAACAGCAGCAGCAGCAGCAGCCGCAGCAGGAGGAGGAGGAGGAGGAGGAGGAGGAGG
>NC_034605.1:15685215-15691858 GCF_900095145.1 Mus pahari
AGGAGGAGGAGGAGGAGGAGGAGGGGGAGGAGGAGGAGACCTGTGTAGTAGCCTCTGCCATTGTATCACCTGCTTAGGTTAATGTGACCACTCCTGCAGCCCAGATCATGCGGAGCTTCAACAATGTAATACCATATGCTTCATCTTTTGTAAGTTCATCTTTGCTCTCAGTCTTTGATCTAATATATGGCAACCTGTAGTCTTTCAGTTCATAAATTCTTAAAATTGCTACACTAAGACTTAATTTACAATGATTGGCATATATATATATATATATATATATATATATATATATATATATATATATATATTCCAATAGAGGACTAGTGAAATGGCACTCGTGGCCAAGTTTTAGGATCTGAGTTTAATCTCCAGGACCTCACGTTTTAGAAGAAGAGAACTGACCCTGAAGGTATTTTCTGACCTTCATACATGTGCCATGGCATTGCACATGTAGGCATGACTGGATACACATACATACATACACATGAACACACACACACACACACACACACACAAAACCATTGTAGTTAAGACAGTCTAATAGATACATAAAAGTACAGCAAATTCAATATTGGGTTCAAGATTTAGAAGTGAAAAAAACACTTTGAGCAAAGTTTTGGTAGATGAAAATTTTTGTAACCTGGAAGCAAGTTCATTCAGAATATATCTACAGGAGACACATTTAACAGGAAAGAGCTAGATGCCTTCCCATTAATATTAGAGAAGGCAAAAGTACCCTCTTTGCAGCTCATTTCACTGTTTCAATATAGTTCAGTCAGAGTGGAAAACAAACATAAAGTAATAAAATATGTGAGAATTGGAAAGAAAGGACAGACACTAGTGCTGGAAACAGGATGGGCATGGAGAACAACTCAGCCTGGATTTTAATATCACAAGAACTTACCATTAACAAAACAATTATAAAAAAATTACACTTTGCACGTTGAAGAACAAATCATAAATGACCTGGGAATAAACTCATCAGAATGTGTGCAAGAGTTTATTCAGGGAACGGGGGAAGAAAAGAAAAGAAAAAAAAACAGTTAACTTTAGAAAATATATCAGGAGTGCTATCTAGATGAAAATCCTTATCAAAGCCTATCAATGAATGCAACCTATTAAAATAAAGCCTATGTTTTGTGGCATAACAGGAACAGCTCCATTTAAAACAAGTATGGAAATGAAGGAGGTCTACAGAAAGCTTAACAGAGGTTAGAATATTAAACAAAACAGAACGGGGTTTATCAGAGCCCATGGTTTCTTCTCTTAAGAAATTTAAAGGCACCTGACAGTGAAAGGCATATAGGAGACAAACTGAAAATGTCAGAGCTGTCACACTCTCCTGTACATGTCACTCACCAGGCAGGTCTCATGCTTGTCAATCAATAAACCATTTACAATGGGAAAGGAAGCTCATAGGAGCTGCACCATCATCAGCAAAATACAAGTCAATTTCCATTGGATTAAAGAAGTAGGCAGAGTAGTATCATAAAACCTTATAGCAGCACATAAAGTATTCTTTTTCTTTTGAGCTGAGGATCCAATTTAGACCGTGCTAGACAGGTCCTCTGCTATCAAGCTACATTCTGTGTCAAAATTAATGCCGACTGACTTCTTTGTAATATCCCTGCGACCTCCCCCCCAAACTCACTTTTATGGATGCACGCACAAGGTTAACGTTTGGACCTGTGTCTTCTTTCCATTTTGTCTCTTTGGTCGTTTTCATCTGTTGCCAATGACTTCCAGTAACATTTCTATAATGACAACTCTCACTTACACATGAACAGCCCCCAACTTTCCCCTGGACTGCAGATGCTCAGGAATACCTTCCTTCCTTCATGGGGGAAGGGCGTGCCAAGGTGTCCCTGGTGGTTTCAATGGGCTCATATATTTGAATGCTTAGACCTCAGGGAGTGGCACTAAGAGTTATAGCCCTGTCTAAGTAATGTGGCATTGTTGGAGAAATTGTGTCACTGGGGGGTGAGCTTTGTTCAAAAGCCCAAGCCAGACCCCATTTTCTCACTCTGTCTCTCTATTTCTGTCTCTGTGTCTCTGTGTCTGTCTCTGTGTCTCTGTGTCTGTCTCTGTTTCTCTTGGTGTCTCTCTCTCTCTCTCTCTCTCTCTGTCCCTCTCCCTCCTCCTCCCTCTCCTTCCCCCATCTTCCTTTCCCTCTCCACCCATTTCTCTCTCTCCCTGCTATCTGCAGATCAGGACATACTGTCAGCTACTCCTCTAGTAACTTGTCTGCCAGTGTGTCACCATGTCCCTCCTCCCTCCATGATGATAATCAACTCAACATCTGAAACTGTAAGCACATTCCCAACTAAATGCTTTTCACAGAGTCACTTCACAGTAGTAGACTAGTAACTAAGATAGTGACCACAAAAAGTCATGATCTGTGGTCCATTTTCAACAGTCACACTCACTCACAAGTCACTAGTCACTTGATCCTTTCCACATCCCAGGCCAGAACTCTATACATCTCTTGGCTCCTCTCATTCACACACTGAATATAATTTTATGTGCTGGGCCACCACCATTTCATATGTTTGAGTCCACTGGACAAAACATTTGTGCTCAGTGTCACGGAACAGATGGACCTCCAAGGCTGAGGCGATGGCTCGGGGAATAGGAGAATTTGCCATGCATATATGAAGTCCAGCACCTACACAAAAATCTGAATATGACTGCATGTGCATATATATTCCAAACACAATATAAGGGAGTCTGAGGCAGGGGATCACAGGGGCTTGTTGTCTACCATCTTTGCTCACTTGTTCATTGAGAAATCCTATATAAATAAAGGAAATAAAGGACTGATTGACCAGGATCCCTAATGTCCTCTTCTGCATTTTGGAAGCATACATGTCTATACACCACACACATATCTCATTTCATCTGTGGAAGTACCCAGCTGGATAAGGTTATATTCTTCCAGGTATGCAATGGTGCCTGGATAGCCCAAGGGCAGAAGCAGACCAAAGCAGCAGAAACTAATTTCTAAAATGAACAACCAGAACAGAACTAGCTAATTCATATACTCTGAGCTTTTGACATTAAAACACTGCAAAGGTGGACTCAAGAGTGGAGGCATCTCTCTTTGACAGTTATGAAGTGTCACTGTGTGTCCCTGGATGAGATTCATGCAAAAACAGTTTATTATTTCTTTAAAAAGTCATGCTTTTTCCTTTTACTTCAGCGTATGCTCCTTCCAAATTTCTCTTGTATTTATGCTCCAGTGACAGTTATTTTCATGGTTCATATTAAGCAAGCAGGATTAAACTGGCTGGCATAATTAGCCAAGCAGAGCTGAGGAGGAATCCTCCAGGCCAGGTGGGTGCTGCACTGTTAGGATTCCTCATTTACTCTCCAAACAAGCTACTTCCTGAATTGCCTACTGCCTTATTGCCACCTTTACTAGCCCACAGGCATCTGTAGCTCTGACCTCCCTCCCCCCTCCTCTCCCCCTCCTTCCCTCCTCCCCTTCTCCTCTTCTCCTTCTCGTTCCCTCCTTCTCCCTTCCTCTTTCCCTCATCTTTCTTTCTCATCTTCCCTTTCTGCTTCCTGCTCCTTTTCTCTTCCAACCCCATCAATTAGCAACTGCTTAAACTGTATGTTCTTGCTATATGACTTGATGCTTATTCATGCCGTTTAAAACAAATACCACAAACTGGAAAATACTCCAAGATTCCTTAAAATGACATCTCTTTAAAAAGAGAAATGGACACTAGAATTAAAAGTCATTGCTGGAGATTTATCATTTAGTTTTCTGTTGAATTTTTACAAAAAAAGATACACATACACACACACACACACACACACACACACACATGTGTATGTTCACGTGCGCAAGGAACAATCCTGTCTTCATAAACAGGATCTTCGATTTCAGCCTCAGTCCTGCCTCTCAGAGAAACATCTAGTAGGACTAAGAGCCGACACAGGATCAAAGTCTTCATTTGTCTCTTCTGCTCTTTCTTGGGGTTCTTGGTTCACTTCGTAGATCCTGCAAGTTCACTCCCAGTGAAGTCTTAGTGGGTACATATTAAAATCCTACTTGAATTAAACTACACCCTGTGCATGAGGACGGGCAGCCAAGAAAACTGAAAGCAGCACCATTTCTTCTTGCTTTCCCTAGAAACAACAATGGGCAAACCAAGAATAGAGTATAAGTGTGTGTGTGTGTGTGTGTGTGTGTGTGTGTGTGTGTGTGTGTGTTTGTCTGTCTGCTTGTGTATGTTTGCATGTGTGCTCACATTCACACCTTACTAAAAAGCTACTAAACAATAATAAGGCTGAGCATTGTGGTGTACAACTACAATCCTTGTACTTGAAGGTGGATGGAAGAAAAGTTCAAGGCTACTTTTTGTCATATAACAAACAAAAACAAAAATAAAAACAAAACACTAAGACTAGGCTATTGAGTGAGCTGTCAGTCATCCATAATCCTGGGGAAAACTCTTTGGTGTGGCATATGCAGTTTGTCACATGCACAAGGCACAAGGCACAAGGCCAACACTGTTCCTTCCTTCTGGTCATTATTAAAAATACAAGGGCAGTCCCAGTGTCAGTGTGCAGCCGCCCTTGTTGTTACTTTGCATGGCTGAGGGGATTCTTTTGTTTTATGTAGATAAACTATTGTAAGCTTGCTGGTTTTCAACTGATGTGCATGCCCAAGTCAGACACCAGCAACGACATATGTAAAAGGTGTGTTGGTATGGTTTTTTTTTTGGCAACTTGACACAATCTAGAACCATCTGCAAAAAGGTAAGCTCACTGAGAAAATGTCTCCATCAAATTTTTCTGTAGGTAAACCTGTAGTGCATTTCTTGATTGTCAATTGATGTCCAAGAGCATAGCCTAGGGTATTCATCGTCACCCCTGGCTTCTGCTTCATTTGTTGTCTCCAGGTGCTTGCGTCAACTTCCCTAAATGATGGACTACAACAATAATCTGTAGTCCTAAAATTCCTTCAAGTCATGGTGTTTTCTAACAGCAATATAAATCAAACTTGGACATAAGCTCTGCAACATGTCTAACATATAACATGTAACATAGGCAAGAGCCCTGCCAAACTCATGACCCGGAGCCTCTGAGCTCTAATATGATGCAAGCAATGAAGGGGCAGGGAGGGAAAGCTTTCTGACATGAGCATCCAGTGTTCAGGAAGGGCCTGCATGACCCAGCAGCCAGGACTCCCTCGATGGACTACTATACTTCAAAACTCTCAAGCTGAGTTCTTGCCTCCCAGCCTGGAGTATGACAGGTGTTGCACTTTCTGTCGAAAATTATTTTTATTTTTGCATCCATCTTCTCCCAAATAATAATGATTATTTATTATACACAGTTATTGCATAGTCACGGGCTTCATAAATATATTTTCATCCATATACATTCTAAAGACTCCACCAGAAATGTCTTAGAACTAATACATACTTTCAACAAAATAGCAGGGCATTGAATTAACATACAAAATCCAGTAGCTCTCTATATATCAGAAATGAACATACAGAGAAAACCAATCAGAAAACCAGCCTATTCACAGCGGCTTCAAGCATTATTCAGAATAAACCCAAATGGAGATGAATGACATCTACAGTGGAAACTTTTAAAACACCCAAAAAAGATAGGCAGAGAAATAACTGTATTACATGATTCAGCTGTAGATTCAGTGAGATGGCAACTAAATTCCAATGATACACTTCGCTAAAATAGAAAAGAGAATGCAAAAATTCACACGGAAGCAGAAAAGAACCCAGAACCGAAATTTTATCAACAACAAATAGTGTTGGGGAAATTCCGGTAGCCCATAACCAATGATATTAATAATATAATCAATTATATTTCATAGCAATAGTGAAAAAATTAGCATGGTATTGGTATAAAAACCAGACCCATGGACTCCTGAGATAGAATCAAAGACACAGAAATAGACTAATAAACTCAGCCACGTGTCATTGTCAAATGCGTAGATTGAGTATGAAACTAGAGTTCACTTTATACCAAACCCTAGATGTCCAGTATACCCACAAACAGACACACAAACACTGGCACACCCTTGCATCCACACTCACATGCACTTTCATGACCACTGTTGAGAGAGAACATCTCTGGGCAAACAGAATGAAGAACTTGCCCAGCAATTCTTTCGCTGTCTGTAACAGTGTATTACCTCCAGTGATTCTCTTGTGAAGCTGCCCTCTCTATGCCATAGCTAAATCAACACAAGAGCATATCCTCAGCCATTCATATCTATTCAGAGGCCTGAGAAGTAACACTTATGATGAGATTACATTCCAGAAATTTTAAAGATAATCTGTCTTTTAGTACATTGCCAGGAAATCTATGGTACGGTACGGTCCCATGGTCATCTAAAGAATTGATGTTGATGTTTGGTTTCAGACCTGGGACAAGGGACTGAGGTGCATATTTTACGTACCAAGGCAGATCTGGCTTCAAGGCTCTCCCAGCATCCCTCAGCCTTACCTGGCATACCCTGCCCCCAAGCAAGAAGTTTCCAGCCCAGGGTCTGGGCTGTCCTTCCCTGAGAGGTGGCTCCTTCCTATATAATCCAGACATTTTTTGTCTCTTCTCTTCTCTCCTCTCCTCTCCTCTCCTCTCCTCTCCTCTCCTCTCCTCT
>NC_034605.1:15692453-15693454 GCF_900095145.1 Mus pahari
CCCCTTTCTCTCTTTCTCTGTCTGTACCCTATCCACCCCCTTTTCCCATGATGGCTTCCCTGGCTTTGGTCCTTGGGACCAGTGAACTCACTGGAGTGCAGCCTCTGGAGGAAGGGCAGCCCAGCTCCCGGATGGAAAGTTCAGGGTAGGAGGCAGGGTGTGCCTGGTAGGGACAGAGGGATGCTGGGAGAACCTGGAGGCCTGGTAGGGAACAGAGGAATGCTGGGAGAGCCTGGAGACCAGGTCTGCCTTGGTATGTAAAATATGCCAGTCAGTCCCTAGTCCCAGGTCCAGAAACCAAACAGTTGAAAGTGTTGTGATCTCCAGAACAGCACCACTGAGAAGTGATAAAAACACAGTGGGGAGTCTACAAGTTATCAGCAAGGGTGGGCCCTTGAAGGGGACAAAGGGACCTTTCTGCAGCTCTTTCTCCTTTTTCTCTTTCATCTCTTAGCTGAGTGACTTGGTCAACCAACACATGCTTCTGCCATGTTAAACACTGCTTTTCCAAATCCAAAGAGCTAGACTTTCCAAAACCTGGAGTCACAATAAACCTGCCTTCTTTATACATGGACTGGCTCCCTTAAATCACAGTAGCACAAAATAGTAATCCTTAATCTCATGCCTATAGGTCTATGGGTGTGCTAGCACGACCTGCCTACTGCACGCTGTTGACTGAGAATGGGAGAAGATCACCAGGGTAGACAACTTACTGTAAGAATAGGTTTTTCTGGGTCTTAAAGATCATGGCCACACACAAAATACATTTTATGCCAAGTGCTTGCTCACATGCCTTCGATTAAAACAAGGCAAAAGACTGAGTCCAAAATGAGTGAGGGGGACTTTAGTCAGCATTTGTCAGAGACAAGGCTGAGAAAGCCCAGGCATCTTACACCCAGGGCATCCCGCAGCCCAGGTGTTTTACACCCAGGGCATCCCGAAGCCCAGGCATCTTATACCCAGGGCATCCCATCCCGCAGCCCAGGTGTTTTCACAGTATG
>NC_034605.1:15694084-15703528 GCF_900095145.1 Mus pahari
AGCCCTGGCTGTCCTGGAACTCAATTTGTAGACCAGGCTGGCCTCGAACTCAGAAATCCGCCTGCCTCTGCCTCCCGAGTGCTGGGATTAAAGGCGTGCACCACCACGCCTGGCTCGTTTCTTTCTTTATTCCCATTTCTCTCTAGGTTTGTGATCCCCCTCAAGGACCATGGAATAAAGTGTCCTGCGGGCCGGGCCAAGCATTGATGTGCAAGGCATGGATGTGACATCTTTGAAACAATAGACCATCTTCCCACTGTGTGTGGGAGGATGATGAGGGATGAGGAGGATTAGAAACTATAACTGACACACTTGTTTTCCAAAATAAGGATTAAAGTCAGATGTCTTTGAATCTCTCTGCTGACACTAATCAAAATGGTTGATTATTCCTGATTGATCATTAGCACATAGATGGGTCTTAAAGCCAGAAGGGCTGATGAGGCTATCCACGTGCATCCAACAAGAATAATAATAAAGGAGCAGAGGAGAATGACAATTTGTAAAGCCTGAGCCATGTTTGAAGCCATCAAGGTGATGTGGATGGATTGTGTCCACTGCTTGATTAAACAGAGGACCGGAGGCTCAGCTGATACATTTGTCAGGGAGCTTTCCTATGTAACAATAAAAAAAAAAAATTTTTCCTAGCCATGGTGGCTCATGCTTCTGATTCCTATACCCAGGAGGCTGAGGCAGGGGAATTGCTGTGAGTTTGATGCTGCTCTGACCTATATAGTAAGTTCTAGGTCAGAAAGCTACATTGTCAAAATCAAAGTCCAATCTTAGGATAATAAAATAAATAATCTATTTCTGATTGCTTTAATCTCTAATTGATAATGCTCCAGGTCTATAGAATACCAAGGGTGATGTGTGCCATTATAAACCTATTTTGAATTAAGAAATGCATGCCCTCCCTCCACATGACCTCCTGTTACCAGCTGCTTGTTTATTAACCTCTGGTGAAGACAGTTTCTCCACTATTTCTACCAGTCTGTGCTTTTTTTCCCAATTAAACAAAATCCAAACTTCAGGAAAATTCAGCTTCTTAACAGAAAGCCCCCCTTTATGATGGTTCAATGAAGATAAAAATGTTAATTATTAAAAATTAATTCAGGCATAATTGCTCACTTCTGAACCACTTAGCCATCTGGATGTTGAGAAACGAAGTCCAAGCTTTATAGAGAATTCTGGGCCAGCCTGGGCTACAGAGACTAATTAAGACCTTATTTCAATCAGTCAGTCAATCATGAAAATAAATAATCAATATTTCTTCATGTTAAATTGAGTAATCAGGCTCACTCAATTTTTTTTTCAGATACACCAAGGAGAGACACTTATGAAACGTATCCATTTAAGTAGATCAAAGAATGATACAGAAGAACTGTTAAACTTCAGAAAGAAAGAAAAATCATTGTAAATTATAGGGTTTTCACACACACACACACACACACACACACACACACATATATATATATATATATATATATATATATATATATATATATGTTCTCCACCTTTAGATTAACCTAAAAATAAAAAAAAAAACCACACATTATAGTGAATCAATAATCCTCATTTTCGTCTAGAGTTTTTGTTTCGTTTCATTTTGTTTTGCTGTTTGCTTGCTTTTGGAGGCTTTATTTACACAAAGGCTTATGTAGCACAGGTTAGCCTCAAGCTCATATATAGACAAGTATGGCCTTGAATCTCTCTTCTCCAGACTCCAGCTGTCCATACTGAGATTACAGGTGTGCACCACCCCAGCAGGTTTATCAAATATGGAAGATTCAAACCAGAGTTTCTTGCATGCTAGTCCAGCACTCCAAAAATGGAACAACATTGCCAGCAGCCCACATTATTTTTAAAAATAAAAATAACTCAGTAAGTACCCTCACATACACATAATTGATACTACTTTTAAATGATGTTTCCCTCATTAAGACAATAGACTGTGAAGGATGTAGTTCATTTTAAGCAAGCCTCCTCTCTGTGCCATGAGGAATTCTAACATGTATAACTGTATAATGTCATCTCGGTGCTTATAATTATTGGAAGTGAGCCTGAGAGCTGTCTGTGCAGCAATTTTACATTTAATTAAGCGGCGCGAATTGTTCTCAGCATTGTCATCTAATTATGCCTATGAAAAGCAAGTCGCACCACATGGATTCTTCCTTCATGGCTGAACAGTGTGTTTCTTCCTGGTGGAGACAGACATTATTAAAACACCTGACCCTTAGTCATGGGTTCTGCTCTCTGCTTTGAGGGTTATACTTGGACGATGCAAAGAATGGGGGCGATGAAAAGTTTCGTGTTCCAAATCTAAGAAGGTTTACACAGATGCTAACTGACTGCCTGTGAGCACATCTGGGTGTGAGCTTGAGCACGCTACCCTCAGCTACCCTCAGGGTCTCATCTCTTCTCTTTCCACGCCTGGCACTCTAGACCACAGTATGAATATGTGAAGAGAGTAAAGAAGTCTCTGAAGGCTTCATCATCACAGCCACACCTACAGTTAAGCACCGTGCATATCAGGGACAACTGAGGCGCCATATGGGCATTTTGCTGAAGCCATGAGAAGATCAATATTGGTTGTTAGCTTGATAGGATATAGAATCTTCTAGGAATCTCTGGGTAAATCTGTGAGGGAGTTTCTATACTTTGTAAGTAAAGCTGGGAAGATCTCCCTAAATATGGAAAGCACCGCTCCATGAACTAGGTTCCTGGATTAAATAAAAAGGACCAGCATCCATCACTCTCTGCTTCCACACCACAGATATGTGACCAGCTGCCCAGTGTTCCTGCTGCCATGCCCTTCCCACCATAATGAACTGTTTCTTCATTGATGAGCCACAGCAAAACCTCAGGTATTTTGTCACAGCAAAAAAAGCAAGTAACTAATAGAATATAGGACCAACCTTCAGTTGTTAGACTATGTCTGCTTTGTTTAAACCAAAATAAATAAATAAATAAATAAATAAATAAATAAATAAATAAATGAAACTTATTCCAGTACAATATTTCAAGAACATATTCCTTTTTCTTATTTTTAATAAAAATATTATTATTTATGTTTATGTATTTATGTATGAGGAGGTCAGAGGAGCATCAGATCTTCGGAGTAGTAGTTCCAGACAACTGGGAGCTGTGGATATGGGTGCTACAACCAAACTCAGGTTCTCCTCAAGAACAAAATGTGTTCTTAACCACTCAGCCATCTTTCCTGCCACCTCATCTCCTCCATATATTCTGCAGCAGTCACTTAGGTATCTTTTATATGATATTTGATGCAAATTATGAATATTCTCTCAATATCCTTGATTATCCATTTTAATTTTAACAAACATAAGTGACAAGAAGAGAATTTGAAATTGGATATTGGTAAATAGTGCTAAAGCATTTGTACATAGTCTTTGTGTTCACAGAACCACAAACTGGGAAATACTGGCTCCAAGTTCCTGTCTAGTAAACATCACTGACATGGTTTCATCTAACACTACTAGATGTGACTAAATACCATGCCAATGACACAAACTTGTGGGCACCTCGTCTGTGTGCATATTTTTTTTTTCTTTTAGAGGAGAATTGGCTGAAAATATTCTATTAAAGGACACAGCTGTTTTCTGTTCCAGTGCAGAATAATGTTGGCCCATCTGCCAAGGTTGGCATGGGTCCCCATATTTTTTTTAGGACAGCACAGTTTTGTGAACCTCATAAATACCCCCCCCCAGGGAAATCAGCATATACAGATAATTTCTGTTCTGAACTATGAAGACTAGGGGTGGTCCTCACTTCATCTTTTAATAGTGACTAAGGAATTATGATTTATGGTGAAAATCAGTGTGAAATCTGATAAAGATGAGAAATAAAGGAACAAAGAAATGAGTAAATAGATGGAAGGAAGGAAAGAAGGAAGGAAGGAAGGAAGGAAGGAAGGAAGGAAGGAAGGAAGGAAGGAAGGAAGGAAGGAAGAAAGGGAGGGAGGAACTGGCCAACATTTAGGCTTGGACACCATTTGTGTGTTGGTCAGAACTACTGACCCTTTGGCAATGTCATAGAATTTCAGACAGCTAGGAGCATCTAGAGATTAGTGAGTGGGAAACTGACTAGCCTCAAGTTGCTTATTTGTGGTAGAGTTGCCCTCTGCTCTTTGCTTGCTTGTTTATCTTTTGGAAACCCAACAGATCGCACGACTAATTCTCATGCTTTATCTGACTGTATCTCTGTCAGGCCACGTCTTCTTCTAAAGAATCAATGACCCCGCTGCTCAGTCATAAAGACGGGTGATGATTCTGCTTGGATTTTGACAAGGCTTATTGAAGGTTGAATTGACATGAGCTTGTTGTTTAGAGTAGAATATATTATTAATAAAACAGTACACGAGTGAGGATCAAAACAGTACCTCATAGATCTTTTCTGCTAGTTTATATGCTTTCCTGATGCTCACATTAGATAATGAATGCATTGTTTAGAGACAAGAATATCAAGATTCAAAGAGCTTTTTGTACAAGCAGAGGACCTGAGGTCAGTTACCTATATCCACATCCAGTTCCTTCTCTGTCCTATGTGAGCCAAACACACACACACACACACACACACACACACACACACACATACATAACTAAAAATAAAATGTAAAAATGAGTATATGGCATAGGGAAAGTATAGTTAAGTTATTCAGGATATCCAAGACAAGCTTATGTTACAGAAATTGAAATTTATTTCTCTTAAGCATTATTTCTAGATTGAAAACCACTGGATTTTATTCACCATCTATATTAGCTACTTTTCTTGTTGCTATGGCAAAATTCTCCGACAAAAAGAACCTGAGGAAGGGTTTGTTCAGATTTACAGCTCTGGGATCCAGTGTGTCATAGCTGGAAAGGCACAGCAACGGGAGCATGAACCAGTTGACCAGATTACATCTGCAGTCAGGAAGCAGCGGAATCAGGGATGACTCAACTTGATTCTTTCCAGAACTCTAAGATCTGGGTCTAATTATCATGTAACCTAATCTAGACTATCCCTTAGTCATCCAAAGGCTTGACTCCTATCTAGATCCTATCAAGTTGATAATCAGCATTACCCAATCACACTATCCTTGTGAACTTACTTTCTGTTAGCGTGTATATTTTCTGTATTTCTTACTGTTAGTGTGTCAGGCTACCTGACAGGAAAAAAAAAAAAAAAAAAAAGAGGACCAGTATTTCTTTAAAGGGATTCAGTTAACCATGGTGGGAAAGCATCTCAGTGGGAACAGATTGAGGCTGTGGCAGAACAAGTGATAGTGTGGGTTCTGCTGTATCTGTGATCAGGAAGTAGGAGAGACTAGGCCAAGTCTAAGAATGGCATATCATAACGGAAAGGTCTGCCTCCTGACAGGCAAAGTCCTGCAGGCAGAGCCTACCTCCTCAGGGCTCCACAAAATAGTCTCGCACTCTGGAGACCAAATGTTAAAGGGCAAGATCCTGTAGCTGACTTTTCACTTCCAAAGCCTAGCAGTCAGAAGGTGACAGTCAGAAGGTGACTTTATCTGTCTTGTGTATTCATGAAATCAGGTGCTTTGGCTTCTCAAGTGTTGTTCATTATTGTGGAAACAACATAAAATCAATTATGCAAAAATCACTCGCTAATTCAATTGTTTCATTACTAAATCAGGCTGACTTAATTTTCCTCTTCTCAAAATAGCCGCATAAATTAGTATAGCCTTATTATAATTACACATTTGCCTCATAATGAAAGCAGAAGTTGTAAAAGAGAAAAAACATTAAATATCACATCACTTAGTTATTTTGAATGGGAAATGAGTTAGTTTACTGAGGCACTAACATGCAAAACTGGGAATATTTCCCCCTGTAAACTGTTCTCATTGTAGCATTGGGTTTTAATTTGAATTTAGAATAGGCTTGTTTAGATGATATAATTACTATTAATCTCACAAAAATTGCCATTTTTAGCTAGTTGAAAATTAAAATAAATTAGTTCAGTCTTCAAGAGGTTTTGCTACAAAAAATTAGACTTATCCAGGCAAAGGTTAATATTCCATTTGCACAAAATACATAATTATCAGAAGAGAGTAAGTCAGTACAACATACACAACTAAGTTACTATTGTTACAGTAATATTCAAAATCAGTAATATTCAAAAACAGAAAGATGGATTATTTTTCAATAGTGAATGCATTTTAAAACTCACATATGAGAGTGTGTGTGGAAGCATGAAGCACTATGTCATTTTGTGCTGATATTAAAGGACTCATTTTTCTAGACGACAAAGAGGAAGAATTGAATGTCCCTTTGGAGTTTTCAGTGCTTCTGAAATTAGCCCAGACATTGTATCCATGTAACATTTATACAGATATATGTAAATATATTTAAATGTTAGGAGTTGGTTTTTATATAGCTTTCTATTGTAGCCATTTTTGTTAGGGTTGAACACATTAAATTTTCTCTCCAAATAACAGGTTTTGGAAAGTTAAATTCATTGTTTGCTTGTTTGCATATGTGTATTTTAATAGTTCTTTTATATTTTCTAAGAACACCTATTGGTCATATTATGTCCCTTCCACCAACACTTCCCAACTCCACTTCTTCTCCCCTTCCCATCTAAATATGCATTTCCCCATATAAATCAGGGTCAATTTTCAAAGAGTCAATTTAACTATTCTTGGATCTTCCTTCTAGTATGAAAGTCTACCACTATGTGTTGCCTAAAGAACTCACGAAGATTGACTCCAGAAAATCAAGTAACACTATTTAAAAAAATGGGGTACAGAGCGAAACCAAGAATTCTCAACTGAGGAATACCAAATGAGAAGCACCTGAAAAAATGTTCAACATACTTAATCATCAGGGAAATGCAAACCAAAACAACCCTGAGATTCCACCTCACACCAGTCAGAATGGCTAAGATCAAAAATTCAGGTGACAGCAGACACTGGCCAAGATGTGAAGAAAGAGAAACACTTTTCCATCGTTGGTGGGATTGTAAGCTGGTACAACCACTCTGTAAATCAGTCTGGCAGTTCCTCAGAAAATTAAACATGGTACTACTGGAAGATCCAGCAATACCTCTCCTGGGCATATACCCAGAAGATGTTCCAACTGGTAATGTCCTTACACATGCTCCACTATGTTCATAGCAGCATATTATGTTATTTATAATAGCCAGAAGCTTGAAAGAACCCAGATGTCCCTCAACAGAGGAATGGATACGGAAAAACGTGGTACATTTACACAATGGAGTACTACTCAGCAATTAAAAACAATGAATTTATGAAATTTTTCGGCAAATGGATGGATCTGGAGGATATCATCCTGAGTGAGGTAACCCAATCACAAAAGAACACACATGTATGCACTCACTGATAAGTGGATATTAGCCCAGAAACTTAGAATACCCAAGATACAATTTTCAAAACTCATGAAACTCGAGAAGAAGGAAGACCAAAGTGTAGATACTTTTTTCCTTCTTAGAATGGGGAACAAAATACCCATGGAAGGAGATACAGAGACAAAGTTCAGTTCGGAGCTGAGATAGAAGGAAGGACCATCCAGAGACTGCCCCACCCAGGGATACATCCCATATACAACCACCAAACCCAGACACTATTGCATATGCCAGCAAGATTTTGCTGACAGTACCTTGATATAGCTGTCTCTTGTGGGCTATATCAGTGCCTGGCAAATACAGAAGTGGATTCTCACAGTCAGCTATTGGATGGAACACAGGGCCCCTATTGAAGGAGCTAGAGAAAGTACCCAAGGAGCTAAAGGGGTCTGCAACCCTACAGGAAGAATAACAATATGAACTAACCAGTACCCCCCAGAGCTATGTCTCTAGTTGCATATGTAGCAGAGGATGGCCTAGTCAGCCATCAGTGGGAAGAGAGGCCCTTGGTCTTGTGAAGATCATTTGCCCCAGCACAGGGGAATGTCAGGGCCAGGAAGTGGGAGAGGGTGGGTTGGGGAGTAGGGTGGTGGGGGAGGGTATAGGGAACTTTGGGGATAGCATTTGAAATGTGAATGAAGAAAATATCTAATTAAAAAAAATAAAGAAAGAAAAAAGAAAAGAAAAGAAGATCACAGATGAATTCGTAAGTTAAGGTTTTCATGTGCCTCTGGCCATTCTCTCAAAAGTGATCTGATGAGCCACAGGGTACATGCTACGTGTGTGTGTGTGTGTGTGTGTGTGTGTGTGTGTGTGTGTGTGTACAATGATTACAGTCTTTACAGACTGTTCCCTGGGACTGGAAAGAGGGCTCTAGTAGAAATTGCTAGACTCTCTTCAGAACACCTTCCCCAGCTCCTGATCAGACTTGAGAGTGAGTATTTTCAGTTGCTATTCATCAGAAATACAAACCACTACAATTATTTTCTGCTGAGAGAATGTGGGAAGGCAGAGGAATTGTCTTGCAGAAAATACAGTATCTAAGTAAAAGCAGTAAACATAGGCAATCCAGCCTGGTGATGCAGTGTCAGGATGGAAAGGCCAGCCCAGATCACACAGGCTCATGAGGCTCAAATTCACCTTGGATCCCTCTTTGTATTTATGTACGGTAAGATTATTCCAGAACATTATTCATGTGTTTACAGCAAACTGAGAGTGCTTTGTTTTTTGTTACTGTGGACTTAGGGACCCTCAGTGAGGGCAATGGGCAAGTTAGAGAAGATACAAATAAGGTTGAAGATGAACAAATATCTGTACTAGTAAGTCCCAATTGATAGCATTTAACATGGAAGAAAGTAAGAGATTGTTTCACCCATAAAACTAAGGATATGTGAGAAACAACATTGCTTCAGTTAACAAGCAACCGTGATAAATTTAGGGGCTGTCAATAATTTTTGACTTATTTCGCAAATGCACTTTGCCTAAAACTATTTAACTCTGAGCATTTTTTTCTCCAACTTGATGAATAGGAAATACCTACAAATGTATTAGATATTAATTGAACCCAAAGCCAGAAACATTCAAGCCCTTCATAGAAAGTGTTCTCAAAAATCCCTCATGCAATGATGACCCTCAGCGATAAAATTATTTTCCTTGCTACTTCATAATTGTAATTTCGCTACTGTTAGAAAACATAATGTAAATATTTGTGTTTTCTGATGGTCTTAGGCAACCCCTTGGAAAGAATCATTTGATGCTTATAGAAGTTATGACTCACAGGTTGTGAAGGTGCCTTCATTGGCTAAAACCCTAGTCCTCAGTTCCTCGGAAGGCAGCCGCATTTGCAGAGAGGGTCTTTCTACCAGTAAAGTTGACGTAAAGTCTGCCCTTAGGACAAATCCTAGTCCATGCTGGTGTACTTATAAAAAGTAAGAAATTTGAACACTCAGAAACACCAAAGATTGACCTCTGTGTCTCTGTCTCTGTGTCTCTGTCTGTCTCTGTCTCTGTCTCTGTCTCTCTGTCTGTCTGTCTCTCTCTGTCTCTCTCTCTCTCTCTCTC
>NC_034605.1:15703568-15707747 GCF_900095145.1 Mus pahari
ACACACACACACACACACACACACACACACACACACACACACACACACACTACATGGAGCACACAAAGAAGGTGGCCAAGGGTTCATGATACTACAAGCTGCATTTCCTGTGGTCTTGAATTTCTAACCTCCAGAGAGCGAACATATTTCTATTGTATAAATCAACCTGTCCACGTACTTACTGTGGTTGTTATATAAAAGATCTTATATAGGCTTTTAAAAACTAAATTTGGTAATGTTCAAATAGATTTCACAGTTTTTCAAAAGTAAAGCAAAACACCATTAGTCATAAAACATCATTAGTCATCAAATCTAAATGAATGTATATATTATATAAATGAATATATATTTATATATGATAAATATATAAAATGGAACCGTATGTTGTTGTGGTATTCACCTGTAATCCCACCACTTTCGAGGTATAGAAAAAGATGATCAGGTCTACCTCACAGCAATTTCACGGCCAGACTGGCCTAAATAAGACATTGTTTTAAGGAAAGGACTTAGCTCAGTGGCACACCATATGCTTAGTAACTTCAAGGCCATGGGTTTACTCCTCAGGTTCAAAAATATAAAGAAAAAGAGGAGAAGGTATTAGGAACAAATCATGAATTAACTGAATTTGAAATTTGAATTTTATTCTAATTGTAACAAAATATATTAAAATTTAAATTATCAGAGAAGCTCTTAAGTTTACCCACATATCTAAAATGCTTGTAAAATTAAATATGCTACATTTATGGTGTGCTTGTTAAACAAATATTTAAACTCATAAGTAGTTTGCTTAAGTGATAAGTACACGATCTGTTAGGCCCCACGTTTTGATATGTATTGTTATAACCATATTGAAATCTTTTTAGATTTAACACTTTGTTCTGTATGGTTTTAATTAGAACATAAGCCTGTTGGATGTTAGCTTCATAAGAAAAGAGAAAACTTTAGGAAGATTAAGTGTTATCTAACCTATTTGATTCTTTTGCGAAGACTCAGATTTTCCTTCCCTGACTTCAAAATAGTTAAATATCTTACATATATTTAAATATACTATCAAATATTAAAAGTAGAATATTAGCACTTTCAGAAAAAGTTTTATAATGATAAAATTTAATGATAAAAGTTAGTAAGAAGTATTTTTACATATAAATCATCATTTCTGCACAAAATATCACCCATGTGAGTTTACTGTTCCTTTGTTTAGTTGATGCTCAATTAAACACAAACCAAAAAGAGTCACTAATTCAAATATTCCTTATAGACATATCTTATTTTTGAATCCACTCAAATCTCAGATCAGCAAAAGCAGTAGCATATGGCTTGAAAGTCCACACCCCAACCTCTTAACCACATAACAAAATAACTAACGAAAGCAGTGGTCCTAAGCGCTCAGATGAAAAGAAACATGGAAACTCAGAATGGTTCAACTATTCTTCTCCATACATTCAAGAACCCAAGACTTCTCAAGAATGGCTAACTTAGCTGGCCGATGGTTCCATGTGAGTTGCCACACTGTCCCCTTCCCCAGCCTTTAGCAGGCTGAACAGACCTTGAGTACATGACACAATGGGCTTAATGACCCAAGTGGAGTCATCTATCTGTCTTGCTGCACCTGCAACTTCCTACTTAGAAGAATAGACTGTCCACTGAGCTTGCTTTGCAACATAATCCAGCCGAAACAAAGGATGGATTTTGTGGTTTTCCCTTTATAAGCTAGTGCTGCAGAATTAAACTTTGAGCCTTGATCAGAACCTTGTCTTGGTTTCATCCTTCCAGCCCGCCCCTTCAGATAAACCCAGTTCTCTATGACCACTGGATGAATACACCACACAAGTATCCACACCTGAATTTAGATCCTCAGAAGTCATGTGCACCCAGGTGCAGAAATGTGTATCTATGATCCTAGTATTCCTATGGTGAAATGAGAGGCAGAGCCTGGAGAATTTATAGAGATTGAGGGACTGCTGGTTAGGCACACAAGTTGAATAACAAGAGGCTCTTTTACAGCAAGGGTGAGGAAAGGGCCTAAGATTGGCCTCTGATCTCTATACATGTGGTAGCATGCATTCCCCAGTATGCAAAGATACACAGGCATGTTCTTGCACACGTGCACCCCCCCACACACACACACAAAGAAAACATGGAAGAATTTACTTTTTAAATTTAGCTCAAAACAAAACCTTATTAAGCTTCTTTATTGTTCTTGCTGTTAAGATTACATTATTTTTCCATTAAGTGTTGAAATTAGGAAATATAGCACTTGGTTCACTATATTTCATAAGCAAATGATTGCTTTTATATGTTTATATACATAATTGCATATATCTACCTAAGTGCATATTTTTAATACCATTTTCTTGTCTTCTTAAGATATCATGTTATCAAGAAGCAAGACCATCAAACTTGCTGGACTTTATCATGTGAGAATTTTGGATTTATTTAGACACAAAATCAGAAAAAAATAATGGTACCTTTACTGGCCTGGTAAACAAGAAACCTCTTCTTGTAGGTTATAATTTAGTAAGTTTATCACCTTGATTTATTTTCTGTTTCATTTGTTAATAAAAACAAAAATATCCTGGTAACAGAAAGAAAATCCCTGAGCATAGCATATATAATATATATAACATTCTGATAATGTAATGAACATAAAAATTAAGGAGTCGCCAGGCATGGTGGTGCACGCCTTTAATCCCAGCACTCGGGAAGCAGAGGCAGGCGGATTTCTGAGTTCGAGGCCAGCCTGGTCTACAAAGTGAGCTCCAGGACAGCCAGGGATACCCCTGTCTCGAACCCCTTCCACTCCAAAAAAAATTTAAGGAGTCAACTGCTGCCTCCCAGCAATGGGCAAAGACACCTTGTTGGTGGTGTTGCTCCTATATAATCAGGGGCAGAGCAATTGGCAGACCTTTGTTCATCCTAGCTTGATGCCTGGCTTGGTGACTAAAGCTGTTTTATGCTTGGGACATATTAAAAGAATTAACAGTCCAGATGAACAGAAAAAAATGTGCTTTGAAATTAAAACATTTGATTATCAAAGACATTATTATTTAGAGTAGGTGAAATTTATAATCCCAGCACTTGAGAGCCAAGTGAAGAGAGAATAGGAAGTTCAAAGCCAACCTGCGCTGTGTAAGGAAGGACATAGCATCAGAAGCAAGGAAGACTGAGGCAGAAATGAAGAGGACTGAGAAGAGGAAGGGGAGGGAGAGGAAAGGTAGAAAGGTAGAGAAGTAAAGGAACTGTGTATACTCAACCCAGGGAGTGGCACTATTAGGAAGTGTGGGGGAGGTGTGGCCTTGTTGGGGGAGGTGTGACCCTGTTGGAGTGTGTGTGTGTGTGTGTGTGTGTGTGTGTGTGTGTGTGTGTGGCCTTATTGGGGGAGATGTGGCCTGGTTGGATTAGGAGTCACTGGATGTGGGCTTTTATACCTTTGTCCTAGCTGCTTGAAAGTCAGTATTCTGCTAGCAGCCTTCAGATGAAGATGTAGTACTCTCAGCTCCTCCTGCACCATGCCTGCCATTTTAAATGATAATGGACTGAACCTCTAAACCTCTAAGCCAGCCCCAATTAAATGTTGTCCTTATAAGAGTTGCCTTGGTCATGGTGTCTACTCACAGAATTAAAACCCTAACTAAGACAGAAACCAAGGTGGAAGTGGGGGGTGGGGGCAGTTATAAGGAGATCTTTGATGACCAACTGAAATGACAGGAATCTAAGCCAAAGGATGCACAAGAAAATCTGGAAGGAGTCTGGTGCCAAGTTTGGCAATTGACTAGTTACCTGTGGCATGCACAAGATCACAGGCAGAGGAGTGGGGGAAGGACAGCAAGCCCCCAGCTGCTGCTGATACACTTTATAATTGCAGGCTGTCTGTGAACTATTTTAAAAAGTTGTCTTAGATTTTGGCAGACCTCCCTACCCAGTGTAGACAGTCTTTGACACTTCTCTTCATGAAATAAAACAAAAACACATCACACAGTGGAAGCAAATCAACAGAGGAATAATAACAGGTTGAATCATCATAACTGAACATCCATAGACTTTAGAAAGATTAAAATGTTTTTCTCTCCAAAGGGTTTATGCTGTTTCAGGAAAGGTCAAATTGACTACAAGAAGATGAAAATTAGTTTTATTTAAAGTGTGCTTTCTCCCCTCATTTCTTTTTTCTTTTTTTTCTTT
>NC_034605.1:15707827-15730980 GCF_900095145.1 Mus pahari
TTTTTTTGAGACAGGGTTTCTCTGTGTAGCCCTGGCTGTCCTGGAACTCACTCTGTAGACCAGGCTGGCCTCGAACTCAGAAATCCATCTGCCTCTGACTCCCAATTGCAGGGATTAAAGGTGTGCGCCACCACACCCGGCTCTCCCCTCATTTCCTAGTATCTAACATCATTGCATTGTGAATTATTGCTTTGTGTGTACAGCTTTCAATAAGCTGTAGGAATTACACATATTTACCTGTCAAATCTCAAAGTATAGAAGGATTTCTAAAGTATAAATATCTCATATCCTCCAATATTTTAAATGCCTATTTTTTTCACAGACAGAATCCTTTCTAGTGAAAATGTAGAAGGGTAAATATGTTGATGTTTTTCCAAAAACTGATTTTAAGTTTTTTGGATAAAGAATGGTTTCTAGTTAGCATGTCAATGGCTTCAGTTGAAACAAGTGGGTTCATAGCAACTTTTGTGCTGAAAGTCTCTTGAATGCCTAACTTATATAGAGAGAGTTGAGACAGGCTCTTCGGGCTGGCCATTATAGTCTTTGTGTAATCCCTTGCGTTATAAATATTCCCTTCTCACAGTGCTGGTTACAGGAAAAAAAATTTGTCCTGTTCACCATTGATCTGTATGCCAAGAGAAGAAAAATAACCTGCTTCCGTTTCATCCCTAAATTCTCCACTTCTACTTCACTTTCATAGATCTAGAAACATAGAAGAGAGTTCCAGAAACTGTTAGGGGGGTAGGAAGTGAGAGTTGATGTACAGAGGGTGGGCCTGAAATAATTTAGTTTGAAACATGTAAAGTCTATAGTTAGAGTTGATGATGGGACCCATAGAGGCTTTGTTGCCTAGTTTCTAGATTATGATGTGATGTTCAAGGTGACACATCCCCTGGGGCCCTGTGCTTCTGGAGTGGCACTGACTTGATTTTTAATCCCTTCACCTGTGATGATCATAAGATCGTGAGCCTCATTCTTCTCACAGTAAGATACTTTTCCATCAGAGCAATGGGCTCTGCATCTGTTGCAGCTCACTGCTCTATCAATGATTCTTGCTCAATCCCTAGAAGAGGTGGGGGGCTGGGAGAAACCAGCTTCAGAATTAACCTATAATTCAATAGCTAAGGTTTCAAGATGTTTATTAAAATGAAAAGGTTGCTTCTGATTATCATTCCTGAATCCACTTAACCATTATTTGCTGAAAGTTTTTTGTTTTGTTTTTAATTTTTGGTTGTTGCTGTGTCTGTGTACACATTTGTGCAGTATGGTTAGAGACCAGAAGAGGACATCAGATGGATTCCCTGGAGTTGAAAGTACAGGCTGTAGTTAGCCAGTCTACCTGGGTACTGGGAATCAAGTTCTTTGAAGGGGCAATATTTGCTCTTAATTTTAGAGCCATCTCTCCAGCCCTTAACTTTACTTTTTTTGCCTTGTTTTTCGGCAACTATTTTTTGTTTCCAACATAAAACCCAGCAATCTATAGAAAACTATTCATCCTGACTATAATGAATATATATTGTAAAGTGAATTGGACTAGATTAGATGACAAATACGATAACTTCAAAAATAAATTTGAACTTAGGAAAATTCATGGACAGCAGCTTACTATGTGACTGGTAGTGCTGTATGTGTCCTGTCAGTGATCCTACATCAGAATGGATCTCTGCCCACACTGTGAAGCAAAGTAAAGAAAGTCTAATGGTGATGCACAGTCAAGGCAAGGACCTTTCCTCACACCATGTGTTCCCTCATCTCTCAAGGACTTCATCCATGATGAACTTCACATCACAAGTGGCAGCCAACTTGTGCATGCAGACACAGATGTACATCAACTCGTTTCTGCTAGTGTGTCCACGTTTCTTCTAACAAAGAACAAGGGTTCTTCTTCAGAAAGGCCTTATTTATTTCATTCTAGGATGGCCTTCTGAATTCTATATAAAAAAAAAAAAACACACACACACAACGAATATTCTTCAACCCAGTCATTATAATCGCCCTTTATTTCATCCAAAATGACAATTTCTAGCACACTCCAGAAGGTCAAACTTTTAAATTTCAGCACTGAACCAACAACTAGGTCATATTTCCTTCTTGCCCTCCCTGTGCGACTCCTGGAGGATGCAGAGTAGCCATTGGGGATGTCATTCTAACATCTGCACCTTTTATGTAGCTTCACATGCCTTCTGTAGGGCAGAATTTGAACACCAGCCTCATGGACTTCTGTCAGTCTTGCTTGTGTGCAAAAAATAATCTGTCTACAGGGAATCTCAGATATTCAAGTAACTTAGAAATGACACTGATTGTCCACCTCATCCCACACTCATTGTCTGACTGCCCTTTAATTGCAGGCTCTTCTCAAGTGGATTATCCTCAGGGACACCTCATGAACTACCTTCTCTTGATTCCATCTTCTGTTCCTTCATTTGTCATATATATATATATATATATATATATATATATATATATATATATATATATTATGGAATTCAAAGATAGGTAAATATATCATAAAATATTTGGTGAGTATGAATTAAGTAAAAATGACATAACCTGATGGGACAGAGGTAGGAGTTGGGATTCCTCCATGAACATGATGGTTTGAATGAAACAAGCCACTTGTAAGGGCCAGGAAACACCATTTCAAGAAGCCATGTCCCAGCCTCTGTTAATCCTTCCTATAACACTTTCAGCCAGGCAGAGAGATATGAAAAACAACTTTTCTCCTCAGTTTTGGAAACAACTATAAACATTTGTGTTTCTGTTTATGTATTATGCCATTTCTATTTGTGTGAATGAGTGATTCCACAGCCAGTTTTTGCTTGTTCATGTGCGTGTGTATATGTGTGTTACTACACAACTACATACCAATTAGAAGGACCAAATTTCCAGGGCTGAGAGTTCCCAGTGTTGTCTAAAGAATAAATTATAAATATCCCATAATAAGACCACGGGAGTGGAAAATACTACCTTCTTAGGCATTCTAGATGCTTTACCACTGAGTAGCATCTTCATTCCTGAAATGGTTTTTGTAGTCATTTGATGTTTAGCAGAGATGTGATAAATGGAAGGGCACAGAGTCTGCATTGCCTGTGTGTATGAAGAAGATCTAAACACAAGTCTTTGTGCAAATCAGAAAGTCTGTTACTGAAACATCTCCCCAACTTGAGTTCCTGTTTTGTAGGTTATATATTCATTTTATATGGTGATAGTTTTTATAAAGATATTTTCACTCAGTTTTTTAATTTGGATTGAGACAACATATAAAATCAGTATTTTCCTTTAGTTTGGAATTGAATACAACTTTTTATTATTATTATTTTATTTTATCTTGATATTATTTTATTAAGTTAAATAAGTAAAACCCTAGATACATACCAGTAAGTATTGAAAAAAAGGAATTAAACAGATACATGACCATCCTGGTTCATTAAACAGTTCTTAAAGTATCAATAGAAAAAAGTAACTCAATATCCATGAACAAATTGCACACAAAATATAGTTTTAGGTTCAAAATACCCACTAAACAGGAATGTGGGTGTGATACATGTTGAAGCAGAATGAGTCAAGGAAGTGTGCTAATTTACATAATCTTGGAGCATAAAGACAGACTTGACGGTATTGCAGTTCTGTCCACTATTTAGATCAGATAAACTCATAAAGAAAGAAAGTAGATTGGGTTTAGGAGAGGTATTGGGTATGTGAGAATGGGAAGTTATTATAAAAGTTCTCCCTGTAGTTGTGGAAATCCACGAATAGTAACAAACATATGTAGATCCAGTACTTGGAATGCAGAGATGAGGAACAAGTTCAACTTCAAGGCCAGTTTGGGCTACAGAGTGATTCCTATCTTCCATGATTTTTCTTTTTTCTTTCTTTCTTTCTTTCTTTCTTTCTTTCTTTCTTTCTTTCTTTCTTTCTTTCTTTCTTTCTTTCTTTCTTTCACTCTGCAACAGTGTAGGATTTGAAGTATTAACCAGATTTTTTTTTTTTTGTAAAGAAAAGGAGATACAACGAAGAGAATAGTTAAATTATCCTTTTTTTCCACATTTGATCTGATCCTGTACTTAAAAGCTGTTAAGGACATCACTAGAAAACAGATATGACAGAAATTTCAGCAAAGTAGGAGGAAACTAAATCAACCTAAGAATAGTACATTTTCTGCTTGTATTTCTTTGGGGGTTATGGGACTGTTTAGATGGTTTATCTGATCCTGACTTAACTTGGATATTTGGTATCTGTCTAGAAAATTGTCCATTTTATCCAGATTTTCCAGTTTTGTTCAATATAGGCTTTTGTAGTAGGATCTGATGATTTTTTTGGATTTCCTCGGTTTCTGTTGCTATAGCTCCCTTTCCATTTCTGATTTTGTTAATTTAAATACTGTCTCTGTGCCCTCTGGTTAGTCTAAATAAGGANTTATCTATCTTGTTGATTTTCTCAAAGAGCCAGCTCCTGGTATTGTTGATTCTTTGTATAGTTCTTTTTGTTTCTACTTGGTTGATTTTGATTATTTCCTGCCATCTACTCCTCTTGGGTGCATTTGATTCCTTTTGTTCTAGAGTTTTCAGGTATGCTGTTAAGCTGCTAGTGTATGCTCTTTCCAGTTTCTTTTTGGAGGTGCTCAGAGCTATGAGTTTTCCTCTTAGCACTGTTTTCATTGTGTCCCATAAGTTTAGGTGTGTTGCGTCTTCATTTTCATTAAATTCTAAAAAGTCTTTACTTTCTTTACTTCTTCCTTCACCAATTTACCATTCAGTAGGGCATTGCTCAGCTTCCATGTGTATGTGGGCTTTCTGTTGTTTTTCTTGTTATTCAAGAAAAGCCTTAGTCCGAGGTGATCTGATACGATGTATAGGATTATTTCAGTCTTCTTGTATGTGTTTAGGTCTGTTTTGTGACCTATTATATGCTCAGTTTTGGAGAAGGTACCATGAGGTGCTGAGAAGAAGGTATATTCTTTTGTTTTAGGATGAAATGTTCTATAGAAATCTGTTAAATCCATTTCATCCATAACTTCTGTTAGTTTCACTGTGTCTCTGTTTATTCTCTGTTTCCATGATCTGACCATTGATAAAAGGGGGGGTGTTGAAGTCTCCCACTATTATTGTGGGAGGTACAATGTGTGCTTTGAGCTTTAGTAAAGTTTCTTTTATGGATGTGGGTGCCCTTGCATTTGGAGCATAGATGTTCAGAATTGACAGTTCTTCNTNGTAGATTTTTCCTTTGATGAGTATGAAGTGTTCTTCCTTAACATTTTTGATAACTTTTGGAAGAAAGTCGATTTTTTTTCAATATTAGAATGGCTACACCAGCTTGTTTCTTGGGACTATGTGCTGGGAAAACTGTTTTCCAGATCTTTAGTCAGAGGTATTGTCTGTCTTTGACACAGATGCAGCAAAATGCTTGTTCCTGTTTATGTATCCAGACTGTTCATCTAGGTCTTTTTATTGGGGAATTGAGTCCACTGATGTTAAGAGATATTAAGGAAAAGTCAATGTTGCTTCCTATTTTTTTGTTGTTAGAGTGTGAATTATGTTTGTGTGGCTATCGTCTTTTGGGTTTGTTGAAAGAAGATTACTTTCTTGCTTTTTCTAGGGTGTAGCTTCCCCCCTTTTGTTGGAGTTTTGCATTCATTATCTTTTGTAGGGCTGGGTTTGTGGGAAGATATTGTATAAATTTGGTTTTGTCATGGAATATCTTGGTTTCTCCATCTATGGTAATTGAGAGTTTTGCTCAGTATAGTAGCCTGGGCTAGCATTTGTGTTCTCTTAGGACCTATATGATATCTGCCCTGGATCTTCTAGCTTTCACAGTCTGGTTAGAAGTCTGGTGTAATTCTGATAGGTCTGCCTTTATATGTTACTTGACCTTTTTATCTTAATGCTTTTAATATTCTTTCTTTGTTTTCTGCATTTGGTATTTTGATTATTATGTGAGCAGAGGAATTTCTTTTCTGGTACAATCTATTTGGAGCTTTGTAGGCTTCTTGTATGTTTATGGGCATCTCTTTCTTTAGGTTAGGGAAGTTTTCTTCTATATTTTTTGAAGATATTTACTGGCCCTTTAAGTTGGGAATCTTCACTCTCTTCTATGCCTATTATCCTTAAGTTTGGTTTTTCATCGAGTCCTGGATTTCCTAGATATTTTGGGTTAGGAGCTTTTTGCATTTTGCATTTCTTTTACTGTTGTGTCATTATTTTCTATGCTATCTTCAGCACCTGAGATTCTCTCTTCTATCTCTGTATTCTGTTGGTGATGCTTGCATCTATTATTCCTGATTTCTTTTCTAGGTTTTCTATCTCCAGGGTTGTCTACCTTTGTGATTTCTTTATTGTTTCTATTTCCATTTTTAGATTCTGGATGGTTTTGTTCAATTCCTTCACCTGTTTGGTTGTGTATTTTTCTGTAATTCTTTACAGAATTTTTGTGTTTCCTCATTAAGGGCTTCTGGCTGTTTACCTGTGTTCTCCTGTATTTCTTTAAGGGAGTTATTTAAGTCCTTTTTAAAGTCATCTATCACTGTCATGAGATGTGATTTAAAATCAGAGTCTTGCTTTTCTGGTGTGTTGGGCTATCTAGGTCTTGCTGGCGTGGGAGAACTGGTTTCTGATGATGCCAAGTAGTCTTGGTTTCTGTTGGTTGTATTCTTGCCCTTGCCTGTCTCCATCTGGTTATCTCTGATGTTAGTTGGTCTTGGTGTCTCTGGCTGCGTCTTGTCCCTCTTGCAAGCCTCTGTGTCAGTATTCCTGGGAGACCAGTTCTCTCAGGACAGAATTTGGGTATGGAGAGCTGTGGCACAAGGTCAGTTCCAGGGTGCAGACAGAAACCAGAAGGATCCTGACCCTGGCTGTTCTTTGGTTCCTGTGTCCTGTTGGCTCTGGGTGGGTCCCTCTCGGGCCAGGAATTTGAGCAGAAGTGGTGGTCTTACTTGTGCTCACGGGTGTTTTTCAGCACTCATGGGAGACCAGCTCTCTCCTGAAGGTGTTTGGGTATGGAGAGCTGTGGCACAGGGTCAGTTCCCAGGTGCAGAAGGATAGGTTGAACTTCCAAGGTTGTCATCAGCAGTGTCTCCTCAGCTGTGTTCCCACTGCCTTATGGACAGGCTATCATAAGAATCAGTCAATGTGTGGCTCATGAAATCATACACACAATATTTACTTTGTGAGTCTATACATTCAATATCTTATGTTGCTTCCATGAAGAGTTTAATTTTTTATTTTGTATTTCTTGTAACATCCTTATACTTTAACAAAGTCTTTTAACTCAGAAATTTTTCTGTCAACATAAATAACCATTGTGTTTAATACGTATGATATTCTCCCACTAGTGAATTATAAATAAGGAAAACAAAGGAATATATATATTAAAGCCATATATATATGGCTTTAATAAGACAGATTTTAGGTATCCTAGTATGGTTATCTTCCTGTATCTCTACCACATGTATATCATTCCATGGAAGCCTTACCATCTGCCTCCTTCCTCATTGGTTCTCTGGACAACCAGTTCCTTACATTTTGTATTGGTTAGTTACCGCCTTGACTTTCGTTACAGGTGTACCACATGTTCTGCACAATACATTGTTGCACCTTTTATGCTTTTCTTCGTCATCCCTGTGGAACCATCTCAACTCTTAATCAGATTAATGTTTGCTGTTCTCCTTGCCCTTTATGGCTGCTCTTTAAAAGCTAATGCCACAATCTCAGTAAGCCTTATATGTCCTACTTTGGCACATCTTTACTTCATCTATCTTTGCTATGTTTTCAGTTATAAATTATAACATAGAGAGCTAAAACATCAGGACAAGAGCCCATCAGATTCACAGAGTGAGGAGTGAAATTACTAGAACACCTCATTTGAAGATAGTGCAGAAGTCTGGCATTAGAACAACTTGTCTTCTGTGATGGGACAATTAATTCATGGGTATCGGGTAATCCTGTCACGTGATCTCCTTCATATCCTTGTTAATCCACAACTTCTTTTCTTAAAAAATAAACAGGTAAAATAGTTCCTTATTAAGGCTTTAATTCCCAATAGTCTCTTTGCCTTTTAAATACTACGGACATTTCAAAGTTTCTCTATACTAAACACAATGAGATTTTTAAATTCTATAAATATTCTAGTCAGTGTCTTGTCTTATTGTATTGTCTTTACCTACTCCCCCCTCTTGGCTTATATCACAACTTCTTTCCGGAAGTTTCACCCTCACTAGATGTTTTTCTACTTCTGCATTTTTTCCACACTGCGATGTCTCTCCTGGGGAAGACTCTAGGCTCTTTCTCCATATTCAGTCTTCAAACTATACCATTATCCACAGGCACTGTAGCACCATCAACTTGCAAGTGACACCCACACTTTTAATCTCCTTCACCTAGCTGAGCTCTAGGCTCTTAATCCAACCATATCCTCTGCATTTCCAATTGATTAGGTGACAGAAGCCACCTATCTATAATGCCCAAATAGAACGTTTTGGTTTTCACTCCTAAACATGCATCTTGGTCCCTATTATCTTTGTCTTTGGATCCACCATACCCGAGGTGTCTCCAGGCAGAGCTGGAGCAGGTGCTTTAGATTCATGTATTCTCCGACACTTGGCATCACAGTCTTTATGCAAAGCCCATCCTTTTCATCTTCTCTGGATTTCTTCAATATGCCAGTCTCATGGCTTGCTCTTTCTTACAGACTAGATTAGGATACTAATCCTTTCATGCTTGGATCAAGGCAACAGGATTCTCCTTGCTCATCTCTCAGATGTTCCTGGGATCTCATCAAGCTACTCTGGGTAACACTGTGGAGGCACCTATTCCAACTTCACAAGAGGCAATAGCTGGAGAACCTGATGTTATCAAGCTGTACTCTTAAAATTCTATATCATCCTTGTAGTTTCCTGTTAAATGAAAATGAACAAAGGGATATGAACTTTATCCTTGTTGAAACCTTCTGTCTTACCATCTATAAAGACAAATTCATTTCAGAAATATATTCACACTGATGTTCTCTTATAATTAGAATACAAGATCCAGGACTTGAAAAATAAGACAGTATTTTAGGTATCCTAGTATGGTATCTTCCTGAATCTCTACCACATGTATACCATTCCATGGAAGCCTTACCATCTGCCTCCTTCCTCATTGGTTCTCTGGGCAACCTCAGTGGGTGAAGGTACCTGCTCTTGTGACTGACAACCTGAGTTCAATCCTAGGGATCCACATGAGGGAAAAATACCTGAGTCCTGCAAATTGTTGCCTGACTTCCACAGGGGTACTATGACATGAGTCAGCCTGTCTGTCTCTGTCTGTGTCTCTCCTTTTCATTGTCTTTGTCTCTGTGTGTGTGTGTGTGTGTCTCTGTCTCTTTCTTTTTCTCTCTTTCTCTGTCTCTTCTTTGTCTCTTTTTCTGTCTCCATCTCTCTCTTCTTTCTCACATACAATAATTAAATATAATAAAAATATTAAAAATAATTAAATTAAAATATATAAAAATATAAAATCATAAAATAATGTAAAATTCTCAATTCTTTCAATACCTAAGACTCTTCATGCATAAAATAAAATAAAATAAAAGTAAAGAGGTATATGAAGGAAAGATGCTTAGTCTTGAAATAAACTAGATGCTTTTTCTTAGATTAAGTGGGATGATCATGTATAACAACCCATTGTTATAAATAGATGGCTAAGAATGAACATAAACTTACCACATTCCGTCAGCAGCTTTTGTATATTAGAAATCAAATCAACATTACAGTCATATCAATTATCAGCATAAAGCAAATTGCTAAGCGTGTATAAAATCGAGAGCAAAATAAAAATGCTTAGCTATAAGTTAACACAGTCTGATTAAGTAAAGAAAAAAGAAATGCAATGAAAGTATTAAACACATTCTCCATCATACTATACAGGCAATTTAAAATGGGGCAGAAATGTTATCGTTAAGTATTTACATATGGAAAGAGACTATAAAAGTAACAATGGAAAAGGTTTCCTTCTTGTACCTGATAAATTTTCCAAATTTTCCTAACATTTACTCTTTTGTAACTATCGTAGTAACATTCAAGGTTATAAAAACCTAAAAAGAACATTTGAAAACAAATAATGAACAATAAATAGAACTCTAGAACAAAAGCAATTTGTTTTGTATAGAGACAGCTATAAGACATTCTTGAAGGAGGGTGTGTGTATGTGTGTGTGTGTGTGTGTGTGTGCTCGCACATGCACACGCATGTGTGCTTCTATGTATGTGTGTGCTTGTGAATGTGTATGTAAGTGTATGTAAGAGAGAATGGAGGTCAGAGGTTGACCTCAGATGACTTCTTCTACAGCTCCACTTTATTTATCCAAGGAGATCATTCTCTTAAGGCCAAAACCCCAGATATGGCTAGTCTAGTTACCAAGCTTCCTACCTAGATCCCCTGTCTTTATCTTCCACAACCTGGGATTACAGATTGACCATCATGCCCTCTCAATATTTACATCAGTTCCACCAATTCAAGAACAATCAATGGTAAACTGAACAGTGGGTATGTTATCACAGGCATTTGGGTTTGTGTGTTCATTGAAGCAATATGTATCATATAATAAAATTGAAAAGCATACATGACAGAAATTAATAGATACATATAAGCACATTCATATTCTACATGGCAGAAACTAGCTGGGGAAGAACTGGCTGTGCCTGCCCTTGGTTTTGGTCACTTATATATGTCTGTGTTACTGTATATGTCTGTAAACAGAGTTTGTGTGCCGCTAGATATTGTAAGTGAAGAGACAGAGCTGCTGATTGACATCAGATTTGACTTGGAGTGTGTTCCATCTCATCTCTCCTGTGGCCCAGTCTCTTGGCTACTTGGGAAGGTCCAAAGTGTAACCCTTTGTCAGAATGGCAAAGACACAAATGGAGCATCCAGACTTCTAAATCAATTCAGGTACATGTGATTCATGGGTAACTGGATTTTCTGTGACTATAAAAAGAAAGCCTTTTGTTCTTTAAACTACAGAAATGATGATGCTATGGTGGTTTGTATTATTTCTCACAAGGAAACTTAGAAAAAAATAGCTGTCTTCTTGGTGAATAATGTAAATCTACACATACTGACATTGAAGAACACGCACAATATTCTAGTAGATGATAAAAATGCAAGGTTCAGGGCAGTGTCCTCAATTTGCTTCTGTTCAAAGATATATAAGTACATACACATATACATTAATTTCATGAATATCCACAAACAGACAGACAGATAGATAGACATAAAATTAATATATGAGAATTCAAAAGAAATTGTATAAAGTAATGATTAATTTTAACTTATATTTACCAGTGCAAAGGTATATTGTTTTTAAAGTTAAGTTATGTTTTAAATGACTTTGCTAATATTGTTTTCATGTTTACTTCATTTAATTTAGGTAATTCCCAGAATATATTGAAAGATAAAATTACAATTTAATTATATTTGAAATAATGAGTGACAGCAAAACTAGTGAGGTTATAAATGATTCATGCATATTTTGACATCATCATCAGAACCTAGTATCTAGGATTTGATAAAGGTAGGAAGCTCTCTGAGATGGCTGAACAAGGCACAAATTTAGCAGAACAGTAATAGTTTGTTTTCTTCTAGGTCACTGGCCTATCTAGTTTTAGGTTTTTAGATACTAAAGTACCATTGTGCATGAGTTGCATTTCATGGAGTGTGCCTTAAGTCAGATCAGATATTGACGGGTTATTCCCACATGATTTGCACTACTATTGCTCCAGCATTGACAGCCTCTTTATGGCAAATGACTCCATCATTTGAACAAAGCGAAAGGCTACAAAGTGAAGAAAGAGGTTTACCAACAACACATCCAATAGAGAACTAATAGCAAAAAATATATAGTGAACTCAAAAAAATGGACACCAAAATCCCCCCCCCAAAAAAAAACAATTTAGAAAATTGAGTATATATCTAAGCAGGGGATTTTCAAAATAGGAAACTCAAATGACTACCCAAAAGGACTACAGAAGCCTTTAAAGAAATGTTCAACATCTTTAGCCATCAGGGAAATGCAAATCCAAACTATTTTGAGATTTTTATCTTACACAAATGAGGATGGCCAAAATCTATAATACAAAAGACAGCTCATTCTGTAGAGGATATGAAACACTCCTCCATTGCTGGTGAGAGTACAAACTTGTACAGCCACTATGGAAATCAATGTGGTGGTTCATCAGAAATATGGGAATTGATCTATGTCAAGATCCAGCTTTAGCACTCTTGGGAATATATCCAAAAGCTGCTTTAACCTGCTGTAGCAGGTTAAATAAGGTTTTATTAACTTTACTCTCCCAGGCTCATTGCTGCTGTATTCATAATAATCAGAAATCAGCAACAACCTGGATGTTCTTCAACAGCAGATTGGAAAAAAAAACGTGGAAAAATGGAATATTACTCAGCTATTGTGTATCTTTCTTAATCTTAGGGTTTTTCATACAATTGGATCTCCTTGAAGAGAATGAAAAGACTACTTGATACCTTTTGTCTCTATTTTATGTAAAAAGTAAATAATAGCAAGTGACTTCTCTCAGCTCCAAAAATGTTCTCCAATATGGAAATAATGGAAAGCATTAGATAAATGCTCATCGGTGCTGAAGTTTCTCTGTAAAGCTGAGCTCTCTTCTCTGGTGGTAGATGACAACTTGTGAATATGCATCATGAGACAGACTCAAAGGCATCTACAAAAATCAGCACTCCTTTATATCAGAGAAAAGGGGTCTGAGTGATGTGAGTATAAGCATTTGAATATCATAAAGGCCTCAGAGGCACCAGAAACAATATTGTCTCGACTGTTTTCCATTACCCACCAAAGCAGTATGTTAAGACTCTGCTTCTCAAAGCAATGGGTTTTTAATCAGAAATAATGGGGTTTGAATTATATATCTTTAACATTTGAACTTTGGAAATTGCTGGTGTGTTGTGCAGCATACTTTTGGGATGTGGAAAGACTAGTATACTTATCCTTTGTGTGCAGGCACACAGCCACACTCACATGGACGATGCAATTTCATAATAGACACATGATCTTCAGTAGGGAGCACCATCTTCTTTTTATTAAATTATTTTATTAGATATTTTCTTCATTTACATTTCAAATGCTATGCCGAAAGTCCCTATACACCCCCACCCCTGCTCCCCTACCCACCCACTCCCACTTCTTGGCCCTGGCCTTCCCCTGTGCTGGGTCATATAAAGTTTGCAAGACCAAGGGACCTCTCTTCCCAATGATGGCTGAATACACCATCTTCTGCTACATATGCAGCTAGAGACACGAGCTCAGGGGGTACTGGTTAGTTCATATTGTTGTTCCACCTACAGGGTTGCAGCCCCCTTCAGCTCCTTGGGTACTTTCTCTAGCTCCTCCATTGGGGGCCCTGTGTTCCATCCAATAGCTGACTGTGTGCATCCACTTCTGTGTTTGTCAGGCACTGGCATAGCCTCACAAGAGGCTGCTATATCAGGGTCCCTTCAGCAGAATCTTGTTGGCATGTGCAATAGTGTCTGAGTTTGGTGGCTGATGATGGGATGGATCCCCAGGTGGGTTAGTCTCTGGATAGTCCATCCTTTCGTCTTAGCTCCAAACTTTGTCTCTGTAACTCCTTTAATGAGTATTTTGTTCCCTGTTCTAAGGAGGAATGAAGTATTCATCTGTTGGTCTTCCTTCTTTTTGGTTTTCTTGTGTTTTGCAAATTTTATCTTGGGTATTCTAAGTTTCTGGGCTAATATCCACTTATCAGTGAGTGCATATTTAGTGACTTCTTTTGTGATTGGGTTACCTCACTAAGGATGATATCCTCCAGATANATCCATTTGNCCAAGAATTTCATAAATTCATTGTTTTTAATAGCTGAGTANTACTCCATTGTGTAAATGTACCACATTTTCTGTATCCATTCCTCTATTGAGGGACATCTGTGTTCTTTCCAGCTTCTGGCTATTATAAATAAGGCTGCTATGAACATAGTGGAGCATGTGCCTTTATTACCAGTTAGAACATCTTCTGGGTATATGCCCAGAAGAGGTATTGCTGGATCTACCGGTAGTACTATGTCCAGTTTTCTGAGGAACGGCCAGACTGATTTCCAAAGTGGTTGTACCAGCTTGCAATCCCACCAGCAATGGAGGAGTGTTCCTCTTTCTCCATATCTTGGCCAGTGTCTGCTGTCACCTGAATTATTGATCTTAGCCATTCTGAGTGGTGTGAGATGGAATCTCAAGGTTGTTTTGATTTGCATTTCCCTGATGGCACCATCTTCATTTACAGTGATAACCAAGGTCATTTTTCTACCTGATCCAAATATGAAAGCACCATCCTTGCTCCCAGTTTAAAAAAAAAAGAGCAAAAACAAAAACAAACAAACAAAAAACTGCATTCACCCAAATTACTGCAAGCTCCAGTTGACATAGAACATCAGGGCCAGAGATGCCCAGCTGGACTGAGATTGGGAGATGACATTCAGATGGGGATGACATTCAAGGGCTGTCAGAGACTTGTTGAGATGGGGCACCCTGACATGACCCGGGATTTGACTACACAATGAAGAAGTCTGGGGATGTTCTTTCTGTACTGCCAGAAATAGGAGAGAGGCCACAGCAGATATGGTACCAGCCTTGAAAAGGCCAGAGGAGAGCCCTGAAAGAGAACAAGAGGATGCAGAGAGACAATGACATGTGTAAACAAGCACATCCCAGAACATCATAGACATTTATCTTTCCCAAGTGCCCAAACACATTCCTTTCATAAAGCACCAAAGAGTACTGTGATTTGTGATGAGTAGCTTTGGAGAATGAAAGGATATATTGAACTCAGATCCTAAAGACATATATTAGAACTCCAGTACTCCAGCATGCAGCTACTAAAGTGCAATGGGAACTATGTCTGTACCAGGAAGACACAGGAGAATATGGACTTATTGTGGGACATGAATGCCTGGGAGCTGGGAAGGTGTGCTAATCCTTTCTGCATAAACTCTAAGCATCAGAAGTTTAATTATGGAAATACCTTTTAAATAAAGGAAGCTTTCGTTTCCTTGTCACTTACTAAAGACCATCCCAAGGCATAATGCCATATTCTGGTGGTCCTGCTACAACAAAATACCTGAGTCTTGGTAGTATTAAAGAATAGATGTTTATGCCTCTCACAATGGAGGGTGAGAAGTCCATCATCAAGGTGCCACGTCTGGGAAGGGACAAATGCACACTAAGTCCTCCCTCTCATTTGTCTTCCTAGTGCAATCACTACATACACTCTGCTTTTGGCTGTTGTGTGCTGCAGTTTTGAAGAGGTACAGCTTCCATATAGCCTTTCACATTCACACTGACTGTGTGCTCCAAGCTGTAGCCATCTACGGAGCTGTAAGAAGGGTTTCTTCTGGCACTGTCTGGGTGTCTTCTCCTGACAGAAGGTGGAAGAGGAAAAACCCCACAGATCTGCACAGAGGCTCTCTTCTGTGAGAATGTTGGTATCACTTACAAGGCTGCAACACTCTTGACCTTGACATCCTGGAAACATGGTGCTTTTCAATACTACCTCATTAGCCTTTAAATTCAATGTCCAGAGTTCTGATGAGATACAGTCAAACCACAGCATGTATTTCCTAGAATCCCAAATGAGACTAAGTTCAGCAGCTTCGGGTACACCTGGCTTACTCAGTTTTTCATTAAGGACATTTTCTTCCTATGATCACCTTTAAGGCAAATCACTTTTTGTGGATACTGTATCCTTAAAAAATCTAGATAAAGATTTATTCATAGAAACTATATATTTTCTACAACTAAAGAGACTATGTAATCTAAATGATAGCTCTATTTCACATGTAATTTACCCATGCCAGGATTTTATCATCAGGAAACTTGCTTCCATTAACGTTTTACCCCCTTCTGTAACATCTGCATAACACAAACTAAAAATGTCAAATAGTACTGCAAGAATTACCAAGAGCAGTAGAGCATGTCAAAATTTCCACATGGAAAAAAAAATCAGATCATAGGCACTCAAGTGAGTAGTTGCTTTAAGGCATGATTTAAGGTCATAGTGTCTGCAAGTCTATTAATGCCACAGGATGCACATGCTTGTTCAATTACAAGGTAACATGATTAGATTTTATGCCCATATGTAGAAATGTACTTTTGGATGGCTGGGATTTTGTCTGAAAGCTGAAAAAAAAAGAAAGCTTAGATGATCAAATAATATGTTCAGAGAGAACTGAGTTTTTCTTATCTGGTCCTTCTAATGACATTTTTTTCAACTCTTGAAATATTTTTTGACAGAGAATTAAAGTACTTTAATGAAATTAGCCCTATGTAAATGAGCGATTTATTTTATACAGTATTCATTAAAATACTAACCATATTGGAAAAACTTGGGCTTTTTGGTGGATTTATGCAAAACTGGTATTGCAATTAGTGTTGAGACTATAAAGGCAAGCGCTCCAAAGTCTATTAAAACTCACGAAGCCATAGTCAGCTTGGCTGTAGATAAGTCACAAGAGTGAAGAGCTGAAACAGTCAGGCCATGATTCTTGAACTGTGAATTTTACACCATAATTTACTCAGCAGATGGAATTATTAATGTGATTGGTGGAAACCGTTCATCTCTTGAACAAGCATTGGGTTTAGCTAATGATATCAGACTTCTTTGAAACTGCGTTAACTTCAACATATAGGTCTACTGAGGAGTTCATGGAGTATCCAAAGTCACTGTCAGTTTCCATTAAGGATAGATTATGACTTGCCTTTCTGAAGCAAGCACCAACTCTAATGGCGGCAGACAAAATTCAATTCAGATAATTTTCTGCTTGAACTTGTGAAGTCCTTCATTTTTTTGCTATTTCCAAATGAGGATCTTCTGATCTTGGAAAATAAAGTAAGAGTTTCTTTCCTTGATATCCTATTTCACTGACATATTCTCTAAATTTTACTGGAACTTCAAAGGACATTAGCTGATTCGACTGGACAGTCAGGTTAGGTCCTCATCCACTAATAGCACATTTCTCCCTGTTGTTCTCCCCCAACTTCACTGCCTCTTTAAGAAGTGGCAGGTTTCATGATTAATAGCTTCAGCTCATCCCGAGTCACTACTGTCTAACTGCCTTATCTCATTGCCCCAGTAACATAGCATACCTGACAGACACTTGAGAAAACGAAAAAACTTTAGACTTGATTTGAGTAGAGACCAGAGTCCTTGTAGCTCCCTCTAACCATGAGGAATAGATTTCCTTCTTCATGTAAATAAAGCATTCTCAGCACTTCAGCCCCGGCCAATATGTATACTCGGCTTGAACCCCCCTACCAGCTCCCCAAGGTTTATATAGCCCTTGTTACCCCCAAATAAGGAGAGATGCCCTTTCACAGAATATCGAAGAGATGTTTTACCAACTACCCTCCAGAGGAACTGTTTCAGCCCCCCTACTCCATAAAGAAGGGCTAAAACACTGAAAACATTGGAGAAGACCTTCTCTCCACAGCACTCACAGATCCCGGGGACCCACACATTTTAGCTTTGCTTCATTCCTTTTGGCCTGGCGTGTAGCAGTACCTGGACAGCCTAGGGAAGAATCGGATCGTCGTGGAGTTTGATGTCCCACATCTGCTCTACCACAGGGCTTGAACCACTGAGTTTTGACTGTGCTTACCCAACTGTGGCACTGGGTGGGTGTCTGGCTATGGGAAGCCTGGGGACACCACTCCAGGGCTGGGAGAGTGCAATCTGAGGTCCCTGGGGACTGCCAGAACTAGCTTGGGAGTCCCTGGGCCTGTAGAGAGGCCACGGCCATCTGGTTCTCAGGGTCTTGGGCACCCAGGCACCTCCTTGCTGGGAGCCACAGAAATGGAGATCACAAGCTGGAAACCCTGGTGACCCTGAGGGATGGAAGGCATTTTTCCACGCTCCCGGATATTAGGCTCCTCCATAGATTTATGTCCATCAGTCATGTAAGGGCAATGCCCCCAAGTCCCTCCACAGGTAGAGGACATGACCTGTGGTCACATAGCCTCAAGACAGATTTCCATTTTAATGAGGTACATAAATGCCTGGAGGCTTAGCCAATAAACTCCCCTTCCCCTACACTCCTCCCGGCAAAAGGTACTTAACCTCAGGCCTGCCCTGAGAAGCAAGGTATGGTTTTATTGATCTACTTTCCACCATGACAACAAATGTCTTAAAACCATGGACTGCTTCTTTTCATGGGGATCCACAGTGGGCAGGCTTTCACCTAAAGAGCCAGCCGTCTAACCTCCCACCGAAGGCCTCTCAGCACTCCCACCCATGTCCTCCACCAAACCAATACACCGAAGGACTCCTCCCTGCTGGACCCAGCCAGAGCTCTTCCCCCTTTTTCCTTTCCTCCTCCGCTAGCTAGATCCAGCCCGTGGGCCCCGACTCCATTTTCAGCTCTTCCTTGGCTCCCAGCGGCCTAAGAACCAAATGGCCTTGGCCTCCCTGCAGGCCTGGGGACCCCCGAGCCAGCTCTAGCAGTCCTTGGGGACTTTAGACTGTGCTCCCCCACCCCTGGAGCTGGGGGTCCTGAAGCTTCTCATAGCCAGATACCCACCTGGCACTGGCGTGGGGTAAGTGCAGTCAAAACTCCCATGTAGTGCCTCCCCCAAGACATTTGAGCCCTGTGGCAGAGCGGACTTGGGACACCAAACCCTACAGAACACAGAACCACAAGTGTGTATTATGGATTGAATATAAATTATCTCCAATGGGATTTTTCCGCACTTTGTTCCCCGCGAATGGCACTGTTCTGGAAGGTTATACACCTTTAGGGGTGTGGTGTCTAGTTGGAAGACGTAAGAAAAAAAGCAGGAATTGCAGGCTTATTATCTGACTCTGCTATTCACAACCTGATTCTATCAAATGTGAGAAGTGGTATTCATAAGTGTCTGCTGCCTCAAGTCAAGTGTTTCCACCATGCCTTCCCTGCCATGATAGACTGTATCCCACGATAGACTGTAGCCCGTGACACTAAGAGCCAAATCGATCCCTCTACTGTTGGTTTGCTTCTGTGAGATAGTCAGTCATGTTGAAGAACAAAGTAATCAATACAATATGTATCTTATTTTCTCTTAAATTATGTTTTTTTTAAGAACTTATAGAGGCTGGTGATACGGCTCCGTGAGTAAGGGCAATTAATATGAAGACTGATGATATGAGTTGGACGTCTGGTACCCTGTTTAGCTAGGGTTTCATTGCTGTGAAGAGACATTATTACCAAGCCAATTTCTATAAAGGAAAACCTTTATAGCTTATATTTTCAGAGGATAGTTCCCTTACCATCATGGTGAGAAGCATGGCATCATCCAGGCAGAAGTGGTGCTGGAGAAGGAGCTGCGAGTTCTACATTTTGATCCATGGGCAGTAAGGAGCCTACCTTCTGCAAACAGCCCGGAGGAGTCTCTGATTCCACAGCAGGCAGAGCTTCGGCCTAGGAGACCTCCAAGGCTACCCTCGTAGTAATGCACTTCCCCTAAAAAGGCCATACCTATGTGAATAAGGATACACTTCTTAATAGTGTCATTTCATTTGGGTTAAGCATTTCAAAAGTATGAGTCTATGGGGTCCAAACCTATTCAAACTCCCACATACCCATGTAGTAGGTTCAGAGATTTGGTTCCCACAAGTTGTCTTCTGATCTCTACAAATGGACCAGGGCACATATGTGCACACATGCACATGGACACAGACTCATACACACACACACACACACACACACACACACACACACACACACACACACATATGCACACACACAAAAATACATAAATGCTAATAAAATCTTACTATTACTGTTTTTTATTTGTTGGTTTCATCTTAATCTTTCTGATATATATATATATATATATATATATATATATATATATATATATGTATATCTTTATAATTTCATCCTAAACTTTTCCAGCTTATTAATTCTAATGGGAGAGTAAAATTTTTAGTTCATAGTTTTTACTACCTACTCTTACTCTGATTGAAATAAAAGTTTACTTAGTGTGAAATTCCAACTGAAAGTAGATAAAGAAACACTGATTAAAATCAACAGGAGATTGAAATGACATTTATAGCTCTATAGGTAAGAGATTATAATTAATTATATCTGGCCTTTCAGATCCAATGGGAAACTGGAGCTCTTAAGATACTAATATTTTTAATTAACTTTAAACTAGAAGTGGTTATACTATTCTTTGGGGCAATAGTTGCACACAATGGCATATTAATTAAAAATAAATTACAATGAATTTCCTTTGGAAGTACAAGTGATATTAAAGTTTAATATGTTACTAGTTTCCCATAATTAAAATTATTAAGCATATCTTACCAACAACAGTATTATTTATGTATATCTGTACGTGCTTTTGCTTTGTCCCCTGGCATAACTACAGTTTAGTTTGAGAGGAGATTTTTCTATTGCTTCTCTCATGTGGTAGGGCAGAAAATATCTCAAAAGATGTGAGATATTTCTGGTGTGCTAATCCTATCGAGTTACAGGGGCTTAAGGCTCAGCATGCTAAAAGGGCTCTTCTCATACACCTCTTTGGTTGCTCAAGTTTGGGACACACCAAGAATGATAACTATTACTTCTTGTTTAGTTGTGGTCCAGATATAAAATATCCTCAGTATCTCTGTGTTGCCAACTTGGCCCCCAGTGCAGTAAATGTTCAGAGGTGAGTCGCTGGGGAAGTAAATGGATCATGAGGGCTCTGAGCCCAATGCACCATTTCTTTTCAATAGTGTAGCCTCTAATAGTTGTCCTTGCTGACTGCCCTCACACCCATGTTTGAGTAAGTAATTCTAGTTAAACTTGGTGGGTCCCACACAAAGAAGACATGGAAGTCAGAGGCTTTGTTGAGAAGGGAGCTGTTAGGATAGAGAAGAGGTTGAACAGAAATGGGGATGTAAATGACTAAAGTTAATTATATGAATCTCTCAAACTGTCAAACATTTAAATTGTCAAATATAAAGAAAGTGAATATCATGGGTAGCCCAGCAGAAATGATCACTCAGACACAGGGTATAGCCAAAGTCTTTTTATTCCAGCCAGGTAGGGCCATACTCAGGTACTCAGGGTCCTAGGTATGGCCCTAAATGTCCAGAGCACAGGGTTTTTGATGGCAAGTGCCAGGTCCTGTCATATCACTGGGCAGTTGCAGTGAGGTTCCACAGAAACAAGCAGTTAAACAGAAGTGAAGATAAGCAGTTTGCTGTAAGGGGTTCTGCATAAATGGGCTAAGTAGCTAAGTTAGCTAAGACATCCTGACCTGTGTTTCCTAGGAGAGAATTGGGTAATTTTCCATGGGATTCTCCACCAAGGAGATTAAATTCTAGTTAAACCTGAAATGGCCTCAGCAAGAATACAAGAATAAGGAAACTTTATATTTTCTTGCCCTGTCATATAAACAGTCCTTATATAAAACTTTTAGAATTTGTTTTTCTCACAGAAACTTCTCTGAAATTTTTTTCGATCAAAATTTTATCTCATCCCAGGGGAGGAAAGATATTCAATAAACCATAAATTCAAATAAATGTGAAATACTTATAGGAATTTAGAAATACAGCATCAGCTTGGAGAAATTACAGTGCAATAAAAGCCACATCTCATATGTACCAGGATGCCACTTAAATGTTTTCATAATAGCTCTTTTTCTCATGTATCCATGGCAAGAATCACATACTGATTTGCAACTATTTGATGACCTATGTATGCATCCTTGCTTGTTCAAGACTAGACAAGTCCATAATCTTACCAACAACCTTCCTGCTGTCAACACAGGAAGGAATGGAGAAACCACACATCTACCTTGCTATTTCCCATTCTCTGATGCCTCTCCTGACACCTGGGAAGAAGCTATCAATCCCAGTACTTGAGAACAATGACAGTGGAGATTACATGTGGAGGTTCCTGGGGGACAGGGTACTGTAAAGTGGTGAATTAGAAAGAGAGCAGAGCTGAGCATTGCTGGGGTTAGGGAGGGACCTGGTGCAAGAAAGCAGCATTACAGACACAGCAGGAGACTAGCTGCCAGTAAGAGTTTAGAATGACATGCACGTGGCCTGTTAATATGAAGTCTGGAATAAGAAAAAAAAAACATTCTTACAAACTTGGGTTGAAATCAACAAATATCAAGCATTTAACCTCTGAATAATAAATAGAATTAGTACTGCTTAAACAATACAACTACCCCAGATGTCTTCAATAGGGAAGCCAGTTTACAGTACTACATCAAATCTGCACTTTCCCAGTCATGATCACTAAGATGCTTTTAAATGACTTTATCCTTAGTGATGTGTGATAGTTGAATGACAAGATGATATATGGAGTAGAAGATTTGGCAAGCAAAAGATCTTCTTTGATACTCTTGGATTGTGTTGCACGGACAATGTCTAGTAAGAAATCTATACTGTGGGTTTGGAGGCAGTCCTATTGTGAATGAGAATTTCTGGAAAGAAGCTATGTCTGCAGAGAGAAACCAACTGATTGGAACTGCAGTACTGTGGAGTGTTAGGGATTGGTTCTAATGCTGTCTCAATTTCAATCAACTCCCAAAGGAGACCCTGAGGGTCTCAGCCCCCAAGTGGATTGGATTGGCAATAAAGAATTGCTGTGCAGCCAATGACTGGGCAGGTAGACTGAGGTGATTCCTGGAGATTTGTGTGGGCTAGGGACTGGGAGAAGAGGAGAGGAATCAACAAGATTGGGAAGGAGACAGATCAGAGTTGGAGCTGCAGAAGGAAAATCATCTAAAATGTAGGTGAGAAGGAATTCGGCCCCTAGAAGGGCAACCCAGAAGCATAATGGGCAGCAAAGACTAGGAAGCCACCCAGAAGGAGCCAAAGCAACCAAGATAAAATATAGAAATAGACAGTGCAGTAGCTGGATATAAAATTAACTCAAACAAATCAGTAGAATCCTTCTACAGGAAGGACAAATGGGATGAGAAAGAAATTAGGGAAACAATACCCTTCACAATAGTCACATATAATGTAAAATACCTTGGTGTGACTCTAACTAAGGAAGTGAAAGATCTGTATGATAAGAACTTCAGATCTCTGAAGAAAGAAATTGAAGAAGATCTCAGAAGATGGAAAGATCTCCCATGCTCATGGATTGGCAGGACTAACATA